>NW_026555071.1:0-406761 GCF_021234165.1 Pteronotus mesoamericanus
GGCGGAGGAGTGAAAGGGAGTCACACTGACCTCCTCTCAAAACCAAACTGGAATTGCAACTAAATAATGGAGTAATCACCTGGAAAGCAGTGGAGCGATAGTGGGAGAGGAGCCTTGGTGCCGCGGACAGCGGATTCGACTCTCACACATCCCAACGGGTGAGAATTGCGGTGGAGGCTCGAGAGGGTGGGCTGGGTGCGCACGGGCACTGGCACCAGAGGGACATTGAAACAGCCAGTTAGCGTCCCCCGGGAAGAACGGGGTCTGAATCATAAACAGGAACCCCTAAACTACAGCCGCTAAAGCCGAGAAAATACAGACAAAACACAACCCCAAAAAGCTTAGGGGCACTCTCTGCCAGAGACAGGTGGCTGGGGATGCAAAAAGACATTTAAAGGGCAAACGCAAAAGTTGCAGCGGCAGCCACCCTCCTTGATCGCTGGGTACAGGCGGCAGCAGGGTGGGCTGGTGCCTGGGAAAAGACTGGTGAGGAAAATTTTGTGAAGAGAACTGACTCTGCGGCCGGTGGAGCCCGGGTGATAACGCACTTCCCACTCTGCAGCTACCATCTCGCTCAGGCATAAGGGAATCAATTAACCTGCCTTTTGTGCGCTCCGCACACAGCTTGTGCGCCTGTGACCTGCGGGGCTGAGTGCAGACTGTCTGGGAGAGCCTTGAGGAGAGACTGGAGACAGTGGCGTTGGGGAAAGAACGGGAGGAGGAACCGGGGAGTCCCGACTCCCTCCCCGTTCGGTAGTCTCCATTGTGGGCTGGAAAGGCGCGACCCCAAAGAGGCAGAAGCGGGGCGCGCATGAACCAGACTGCCTGCGATTGAAACGCAGTCCGCACAGGGGTTGGATCCTCAGCCGAAGGGGACACAGAACTGCCCAGAGGCCCCTGAGGGGAGACTAGAAACGGAGGCATTGGGGAAAGAACGGGAGGAGGAACCGGGGAGTCCTGACTCCTTCTCCTTGCCGAAGTCTCCATTGCGCGGGAAGAGGCCACACCCCCAAAGAGCCAAAAGCCGAAAAGCAAACATAGACACCCCCAAAACACCCAGAGCAGGCGCGCACACTTGCGCCGAGTGACTGGCGAGGGTTGGCGAGCGTGTGTGTGACCCACCCGGGCTGGCAAACGCTTGCACCTGCCGGCAAGGCCTCACACAGACTGGCACCCATACGGCCTGCGAGGGATTGCACAGAGGGGCAAGGGCAGGCGTAAATTGACCCGCCCGCCGCGATTGCAGAGCGGCCCACAAAATAAGTAGAGCTGCCCAGAGTCCCTGGAGGAGAGACCAGAAACAGGATTAACCGGAGAGCTGATTTCCTCCCATTTCCATAGTCCCCATTTGGCGAGGGCAAGCAACGCACCCAAAGAGCCAAAAGCGGGGAAAACACACAATAGAAGACTCTAAACTGACCAGTGCCGCGAAGCTCGCGTGCCAGGGAGGTCAGATGAGCACGGGAGGTCGCGAATAAGCCCTCTGGTCTGGGGCAAACACATGCGAGCCCAGGCAGGTGGGGGACCCTGCCGCGCTGGGAACGCGCTCAAGGAGCTCTCGTGAGAGCGCAGAGAGATCCCAAAAAATAGCCCAGCCCTGACTGAAGGGGTCACAGAGCTGATCCAAGCAGGAGTCAGACACAGGCATTAGACTCCTGAAAGGCTCAAACAAACAACCCAAGGCCCTATAGGGTCAACAACTGACATCATCAGAGGCAAGCCCAGAAAGAAAAGTAAAGGACAAAAATACTTAACAGACTCTCACAAAAATGGGAAGAAAAAGAAGTTCTCCCCAAATGAGTGGAAAAGGGGACTCCCCACAGAGAGAGCTCAATGAAATAGAGGCAAGGGAACTATCAGATATGGAATTTAAAACAATGGTTCTAAGGAAGCTCAATGAGCTCAGCCAGCTCAAAGAGAACTATGAGAAACTGCAGAGAAACTATCAGGATCTTACAGCAAACTATATCAGCCTGGAAAAGGACATAGAAACTATCAAGAAGACACAAGAGGATATGAAGAATACCATTTCTGAATTGAAGAACACAGTAGAAGGAATCCAAAGCAGGCTGGATGAAGCTGAGGATCGAATCAGTGAGATGGAGGATAAGGTAGAAAAAAGCTCCCAGAAAGAGCAAGAAATGGAAAAGCGGCTCAAAAAGAATGAAGAAGCATTTAGGGAAATGCAGGACAACCTGAAACGCAATAATATCCGTATAATAGGGATACCAGAAGGAGAAGAAGAGGAGCAAGGGATAGAGAACCTCCTCGAAAAAGTAATGATGGAAAATTTCCCTAATTTGAGGAGAGAAAGGCTCTCATGGATCCAGGAGGCACAGAGGACCCCACTCAAGAAGGACCCAAGGAGGTCCACTCCAAGACACATCATCATTAAAATGGCAAATGTCAAAGACAAAGAGAGAATCCTCAAGGCAGCAAGGGAGAAGGAGAAAGTAACATACAAGGGGGCCCCGATACGCCTAGGAGCTGACTTCTCAACAGAAACACTCCAAGCCAGAAGGGAATGGCAACAAATATTCCAAGCCATGAAAAGCAAGGGCCTACAGCCAAGGCTGCTCTACCCAGCTAGGCTCTCCATTAAAATAGAAGGAGAAATACGGAGTTTCCCAGAAAAAAGAAAGCTAAAAGAATACATCTCTACCAAACCAGCACTCCAAGATATGCTAAGGGGACTGGTTTAAGCAGATGAAGGAAAAGAATGAGACGGAGAGGAACACAAGTACAAAGAGAAAAGATGAGTAAGTTTCTATCAGTAATATCTCTCAATGTGAATGGACTAAATGCCCCAATCAAAAGACACAGGGTAGCTGAGTGGATAAGAAAACATGACCCACACATATGCTGCCTACAAGAGACCCACCTCAGAGCAAAAGACCTACACAGATTGAAAGTAAAGGGATGGAAAATAATATTCCAAGCAAATGGACATGAGAAAAAGGCTGGCGTTGCCATACTTGTATCAGACAAAGTCGATTTCAAAGCAAAGGCCATAAAGAGAGACCCAGAGGGGCACTTTATCATACTTAAAGGAAGAATCTATCAAGAAGACATCAATATTGTAAACTTATATGCTCCCAATATAGGAGCCCCCAAGTTTATAAGGAAAATGTTGGATGACTTCAAAAAAGATATAGATAGCAACACACTGATAGTAGGGGATTTCAACACCCCACTGTCCAAAATGGACAGATCTTCCAAACAAAACATTAATAAACATATCGTGGAGCTGAATGACACACTGAATCAAAGAGACTTAACTGACATATATAGAATCTTACATCCCAAAGAAGAAAAATACACATTCTTTTCAAATGCTCATGGCAGTTTCTCAAAGATAGACCACATGATAGGACACAAAGCAAGCCTCAGTAAATTCAGGAAAATTGAAATAATACCAAACTTTTTCTCAGACCACAAGGCCTTGAAACTCGAAATCAAACTCAAAGAGAAACTTCAAAAACTTGGAAACTCATGGAGACTGAACAGTACACTTTTAAACAATGAATGGGTCAATAATGAGATAAGAGAAGAAATCAAAAAATTTCTGGAAACAAATGAAAATGAACAGACAACTGTCCAAAACCTATGGGACACAGCAAAGGCGGTCCTGAGAGGGAAGTTCATAGCAATACAGGCTTACCTTAAAAAGATAGAAACATTTCAAATAAAAGACCTAACACTACAACTTGAAGAACTGGAGAAACAACAACAAATAAATCCCAGAGCAAGTAGAAGGAAGGAAATAGTCAAGATTAGAGCAGAACTGAATGACATAGAGACAAAAAGAACAATTCAGAGGATCAACCAATCCAGAAGCTGGTTCTTTGAAAAGATTCATAAAGTGGACAAACCTTTAAGCAGACTCATCAAGAATAAAAGGGAGAGGACCCAAATTAATAATATCAGAAATGAAAGAGGAGAAATAACAACTGATACCACAGAAATACAAATGATCATCAGAAACTATTATGAACAATTATATGCCAAGAAATTTGAAAATCTGGATGAAATGGACAAATTTTTAGAAAAGTATAATCTTCCAACACTGAAGGAGGAAGAAACAGAAAGCTTGAACAGACCGATAACAGTTGGGGAAATTGAAGCAGTAATCAAGAAACTCCCAGCACACAAAAGTCCAGGGCCAGAGGGTTTCCCAGGAGAATTTTACAAAACATTTAAGGAAGAGCTAACCCCTGTCCTTCTCAGACTATTCCAAAAAATCCAAGAGGAGGGAAGACTGCCAGACTCCTTCTATGAGGCCAGCATCACCCTGATCCCCAAACCAGATAAAGACCCTACAAAGAAAGAAAACTACAGGCCAATTTCGCTGATGAACATAGATGCTAAAATCCTCAACAAAATATTGGCAAACCGCATCCAGCAATACATTCAAAAGATTATCCATCACGATCAAGTGGGATTCATCCCAGGGATGCAGGGATGGTTCAATATACGCAAATCAATAAACGTGATACACCACATAAATCAAAGAAAAGACAAAAACCACATGATCATCTCGATAGATGCAGAAAAAGCATTTGACAAGGTACAGCACCCATTTATGATCAAAACACTCAGCAAAATGGGAATCAATGGGGCATTCCTCAACGTAATAAAGGCCATATATGAAAAACCTACAGCCAATATCATACTCAACGGGCAAAAACTGAAAGCTTTCCCACTAAGATCGGGAACACGCCAAGGATGTCCGCTCTCACCGCTTCTTTTCAACATCGTATTGGAAGTCCTAGCCACAGCGGTCAGACAAGAGAAAGAGATAAAAGGCATCCAAATAGGAAAGGAGGAAGTAAAACTATCATTGTTTGCAGATGACATGATAGTGTACATAGAGAACCCTGTAGACTCTACCAAAAAACTCCTCAACCTAATAAGTGAATTTGGCAAAACAGCAGGATACAAAGTCAACATTCAGAAATCAAAGGCGTTTTTGTACACCAGCAATGCAATAGAAGAAGAAGAAATCAGAAAAAATATACCATTCGATATAGCATGAAAAAAGATAAAGTACCTAGGGATAAATTTAACCAAAGACACAAAAGACCTGTATGCAGAAAACTATACAACATTGAAAAAAGAAATTAAGGAAGACACAAATAAATGGAAGCATATACCGTGCTCATGGATTGGAAGAATTAATATCCTTAAAATGTCCATACTACCAAAAGCAATTTATAGATTCAACGCAATCCCTATTAAGATACCAATGACGTATTTCACAGAAATAGAACAGACATTTCAAAAATTTATATGGAACCATAAACGACCTCGAATAGCTGCAGCAATTT
Source organism: Pteronotus mesoamericanus (assembly GCF_021234165.1). Classification (NCBI taxonomy): domain Eukaryota; kingdom Metazoa; phylum Chordata; class Mammalia; order Chiroptera; family Mormoopidae; genus Pteronotus; species Pteronotus mesoamericanus. The sequence goes on from NW_026555071.1 coordinate 5,328, forward strand.
TGAGAAAGAAACACAAAGTAGGAGGGATCACAATACCGGACATCAAACTCTACTACAAAGCCACTATACTCAAAACAATCTGGTACTGGCACAAGAACAGACCCATAGACCAGTGGAACAGAATAGAAAGCCCAGAAATAAGCCCAGGTCTCTATGGACATCTAATATTTGACAAAGGGGGCAGAAGCATAAAATGGAGCAATAACAGCCTCTTCAACAAATGGTGTTGGGAGAGCTGGATGGCTACATGCAAAAAATTGAAATTGGATCATCAGCTGACACCATACACAAAAATAAACTCAAGATGGATAAAAGACTTAAATATAAGTCGCAACACCATCAAAGTCCTAGAGGAGAACATTGGCAGGAAACTCTCAGATATCCCACGCAGCAATTTTTTCACTGATATGTCTCCTAAAGCAAGGGACATAAAGGAAAGAATAAACAAGTGGGACCTCATCAAAATAAGAAGCTTCTGCACGGCTAAAGAAAACATCAGCAAAATGAAAAGGGAGCCAACCATTTGGGAAAATATATTTGCTAATGATACATCAGATAGAGGTTTGATCTCCAAGATATACAAAGAACTCACTCGACTTTACTCCAAGAAGACAAACGATCCAATCAAAAAATGGGCAAAGGACCTGGGCAGATGCTTTTCTAAGGAGGAGATACAGAGGGCCCAGAGGCATTTGAAAGGATGCTCTGCATCACTAGCCATTAGAGAAATGCAGATCAAAACCACCATGAGGTACCACCTCACACCGGTCAGAATGGCCATCATAAACAGATCCACAAACAACAGGTGCTGGCGAGGCTGTGGAGAAAAGGGAACTCTAGTCCACTGTTGGTGGGAATGCAGACTGGTGCAGCCACTATGGAAAGCAGTGTGGAATTTCCTCAGAAAGCTGAAAATGGAACTGCCTTTTGATCCAGCGATTCCCCTGCTGGGACTATACCCTGAGAACACCAAAACGCTAATACAAAAGAACCTATGCACCCCAATGTTCATAGCAGCACAATTTACAATAGCCAAGTGTTGGAAGCAACCTAAATGCCCATCAGTAGATGATTGGATCAAAAAATTATGGTACATATACACAATGGAATACTACGTAGCAGAAAGAAAAAAGAAGTACTAAACTTCGCAACAGCATGGATGGAACTGGAGAGCATCATGCTAAGCGAAATAAGCCAGGGGGCGAAAGACAAATACCATATGATCTCACCTATAAGCGGAACCTAACCAAGAATGCAAAGAAGCAAGGCAAATATGGCCAGCAACACTGAAAGGAAAAGAAATCAACAGAGACAAGAGGGAAGGGGGGGCAGGGAAAGGGAAGGGAAGGGGAAAGTCAAGGAACATATAGCAAGGACTCATGGACAAAACCAAAGGGGAAGAGCTGAGGGAGGGAAGGTGGGAGGGGGCAAGGGAAAGGGGGGGGGGAAGGCAGAGACAAATGTATTTAAAAAGTAAATAAATTAATAAAAAAAAAAAATAAATAAAATAAAAAAATAAAATAAAATAAAAGGAGGAGCTATGTTGTATATAGTGTCCAACAGAAGTATCATCTGCTTGAGTGTGGTTTGTAGGGTAATAATATAGGTATAATAATTTATAGTTTTAATTTGAACATGTCACATTAATTTTTAATGTCATATAGTGTGCTTGAGTGTGATATGTTACAGAATTACATACTTATGATTTTGCAATAAAAGATTTTGTGATAAAACAGAGCATTGTGCCAGCCTCTATATATAGTAATTTCAATAATAAGTGAGAGAACCAAAAAATATACAAAAAAAATTAAAAACCATTATAAAGTATAAATCATTCTTCTGGACATATCAAATATATTTTTCCAGGGTTAATGACTATACTCATTCAAATAATATACAAATAATTATTACAACATCTTATTTCTCCAAATATATTATATAGTAAGATGGGTTCTTCTAAGCATTTATGACATAGATTCATTTAAAGACAATCAGTTCCTGAAGTCATAGATGAATGCCTCAATGGTAAAGAATAGTTTTCTTCAGATTTTTTGTATGATGTCTCCTAAAATTACTCATTTCCTTGCACAATTTTATTTTTATTGTAATACACTAATTATAGTACTATCATTTTATTTACTAGTTGCTAACCCGTAATGTCCAGGATGTTGATGGATATTTAAAAAATAAAACTCTTATGCTACTGTTTAAAATATATTTTGTGAAATCTAGAGATTTGATATTAACCATAATCATACATAATCACATATTTTAAATATATATGAACAGTTGCTGATAGCCAAAAATTTACTTCTTTGCCTCTATTGAACTCATAATTGTACTCTGTTGCCCCTACAGAATTTTCTGCAAATCAATTTTATTCTTAAATTATTTTCATTGATCTCCCATCTTATTTCTCTATAATAACTACCACCTAAATCTTAAGTTCTATCTTTTCTTTCTTTAGTTATTTTTAGACCTCTTCTGCACAAAATTTATTAAAGTAACATAAATGTATTACATATTTTGAAGAATAATTATGAAGAACAAAAAATAAATTCTGATTAGAGATGCACTCCAAATGACATGAAGTGGCTTAAATTTTTACATTAAAATATATCATATCAAGGAGATAGCTATAAAAGGAAGTTTCTCTTTTTTATTTTAAATATAGCAAATATTTATTTATATCAAAAGACAAAGTAATGGGATTAGTTCTATACGTTCTAATAATTGTCCAAGATAATAAGAATATGATCAAAATGTTTTTGATGTGTTAACCTTGCATGTTGCCATTTCAAAGATAACAATTAAAAGCACTGAAAGAGAGCCTATAACTTTCAATTAGTAGGCAATAAAATGAAATGATTAAACATATCCATTTTAAAACAGGTAGTACAAATAGAAACAGGAGAGCTGAGACAATTTGAAAGTGCAAAATATTATGGTAGATCTAAATCCAAATGCATCATTAATATATCAAATGTAAGTAGACTTAAAGTTCTATGTAACATCAAAGATGTTTTTTTACATTTATTTTCTTTATTTTTTCAAATACATCTGTCTCTGCCTTCCCCCCACCACCTTCCTCTGCCCCCTCCCTCCTTCCCTCCCTCAATCTTTCCCCTTTGGTTTTGTCCATGAGACCTTGCTACATGTTACCCGACCCTCCCCTTCCCTCCCCCCCCCCCCCCACACCTCTTGTCTCTGTTGGTTTCTTTTCCTTTCAGTGTTGCTGGTCTTATTTTCCTTGCATCTTTGTATTGTTGGTTAGGTTCCACTTATTGCTGACATCATATGGTATTTGTCTTTCACCCCCTGGCTTATATTGCTTAGCATAACGCTCTCTAGTTCCACCCATGCTGTCGCGAAGTTTAGTAGTTCTTTTTTCCTTTCTGCTGCGTAGTATTCCATTGTGTAAATGTACGATAGTTTTTTGATCCAATCATCTACTGATGGGCATATAGGCTGCTTCCAACACTTGGCTATTGTAAATTGTGCTGCTATGAATATTGGGATGCAGAGGTTCTTTTGAATTGGCATTTTGGAATTCTTAGGGTATAGTCCCAGCAGCGGAATCACTGGATCAAAAGGCAGTTCCATTTTCAGCTTTTTGAGGAAATTTGACACTGCTTTCCACAATGGCTACACCAGTCTGCATTCCCACAAACAATGTACTAGGGTTCCCTTTTCTCCACAGACTCACCAGCACCTGTGGTTTGTTGATCTGTTTATGATGGCCATTCAGACCGGTGTGAGGTAGTATCTCATTGTGGTTTTGATCTGCATTTCTCTGATGGCTAGTGATGCTGAGCATCCTTTCAAATATCTCTGGGCCCTCTGTATCTCCTCCTTGGAAAAGCGTCTGCCCAGGTCCTTTGCCCATTTTTTGATTGGATCATTTGTCTTCTTGGAGCGGAATCGAGTGAGTTCTTCATATATTTTGGAGATCAAACCTCTATCTGATGTATCATTAGCAAATATATTTTCCCATATGGTTGGCTCCCTTTTCATTTTGCTGATGTTTTCTTTAGCCGTGCAGAAGCTTCTTATTTTGATGAGGTCCCACTTGTTTATTCTTTCTTTTATGTTCCTTGCTTTAGGAGACATATCAGTGAAAAAATTGCTGCGTGGGATATCTGAGAGTTTCCTGCCAATGTTCTCCTCTAGGACTTTGATGGTGTTGAGACTTATATTTAAGGCTTTTATCCATCTTGAGCTTATTTTTGTGTATGGTGTCAGCTGATGATCCAATTTCAATTTTTTGCATGTAGCCGTCCAGCTCTCCCAACACCATTTGTTGAAGAGGCTGTTATTGCTCCATTTTATGCTTCTGCCCCCTTTGTCGAATATTAGATGTCCATAGAGACCTGGGCTTATTTCTGGGCTTTCTATTCTGTTCCACTGGTCTATGGGTCTGTTCTTGTGCCAGTACCAGATTGTTTTGAGTATAGTGGCTTTGTAGTATAATTTGATGTCCAGTATTGTGATACCTCCTACTTTGTGTTTCTTTCTTAAAATTTCTGTGGCTATTCGGGGTCGTTTATGGTTCCATATAAATTTTGGAAATGTCTGTTCTATTTCTGTGAAATATGTCATTGGTATCTCAATAGGGATTGCATTGAATCTATAAATTGTTTTGGGTAGCATGGACATTTTGATGATATTAATTCTTCCAATCCATGAGCACAGTATATGCTTCCATTTATTGGAGTCTTCCTTAATTTCTTTCTTCAATGTTGTATAGTTTTCTGCGTACAGGTCTTTTACCCCCTTGGTTAAATTTATTCCTAGGTACTTTATGTTTCTTGTTGCTGTAGCGAATGGTATTTTTTTCCTGATTTCTTCTTCTTCTATTTCATTGCTGGTGTACAAAAATGCCTTTGATTTCTGAATGTTGACTTTGTATCCTGCTGTTTTGCCAAATTCACTTATTAGGTTGAGGAGTTTTTTGGTAGAGTCTACAGGTTTTCCTATGTACACTATCATGTCATCTGCAAACAATGATAGTTTTTCTTCCTCCTTTCCTATTTGGATGCCTTTTATTTCTTTTTCTTGTTTGACCGCTGTGGCTAGGACTTCCAATACAATGTTGAAAAGAAGTGGTGAAAGCGGACTTCGTTGTCGTGTTCCCAATCTTAGTGGGAAAGCTTTCGGTTTTTGCCCGTTGAGTATGATGTTGGCTGTAGGTTTTTCATATATGACCTTTATTACGTTGAGGAATGCCCCATGTATTCCCAATTTGCTGAGTGTTTTGATCATAAATGGGTGCTGTACCTTATCAAATGCTTTTTCTGTGTCTGTTGACATGATCATGTGGTTTTGTCTTTTCTTTTATTTCTGTGATGTATTACATTTACTGACTTGTGTATATTGAACCATCCCTGCATCCCTGGGATGAATCCCACTTGATCATGGTGGATAATCTTTTGAATTTATTGCTGGATGCGGTTTGCCAATATTTTGTTTAGGATTAGCATCTATGTTCATCAGTGAAACTGGCCTGTAGTTTTCTTTCTTTGTAGGGTCTTTATCTGGTGTTGGGATTAGGGTGATGCTGGCCTCCTAAAAAGAGTCTGGGAGCTTTCCTCCTCTTGTATTTTTTCGAATAGTCTGAGAAGGACAGGGGTTAGCTGGAAGTTTCTGTTTTTTAGGGGTTTTTTTAACCTAAATATATTAGTCAGTGTTTGAATTCCTTCTGAGCAATATACCAAGACACACATAGTTTCTACCATGAAAATTATTTGTAACCATGTTACCTGATAACTCAGCTGCTTTCTTCTTTGTTGCTCACAACAATATAAATTAAAAAAATAAAAATGTGAAGGAAATTGCTTGAACTGCTATAGATTTGTTACTGGCTTTGGGGTTCTCGGGTTCCCCAAGACAGAAACAAGGGGAAACTCCATAGAAATTTGCAGACAGTTTTTGTTAAGCTTATGCTCAAGTAAAAGGGAGATACTTCATGGAGAAACAAGGTTTTGGGATGCTCTACAAATGGATTGAGGGAGAAGTTTTTTATTGACCAAGAAGGGGAGGGCTTGCAAAAACTCTGAGCAGAGGGTAGAATTTTTCCCAATGGGGGTATAAGAAGCCAGAGGTTAGAAGGGAGATGAATTCTCTTTTTTTTTTTTTTTCCCTAAAGCAGAGAGTAGGGGTGGTGATAATGTTCTTGTGTTTTCTCTTATCTGGTGTTTCTTCTGGCCATCTGGTATCCTTGGGATCCTGGACCCACGTCTCTATGCTGTTGCAGATTTATTATCTAAACATTAGAGTCATTGATTTTCTCAACATTTCCAATTTTTCTCTTTGTTAGGTGTCCTGGACCTTTTGTTCATCTGTTTGCTTTTTGTTACAGTTTTTGGTTGAGTTTAACTCACATATTACAAAGTTCACCTATTTAAATTATACTATTAAATGGCTGTTTGTGTATTTGCAGAGTTGAACAACCATCATCATGATCTAATTTTAGAAAATGTTCATCACCTAAGGTAATGAAGAAAATCATTTTCCCATTAGTAGGCCACCCTAGCACATGCAGGTTAGTGAAATTCAGTTTTCTCTCAGGGTATGTCTGATTGGGTTTTAATTTTTACAGGCCAGCAGGAAAACATTGCCTTTAATCTAGGCCCTTCTAAGGCATACATTGTTAACAATAGAGTACTGATTGAAATTGAAGTTATGGGAAAGGATTCCCTTAAGACTCTTTATGCTCTGTTACCTTTTTGAAGTGTTTTTACACACCTAGCACTGTGCTTGCACAGAGGGATGCCACGGCAGAATAAGGCATTATATATCTTTTGAAATGTGTTCATCTATTGGGGAATAGATAATAAAGTCAGCCTATGAAATTCAAGTAGGAAAATTTATAGGTAGAAACACATAAATTACAATAAACAGATTTGTTATGGACATATAAACTGGAAGTTTGAAGTTTTTTGAACTTATTTCTTTATAAGTTCTTTGAGTCAACACATGGCTATCTCTGATTTGGATAGTTTGTGGGCAATGACAAATGTTTAAACTTTCTGTTTTTTCAGTTATTTTTAAAGGTGTTTCATACTTATATAAAGTTTTACAATACTCTTGAGCTTGTACCTTAGCAGTTTCTGAAGAACATGATGCTGTGGCTTGGTATCTTATGACAGTTTATGCTACATTCTGAAAGCAGCTTATGGAGTCTCCATTGACCTGTTTGGTGGCTGTGGTCTAAGAAATTGTAGTCCTTTTGATGCTTTAGATGAAGTAGTTAGCTTATGTTTATATTCAACATTTTCGCTATACGTATCTGTTAGCATCAAATTTATTATTGCTACATGACATTTGCACAGAGTCATCTGAGAAAAAAGCAGATCCCCAATTTTTACCCTATATTTACTTTGAAATTGTTTAGTAAATGAAATTATAGTAAATATACCTATTTAATTTTTTATTTTTTGCTTCCAACCTTTCACTTCCCCACATGTTCTCTCTTTTTCTTCACCATCATGCAGTGTATATTTACATAAGAATAGTCTCAAAAAGGAATAACTTTCTTTAAAGTTCCATAAAGTCCATACATATTATCATTTCAGTGAATTTGGTGAAATATTTAATCTATAATCATTGTTGGAAAATCCTCTTATGTATATCTAGTTTAATTTTTTTTCTTTTAAAATTTTATTTATTTCTTAAAGAGAGGAGAGAAGAGGTAGAAAGGAAGGGAAAGAAACATCAGTTGACCACCTCTTACATGCCCCAACTGGCGACCTGGCCAACAACCCAGGCATGTTGAACCAGTGAGCTTTAGGCTCACAGACTGGCACTCAATCCACTGAGCCACACCTGTTCTTACTAATGCTGGATTAAAAAAATATATAAGTGTCCCTCATGAATTTGAATTCATCTTCTTTTAAAAGACATGGATAATAAGATGATACACTAATTTCAGAGGCAGCACTTTCCAATTTTAGGATTATTACTAAAATATCCCTTATTTTAATTTAATAACTACATCTTAATACATTTATTCTCTTGGTTCTATGTCCAGCTCACAGGTGAATGTAGGTAATTCCTCAGGAGCTAAACTTTTCTAATAAAAAAAGTAGAAACAAGAAAAATCAATAACATGAAGTTATTGTACTATCTCAAATCTTTGAGATTATTGAAATCAGATCACAATGTTTAATCTGCATTTTTGTGGTGCCCATTGCTGTGCTTAGCCATCTTTTTTCTATGAGATAGGTAAAGCAATAAGACCTTTGATATTTTTGTAAAAAAGATGCAAAAAAAAAAGATAGAAGAAATGAGTAACAAAACAGCAGGAAGCACGTCTTTTCTGCATATTGTTCCCCTGCATTACAACTATGCAGGTTATACACAATCTTAGACAAGTCACATTTTTTTCTGTGGAAAATTAAAAAAATGATAAAATGACCTCAAATCCAAATATAAGCAACATAGTCGAAGTGGAAATTATTTTAAAAATGCATAGTATCATGAGGAGAAAATAGGAGAATAAATATTGAATTCCCGATTTTATAAATGATCTTAAATACTCTAGCGCAGGGGTGTCCTACCTGTGGCCTGCAGGCCGCATGCAGTGCAGGACAGTTCTGAACGCAGCCCAACACAGAATTGTAAATTGACTTAAAACATTTTTTTATTCATCAATTTTTGTTAGTCTTAATGTTTAATGTGTGGCTCAAGACAACTCTTCTTCCAGTGTGGCCCAGAGACACCAAAAGTTTGGACACCCCTGCAGGAATGTATGCTGGAAATTATAGAAATGTTAGCAGAAAAATCAGTAAATGAGTCACACTAAAATAGGAAATTTAGCAAACATAAATTGCTCTTTTCCACAATGATTAATTAAAGGAGACACAACTGTGGCAAGCTACAAAATATCCTAAACAAACAATATATCAGGTGTAGATGAGAATGCAATTTGTTTCCCTGAAAAGAGAGTAAGCTGATATAAAATGGTTTTTGTCCTAGAACTTTGAAGAGCTTCTAGCAGCATCAGCGCTTCAGCAGACAATCTGCATCCCAGGGTATTACGGTAAGCCACCTCAGGGTCAGTGAAGTCGACTCTGAAAGATAATTGTACTCTTCACTTCAGAAACAGATTAATAATAATTGTGTGGGATCTATTTATAAATCAGAATCTAAATATATCTAAAAAAAGCAGAGCAAAAGACCATGTTACATAAATAATAATTGAATGAATAATAATTTATCAGCAATCCAATAATGTTATATCTTAAAAAAAATGAAGATTATTTTAGTTCCAAAGCTTCTAGCATATAAAATATAAAATAAACTTTAATGGAAAAGCTAATTCTAAAATTATATTCTCACAACTATTAATGAATGTAAGCAAGGATTGTGGCAGAAGAAATTTTGGAAGAAACAAATATTGATTTTATAAAATAAATATTAAAATAAGAGATTTTAGGTTTACAAAAATAACAAAAGTGAAAACAATAGATTGATAAAAGTATATCAGCAATATATTTAGCAGTTAAAAATTATGTAGGCATATGAATACATATAATTCTAGTAGATGAATGAACAAATACTGTCATTTGTAACATGAACTACGTAAGGACAAAGACATTATTGTATTCACTGCTGTATGCTCACATCTAAGACAATCCCTCAGCATATAATTGTGGAATATATGATAGGTAGATCACTGTATTGCTAGATGCTGAGACTTAGTTCCCTCCCAATCTCTCTTATCAAACTGGATGAGGAAAAGTCAAGTTCTTGAATATTTCAAGTTAAGGTTAAAATCATGGTGATATACTTCACTTATGAAACTGTCTATTGCTCAGCAGATTACTTAAACAAATTCGATAACCATTAAGAATTGTGTGTGTATAAAAAATAAATAAAATTGTCAAGAACATGCCCTGGTCACATAGCTCTGTCAGTTGGAGCATTGTCCCTTACACCAAAAGGTTGCAGGTTTGATTCCCAGTCAGGGCACATACCTAAATTGTGGGTTCAATCCCCAGCCAGGGTGCATTTGGGAGGTAATCAATAAATGTTTCTCTTTCACATTGATGTTTCTTTCTCCCTTCCTCTTTCTCTAAAATCCATAAAGATATTGTTGGGTGAGGATTAGGAAGTAAAAATTTTCAAGAACAAAATAGGCTTATCATAGAGATGCACCCTGATATTTTGTGCTCTACTTTATTTCATTCAAACATATTTGATTATAAGTTACCAAAGGTATTCCAGATGTCGTGATAACACACAACTCTAATTTAGAGCAATCCCTAGATTTTCTAGTTTTTATCAGAAGTACCTATTTTACTGCAATTTGCTCAGTTAAATTATTAAGTCATGATTCAAATTTTTTGATATCTAGCAGAGCACTTTTGCCTCACTGTATCCAAAGTCAGGATTTATATTCAGACTTCAAATAATCAAATAAAGCTATAACTAAAAAAAAAAAAAAAAAAAAAGGCATTAACACTTGTTACAAACTCATAAACTTGAATACTTCCAATAATATTAAATGTGTTTAACTGACTTATTGAGTAAACATAATATATTCCTATGACTAAAAGGAAGAATTTCAAAATCCCTTTATATTTTTTCACATTTTGAGCAAGGCTGATAAATACTGTTTTACCTGGCAGAGGGGCTGAATTTCAAAAGGTTTTTTAAAAGGGAATTTATTTTCTCTTTGCTCTCTTCTTTTTCCCTTTCTCTCTCTCTCATAAACATGTATTTATCATCTCTCTTTTGCACAACCATCTAGGCAACCATACAGGCCTACATCGCAAAATAATAATTTAAATTTACAAATAAAAAATTTAGAACTTCTGATGAATTCAGAATTTGGTATTTTCTCATACTGATTTATATGCAGTTCTCATGTGAGAAACAGAATCAAATAAAGCATTTGTATTAACAACCTCATTTAATAAAACTTAACATTCGTATAAAAGGTTATCCATGTATTTTATCCACTTATTGATGCCCATCTTCTTTTAAAAAGGAGTTAAACCAGGAGGCATTTTATTAGAATTTAACATTATCATTTATTTAAAAGTTCTTATTACAATATTTGATAAAGGTAATAGTTATAAAATATATAATAAGTTAATAAATACACTTTAATGTAGTAAAGTATAACATTTTTCAAAGAATAAAGTTTACTGGCTCTATTTGCTTTGAAATGTATAATAGGAGAGATTCAAACAAACTTTCAATTTTATTATTTCAGGCCTATAACATAGTAATCAGAGTATCAAGATAGGTGGTTTTAGTCCTGACCGGCGTGGCTCACTGGGTTGGGTGTTATCCTGCAAAGCAAAACGTTGAACAGAAATGTCACCTGTTCAAGTCCTTGTCAGGGCACATGCCTGGGTTGTGGGCCAGGTCCCTAGTAATTGATGTTTCTCTGGCACATTGATGTTTCTTTCCCTCTCTTTCTCTCTCCTGTCTCTTATCTCTAACAATAAATAAATAAAATCTTTAAAAAAGAAGATGTAGTTATACGGTCCACAGAATTCCTTTACTAGCAATCATTTACATTTATTAAGTTAGGTTAAGTTAGGCTTAAATTCTGGACCAATCTCTGAAGCCTAACTGCAGCTCTGTTACAAAATAAATTTAAAGTAGGAAATGAGACAATTTCACTACTTCATTAGTAGAATTAAAAAAAAAAACTAAAAATAACAAAGAATAGAAATTAGTTACACTATTATGTAACATACATTATTATAAAATTATAGTAAGTATCGGTATCCATTTGATTATGTCCTATGCAATATCAGATGTAAAACATCTATAATTTTGATATTTAAAATATTACAAAATCATTTTAACAAACACCTAGTTATTTAATGGATCTATTTATTAGTTTAAAGTTTAGTTTTTTCTTTATATTATTTTTCAGAAAGATAAAGTCACTAAGTTGGCTTCAAATAATTTGTTTATATTCCAATGACTACACCCTCTAGTAATCTTTATCATAACTGTAATGGCTAGAAGGAACAAAATTTATACAGATCTTAATCAGATATGCATCTCAAAATGTTCAAAATTTAGATTTGCTGTACTTCTCAAAAAACTTGTTGAAAATAAATCTATTTCAAAACTTGAAAATTAATGTGTTGTAAGACTATTTTATTTTTTGGAAAAGAAGTGTACTTATCCTCTCTTTGTATCTATTTATCTGTCTCTCTACCTTTCATAATTTTAACAAAAGAAGCTTTTCATGGACATGCTTTTTTTTATATAGGATATAAAAGAAGACTATTTCCATTTGTAGGTACCCATCTCACATCTTACTTTTATTATCATGTAAAAATGGGAAAAATAAGAAATGAGTTCAGCACACATAAACACAATGGAGATTACTTTGGCAAAGATATGGTTTAAAACTCTATTTCTCCTTGCTGATTGTTACATAAATGCATATGTATTCACATACAGGCAGTTTTCTGCACGTTGCAATGCAGGCTAAAGTCTTTGAACTGACAATTGGTAAATTGGTATTATTAGATGGTATTTCCTCCCTGTGAGAACCAGTGTTCTCGCTGCACTTCGCTGATGAAAAATCTCCTGGGATTAAATATTTAAAGCCTAGTGTGTGATTGTGACACATTCTGTTCTACAAGATCATCTGTCTGAAAAGAGAGCAAACTGCAAAGAATTGAGAAATTGAATTTGCCAAGTTTTAAGTTAATAGAAAACAACTTAGTTTCAATTACACTGGAAGGTGAGAGATTTAGTTGTTTATTAAAATCTAGATACAGTGGAATTCAATTAGCTTTCAATTAGTTTTTATAGGTAAGATGTAACTGAAGACGGTGGCCTCTACTAAAACAAAGCAAAACTCACAGACAGGACAGACATCGTGATGCCAAATGTGTGTTTTGAAATTTGCCAATAAGAAAATCACATAAGAAGCCTCATATTATGTTTATTTTCTAGGTCAGCAAAACAAAAGACAATAGATTTATTTGCATCTTTAATAAGCAAGAAAAGACTTCTGGATATCGAAATTATTTTTTACTTTCTAAATATTCTGCCTCTCTCTGCCCCACCTCCTCCATCTGTCAGTATTCACAAACCTTGACTTATCAAAACTTAGTCAATAAATATGTCTGAGTGATAAACACACTACAAATTTGTGTCTCCTCAGAGGATGAAAGGGAACCCTTCCTCACCATGGAGTCCAAGTCTGTTTCTCCTGAAGAGTCATATTTTTTCCTTTTTTATGATTCTGCTTAAGAAGTTTAAAACACACACAAAATAAATAAATAAACAAACAAACACCTTTACTCACTCCATTTACATACAAATAGACTTTTAGTCTCTAGATATGCCCAAATATTTATATAGAAGTAAAGAGTTATATAGCCAGAGAAAACCATGATTCTTTGGGTTCACTGCATGCAACCTCTGAGACAAATTCTTTGTTATTTGATCAAAACTCAATACCCTTGACTTTGCACTTCTGAAGATTCTTGAAGGTAGACTATCAGCCTAATGAACAAAAGATTCTGCATGATAAATTACTTAAGATATTTTTGTTTTATTTTGTTTTTATTCTAGAGATTTCTTTTCTTTATGGTGCATTTTCTTAAATTTTATTAACTTTATTGAGGGGACATTGGTTAATAGAGTGATGTAGATTTCAAGTGTACATTTCTATTATAAGAACCAAAATGAAATTTAACCTTTCATTTATTTTCTACATACAATAATTATGTACTTTTTTTCATTCAAGTTAGTTAAATTTGAAAGTCTCAGTCATCCTATAAAAAAATTATTAGGAGAGTTAGTGGTATATTCTTAATATTGCATTGTCTAGTGCTTTTGAAAGCCAGGAATTATTAGGTAATTATAGATATGGAAATATTATTAGAAAAGAAAATATAAGTGCTTCAGTGATATACATATTGAGATTTTATTTGTCTTTTCAATTTTGAGATTCAATGAAAGGTTAAAAAAAAGTAATCCCTCTTTGGAAGGGATTTTGTTTAATTTCTTTAGATATCAAATTAGCATTAGCAGTCACAGCAGTATAACACTGATGAAACAATGGTAAAGATATACCTATATAAGGTATATAAAATATATCTTGGGTAAGGATATATCTGGAGCATAACAATATGACCCATAATATATATAATTTTTTTATATAAAACAGGTTAATTAAATAATGTATTTATTCACCATGATTTCATTAAGTATCCTTCTCTGTCTTAGGAAGTTGAATGGGAGCTGACAATTTAGAAACAAAATTAAGGAAAAAAAATACTATAAATTAAGAAAGAATATTATAAACTATATCAAAGCTTCTTTGAAGAGACTGTCCATAGTACATTAAACTTCCCATTTTTTTCAATGAATTTGTCACTTTTTTAAAGGACTGAAGTACAGGCTATGTTGTTTGATATTTTCTTTGATATCTGTCTTAACATCAAAGTTAATTAAAGAGAAGGAAGTTTCATTAGTATGGCTTTGAGATATAGAATCTAATATATTGAACCAATTATTTTAGAACTAATTGTTCCTTATTTTTTAATAGATTTTTTTATTTTTATTTTGTTTGATTTTAGAGAGAAGGGAAGGGAGGGAGAAAGCAAGGGAGAGAAAAATCAATATGATAGAGAAATATTGATCTGTTGCCTTCCTTCCGTATATGCCCCAACCTGGGACAGAACCTGTGACCCAGACATGCACCCCAACCGGGAATCCATCTGGTAACCTTTTGGTTTACAGAACAATGCCCAACCAACTGAGCCACAACAGCTGAGGCTGTTCCCTCTTTTTCTTCCTTAGAAAATATGCAAAGACACAAAAGTCTAGAGTCCAGACTATGATCAAGAAATAATATTTTTCAAATCAAAACAGTATTTCCAAGGTATTTGAAATAATAAATTGGATCTTTATTATAGAAAGTAAATTTTATACCTTCAAATCAAAGAGAAAAAGAAACTACACAGACATACATATGCCATGAAATGTAGACTAATATTTCTTAAATGTTGCAACACTAACTTTTGTGCAGATTCTGAATAAACTTTCTTAGTTTCTACTTTGTTCTTTTAAGTATGTTGTTGATTTGAAATACTTATGCCATGAAATGTAGACTAATATTTCTTAAATGTTGCAACACTAACTTCTGTGCAGATTCTAAATAAACTTTCTTAGTTTCTACTTTGTTCTTTTAAGTATGTTGTTGATTTGAAATATTGTTACTCTGCTCTGCTAATTTTTTATTGTTTGTTTTAATTTAAACCTAGTCACTTGCTTTAAATCATTCAAATGACTACAGATGACATACTGATTTGCATACTAGGTAACTAAAAATGCTCTTGAGAAATAAATGTTGCAAAATAACAACTGAACTTCAGATATATAAGCAGTTTGGGGGTTGACACGTTTTTATATAAATTATTAATGTAAAGAATGGGAGTTCAAATTGTTTGTGATTAAATGCTATAAAATCATATTGTTTACTACAATCTTATATATTAGAACC
This sequence comes from Pteronotus mesoamericanus, assembly GCF_021234165.1. Lineage (NCBI taxonomy): Eukaryota > Metazoa > Chordata > Mammalia > Chiroptera > Mormoopidae > Pteronotus > Pteronotus mesoamericanus. The sequence goes on from NW_026555071.1 coordinate 20,824, forward strand.
AGTACAAGTAGAGAGGATTTTGTGGTTTATTGATAAACTTAAAAAATCACTCACTATTTAAAATTGCTTGCCTGTACAATTAAGGACATTTAAAATCAGCATGATGTCAATATAAAATAGAGGGAAAAAAATGATAGCTGACATTATAAAGTTTGAATATCCATTCTGAATTATGAATATAAATAAGGTTTTTCATCTTAGTAGCCTCATTTTATTGCTGATTTACTTTACAAATGAATAAATTAAATTTATAAAAAATTAAAGTAAAAATAAGTATAAATATTAATAAAATATACCATCTATTCATGCTTTATTCATTAGTATTAACAAAAATAAACTAGTATTTGAGACTTTAAATTTACTTTATAAATTAGGATTCTGCCATCTACAAATGTTGAAAGACATTTCTTTAATTAAAATAAGCTTCATTTTTTTTGCCAAAGCTTTGTATTTGTATGTCTGTTTGTGAAATAAAATATGAAGTGTTTAAATGTTATAAATGCACATATTTATTCATACTACATTACTATGAACCAAGTCTGAGATCATCTTTTTCTCTAAATCTTACAAAACACTAGTTAGTGGCTCCCTTTTTAAAATATTTTCAGTTTGATAAATTTACAAGTTAATTTTATTCAAATGTTTTCACTTTTCTTGTGGATTTATTCATAGAGACTATCACATATTTCATATGAAATTTTTTTTTTATTTTCTTAAATATTCTTTATCCCAACTGTATTTTTTTTTGATCATTTCTAAACTAAAAATTTTGGAAAGTGTATTATTTTAAAGATTTTATTGATTTATTTTGAGAGAGGGGAAAAGAGGGAGAAAGAGGGAAAGAAACATCAATGTGTGGCTGCTTCTCAGGCACCCCCTGCTGGGGACCTGGCCAGCAACCCTGGCATGTGCCCTGACTGGGAATCAAACCAGTGACCCTTTGGTTCACAAGCCGGCACTCAATCCACTGACCATACTAGCCAGGACATGAAAAACGTATTCTGTCTATGAAATAATTAATATTCTTAGATTTGACTTCCTCATAATGAGAATATAAATATTTAGTTAGATATTCTATAAATTGGCTTCTTTTTACATTTAGAATTTTATTTCCCCTAGAATTAATTTTCTTCATTGTTGTTCAATTTCAGTTGTCCCAATTTATCCTCTGTTGCTTTCCCTCATCCCGCCCATCCCAAGCTCCCATTGTGAATCCCCATGTTGTTGTCCATCTCCATGGGTCCTTTATACATATTCCTTGACTGGACCCCTGCCCTTCTTGCCCCTATTATCCCTCTCACCCCTCTCCTCTGAATGTCGTCAATTTGTTCCTTGTTTCCATGTCTCTGGTTCTATTTTGCTCATTTGTTTGTTTTGTTTATTAAGTTCCAATTATAGGTGAGATCATATGGTTTTTGTATTTTACCACCTGGCTTATTTCACTTAGCATAATACTGTCCAGTTCCATCTACTCTGTTGCAAATGGGAGTATTTCCTTCTTTCTTTCTTCTGTATAGTATTCCATTGTGTAAATTTACAACAGCTTTTTGATCCACTCATTTACTGATGGGTACTTAGGCTGTTTCTAGCACTTGGCTATTGTAAATGATGCTGCTATGGACATAAGGATACATGGGTTCTTTTGAATTGGAGTTTCAGGATTCTAAGGGTATAATATCAGCAGTGGAATCACTGGATCAAAAAGCAGTTCCATTTTTAGTTTTTTGAGGAAAGTCTACAGTATTTTCCACAGCTGCACCAATCTGCATTTCCCTCAACAGCATACTAGGGTTCCCTTTTCTCCACATCTTCACCAGCGCTTGTTTGATTTTTAATGATAACCATTGTAACCAGTGTGAAAGAGTATCTCATTGTGGTTTTAATTTGCATCTCTCTGATGGCTAGTGATTTTGAAATTCTTTCATGTGTCCCTGGGCTCTCTTTGTGTCTTCCTTGGTGAAGTGTCTGTTCAGATCCTTTGGCCATTTTTTAATTGGACTGTTTATCTTCTTGCTGTGAATTGTATGAGTTCTTTATATAATTTGGAGATCAATCCCTTGTCTGAGGTATCATTGACAAATATGTTTTCCCACATGGTTGGATCTCTTTTTATTTTGCTGATGTTTTCTTTAGCCATGTAGAAGCTTTTTATTTCCATGTTGTCTCATTTTTTTAAATTCTTTCCTTTATATCTCTTGCCCTAGGAAATATATCCGTGAAAATATTGCTGTGTGGGATATCTGAATTTTTTCTGCCTATGTTTTCCTCTAGGACTTTCATGGTGTCACAATTTATATTTAAGAGTTTTTTCTATCTTGATTTTATTTTGGCATGTGGTGTACATTAGTGGTCTAGTTTCATTTCATTTTTTTGCATGTACCAATCCATATTTCCCAACACCTTTTATTGAAGAGGCTATATTTCCTCCATTTTATGTTCCTGCCCCCGTTGTCAAATAATAATTGATCATAGACACATGGCTTTACTTCTGGGCTCTGAATTCTTTTCCATTGATCTATGTGTCTGTTTTTATGTCAGTATCAGATTGTTTTGATTACACGGGCCTTATAATATAGTTTGATGTCAGGAATTATGACACCTTCTACTTTGTTCTTTTTTCTCAAAATTGCTGATGCTATTTGGGGTCATTTATGGTTTCATATAAATTTTTGTTCTATATCTGTGAAATATGTCAGTAGTATTTTAATAGGGGTTGTGTTGAATATAATGATTGCTTTGGTAGTAAGGACCTTTTAATAGTGTTAACTCTTCTGATTCATGCACATGGTACATGCTTCCATTTATTTGTCTTCCTTAATTTCTTTCAGTGTTCTGTAGTTTTAGGAGTACAGGTTTATTACCTCCTGTTTAAGTTTATTCCTAGGTAATTAATTTTTCTCATTGCTATAGTAAATGGGATTTTTCTCTAGTTTCTGTTTCTGATATTTCATTGTTTGTGTACAAAAATGCTTTTCATTTCTGAATGTTGACTTTGCATCCCACTGTTTGCCACATTCAGTTATTAGGTCAAGTAGTTTTTTGGTGGAGCCTACAGGGTTTTCTATGTACACTATCATGTAATCCTCAAACAATGACAGTTTTACTTCTTCCTTTCTAATTTGGATGCCTTTTATTTCTTTTTCTTGTCTGATCTCTGTGGCTAGAATTTCCAGTAATATGGACAAATTTCTAGAAACATATAATCTTCCAAAGCTGAATCAAGAAAAAACAAACCAGCAGTAACGAGAGGGAAGGAAGGAGGAGGGTAATGGGGAAAAGAAGGGCAAGGGTCGAATCAAGGAACATGTATAAAGGACCCATGGACGAAGCCAAAGTGGGGAAGGATCAAGGGTGGGAGGTGGGGTGGGTGGAGCAGGGGAAAGTAGGGGTGGGAAAATGGAAACAAATGTATTTGAACAATATAAAAAAAAGAAGAAGAAGAATCTGAAAGCCTTAATGGACAGATAACAGCTAGTGAAATTGAAGCAGTAATCAGAAAACTCTCAGCACACAAAAACCCTGGAAAAGATGGCTTCATAGATTTTTACCAAACATTTAGGGAAGAGCTAACTCCTATTCTTTTCAAACTATATCAAAAAATCCAAGAAGTGGGAAGACTACCAAACTCTTTTATGAGGCCACTATTATCCTGACTCCAAAACCAGGTAAAAACCAAACAATGAAAGAAAACTACAGGCCAATATTGCTGATGAACATAGATGCTAAAATCCTCAACAAAATACTGGCAAACCTGGTCCAGCAAAACATTAAAATGATCATACACCAAAATCAAGTGGGATTCATCCCAGGGATACAAGGATGATACAATATTCTCAAATCAATAAACATAATACATCACATAAACAAAATGAAAGATAAAAAACACATGAGCATATCAATAGGTGCTGAAAAAAGATTTGATAAAGTACAGCACCCATTTATAATAAAAACACTCAGCAAAGTAGGAATGGAGGGGTCATATCTCAACATAATAATGGCCATATATGAGAAACCTACAGCCAACATCATACTCAATGGGGAAAAACCTAAAGCTCTCCCCCTAATATCAGGATCAACTCAAGAGTGTCCATTTTTACCACTTCTTTCCAACATAGTACTGGAAATTGATAAGCCTTAAACCAAATTCAACAAGAAAAAAAGGGAGAGCACACAAAAAAAATAAAATCAGACATGAAAGGGGAATAATTACAAGTGATAACATAGAGATACAAAAGATAGTAAAAAATTACTACAAACTTATGCCAAGAAATTTGGTAATCTAAGATTAATTTTGATGTATAAGGAACATCATCCAAATTTTTCAGATTAATCTTTTGTCAAATCAATATTTTATTGAATTATTACTCTTTGTTAAATGATTTACCATGTTCCCAATTATTGTGTCCTAGGAATTTTTCTGAATTTAGCCATTATTGATTACTTATTATTTTGAACTTCAGAATTACTTTATTAATCAGGAGTTTAGTTTAGTGTCCCAAATTTATGTATTAATCTGGGCAAATAAAGTAACATTCAATATTATTATTATTTATCTACATATCATTGTTTTCATTTTTATTTACAAGTTTTATAAAATATCCCTATACTCTGAATATGATTTCTGTCATGATACCAGTAGGAAACAAAAAAATACCGATGAAATTTTGATGAGAAATAATGAAGGTAAAGAAGCTGCTGGGATCACAAATGTTTATGCATATAGGTAGTGAATTTTATTTCAGTGAATTTTATTAGTTTGATTCACTAACTACAGTTAGTGAAATACTTTCCAAAGAAAGTTAGTAAGAATTACTTTCCAAAGATATAAATTTTAAGGAAAACTTGAACTTGCAATAGAATTGGCAGTGTAAGTAACTGATATTACAGAATTCCAGGCAAAGAGAAGAACCTATGCAAAAACTGAAAGTGAATAACAGCTTTTTGAAGAAAAGTGAATGATGTTTAGTAATAAAAGAGGGTAGTCTCAAATTGATGTCTGAGATGTATAAAGATACTAGATAATAAAAGAAGGAAATAACTGTGGTAAAGTGTTACTATTTTTTTCACAAAATTTAATTAAGATTAGTAGTTGAATTTCCTGTTTTTTCTGGGATGCTCTCTTGAAAAGGAACATTTTCCAATTTTATACTTTATAAGGTTAATGCTAGTATAGAAGATAATCTTACAATGTATATATATATGTGCAATATATGTAATATTGTATATTTTATAATGTTAATGCTAATACACAGATTTATTACTAATTTTATTATTTAATTGTGTAGTACTAGGACTACCTCTGAATTTATTACTTTATCAATAGCTTTGAAAATGATAATATGCAGTCAGCAGTCATCTTTATATTGTTTTTCACTTTAATGGAAATGCCTCTTATGTTTGATTATTATACTGATGTTGAGTGTTGGTTTAAGACACATTATTTTTACTATGTTTTAGATATAGATACATTTTTCTTTTATAAGCAGAGTTCAATGATGAATTTTAGTAGAGGTTTTTATTTCCTAACTGAAGAATTTTACAATATGCATTTTAAACATCTATTGAAACAATTCTTTGATTTACTGATGTCCTTAGTATGTTTCAAGTAATGAACATTTTTTTCTGTTTTGTAAATGTTCTGAAATGTAAAGCATTTACTCATGTTTTACTATTTTATAAGTTTCTGTTATCTTTAGTTTATTTTTCCTATAGTACTTGTTCCAGCTTTCGTTCATCTCTCAGCCTAGAATGCCATTAATTTAGCTGTTGTCTAATACTATCTGAATTGTTTCTTGTTCATGTTTAATTTTTTAACCTTTCCTTTACATCATGGGCAACTCTCCTTTTCCTTCTCCTCTGTGATATTAATTTTAGAGAAGCAATTCTAATCTTCAACATCTCAATTATGGCTCTCAGTCCTGAGTTCTAGTTTCTTAGCTTTTAAATTTTGATTTTTCCTTTACTATTATGATAAAAATGGCTTTGTAAGTAATTAGGATTTTTTCTTTAATAAATAGATTGAATGATACAACATAGATTATACTTAGAAGTGTGGTTTTCTTCCTCTTCTTTCTCTCTTGCTTTTCAATATATATTTTATTGTTACACTGCACAGCGGTTATCGGGGCGCGCTGGCTGGGGGGAAGCGCTGCAGAGAGCGCAGCGCGCCCTGAAAACCTGACGGAAAACGGCTGGGGCCAGCTGAGGTGGGAGCCGGGCTCTGAAACCCGCAGAACCCATCCCAGGATTGTCGCAGATGAGGGGGATAAAACACAAAACGTGGCAAACTCTTCTTTGTTTGCTGGGAGAGCTGAAGGGGACACTTCCCTGTCACTGGATAAGGCCGTGGCACATCCCTCCACTGGGGAAGGCCTGTGGCACATCCCCCTAATGGGGAAGCCCATCTAGTGGGGAAGGCCCCGTTGTCCTTTGTTCCAAGGCCTTTATTGAAAATCTTATCAGCGGGGTATGTAACCGGAATGCATATGTTATCTCATTACGTTAGCATATTAAGGTTCACAGAGAAGAGATACTTTTAAGAAAACAAGTGACAGGAATTCACTAATATACATGGGTCCGAGAGGAGAATAGAATCAACAATAGAGACTATAAATAAGGGAGAAATAGACTTAAGGGCACCTTAAAGATATAGGGTAAAAAGTGTAAATAAAGTAAATGTTTTAACAATACCAGGTAAGGGGTGTAAACAAAGATCCTTTGCAGCATTAGCTGATCAGAGATTTGAGGGAGGAACAGAGCACAATGCAAAGAATTTACCTCTAGGCCTGATTACCCGGGGGCTGCCAGATCTGATTTAGGGCTGTTTTTCCTGCACTGTTTCCAAGACTGAGCCAGGCAGCGGGAGGGAACCACCAAGGGATAAGGAGACTGCTTCTCGACTGCAATGAGGACTCTGGCCATGTCCAGTCCAAGCCGCGAGGTGTGGGGGACTTTTTGCCCCTTCTCCGTGTACCCCAATTTCTTATCTACTGCTGATTTGGGTCAATACTTGTCTTAGGTTGCCCCTCCCCCAAGGAGTCTAACCCATCCTTGGCAGGGACCATCACAAGGCAAAGCAGAGGGGCAGGGGTGTAGCCCCTTCCCCCGGGGAACAGGCGAAGTTGCCTCAGGAACCTGCTTCTCCAAGGCCTCCTGATTATTTCCAGCCTTAGGGCCCTCCAGCCTGTTGGCAGGGTTACAGCTCCTGAAACCAGGCTGGATGTTTCCCAACATTTTCTTAGTTCCAACTCATAGTTTCTCCTTACTCTTATTCAAATGAGATTATTTCCACACTAGTAGGTGATCAGCAATTTGACAGTCCAATCTTCTGAACGACGAACTTTCAGTTTGTGCATGGATAAATTTGTTTTTTAAAGTTGATGCTGGATCTCAGGATAAAATTTTCAAAAGCCCTTAGTGCACTGTTGGTGGGAATGCAGACTGGTGCAGCCACTGTGGAAAACATTATGGAATTTCCTCAAAAAACTAAAGATGGAACTTCCTTTGACCCAGCAATTCTACTGCTGGGATTATACCCTAAGAATCCTGAAACACCAATTCAAAAGAACCTATGCTCCCCAATGTTAATATCAGTGCAATTTATAATAGCCAAATGCTGGAAACAGCCTAATTGCCCAACAGTAAATGAATGGATCAAAAAACTGTGATACATTTATACAATGGAATACTATACAGCACAAAGAAAGAAGGAACTTGTATCCTTCACAGCGGCGTGGATGGATCAGGAGAATATTATGCTAACTGAAATAAATCAGGCAGTAGAAGACACCATATAATCTCACCTATAAGTGGAGTCTAAACAGCAAAATAAATGAGCAAAACATAGCCAGAGACATGGAAATAAAAAACAAATTGACAGTAACCTAAGAGGTGAGCGAGGGGATAAAGGGGCAAAGAAGGGGAAAGGTCATAAAGGGAAATATATAAAGGACCCATGGGCAAAGACAACATTGGTGGGGAGGTAGAGGTTGGTAGGGCAAGAGATAATAATGGGAAGAGAATGGGGACAACTGTAATTGAACAATTAAAAAAAAAACTTTCAGAAGTCCTGATTATTAGCAACATTAGACCTAGTACAAATTACTCTCCAAGATAACATTTTCTTATAACAAAATAGACTAACTCCTAATGTTATGAGTAAATGGGATATTCTAAATGCAAATTGCCAATATGTAACACTATTTAAAATTTCTGCTGTCACTGTCCTATTTTCTTTGGGAATAACTACTCTAGAATTCTGCTGCTTTACCAGGTTATCTTTCATTTTGACCTGCTTCTGTTTTGTTTTTTATTTATTTTCCTTTGTAGAATTTTTTTCTATTTCTTTTTTTATGGATTATTAGAGAAGAATAGTAGGTATGGAAATCCAATAATAGTTCACATAGTATTTCACAAATTATAGAAAGGAATTATAATAACCCAGTTTTCCTGATGATAAACTTCATAGTTCAAAAGAAACTATATTAGGTATGTATGGTGCAATGCATTTTCTATTATCTGCATAGGATTACCATAAATTTAACCTTCTCAATGCAGTTTCATCTGTCTTAAAGTAACGTGTGTTCACTGAGATTCTGAGAATGTTCTCCACCAATCTTTACTTTCAATAAAAGCATTCTTTTTTAAAAATTATTATTTGTATAAGTTTAGTCATTAGAAGAAATTTGGAAAAAGTTTGTATTTCTACTACTGACTGAAGTCCCGGAGGTATTTTTCTTAGTAATTGAACATTCTGCAATAATTGCTAGTATGATGACAACTTATATTAATAAACATGTTTAAAACTCTGCTTGACTTAAAATGGATACAAGATATTATCTAAAAAACAGTAAATGTTTCATTACTAGAATAACTAAGACACTACCCAAATCAGAGATTCCACATTTCCGAAAGGACTTGGGTTCTTGAAAGTGAATATAACATTTAGGAGAATTCAGGGAAGAGAAATATTATACCATTAGATGAAATTAGTGAATATCGCTTATTGATTTAGAGTTTGTTGAACACTGAGATTTCTAATATGCCAAAAAGACAAGAGTTTAAATTTCTTAGTGCATAACAGGCAAAATAGCAATAATTATGAAATTAAATCATATTCTGCAGCTAGCTTTAGGTAAACCTCCTGTAATGTTGTCAGTCCCAAAACATTCTTCTAAGTGCATAATACAGTAAATGTGAAACAGAATTATCACCAGCAAACTGATCAATACTTGCCATATTGAATTTCCTTTATTTACTTTTTCTATCTGTTTCTGAGTAGAACTTTTTTCCTATGTTTATCAGCAATCATCACCACCCTTATTTTATGAATTTATTATTATTTAGTCATTTTTATTATGATTTATAAGAATTATTGCTTTAGGGAAACTAAAGAAACAAATAAACAAAAGACCTAGCTATTTGCTGTCAAATGTATTGCATAAGCTCTTATATTTTTGTCTTTTTACTTTCATTATGGTGTTTCATTCATACAGAAAGTTGTATGCAGGCAAACTGGAAAAGCTCTAACTTTGTGTTTACAGGTTTTAGGGTCAAGCTTAGAAACTTTCTCCTGGAGAACCAAGATGGCGGAGGAGTGAGTGGAAGTCATACAGACCTCCTCCCAGGACCAACCTGGAATTACAACTAAATTGTGGAGAAATCACCTGGAACAAACAACTGAGCAATAGTGAGAAAGGAGCCTTATAACCTCGGAGAGAGAAGAATCAGCTTTAGTGCAATCTAACTGGTAAAGAGTGTAGTAGAAACTCAAGAAGGCGGGCGGGGCACCCATGGGTGGCAGCACCACAAGGATATTAAAAGGGCCAAGTGGATCCCCCTGAGAAGAGTGGGGTCTAAACCAAAAGCAGGGATCTCCAACCTACAGAACCAGAGCCCAAAAAGATCACAGAAAACAGCCAGCTGTGAGGAGAAGCAGGGTTACTCTCTGCCCAAGACAGGTGACTGGAGACGCAAAGAGCCATTTAAAGGGCCAATGTATAAATTTTAATTTGCAGCCACTTATCCTGGTCTCCAACAAAGGTGGGGGCAGGGTGTGCTAGAGATGCCTGAGGAGAGACTGGGGAAGGAGGCTTTGGGGAGAGAACAGAGAGAGTAGCCAGTGGGATCCCAGTGCTGACTCCCCCTCCATATGGCAGCAGCCATCTTGATCAGGCAGAGACCACTCCCTTGGGTGGCAACAGTGTGATAGGACCCAATAACCCTGCCTCCAGGAGGGACTCCCCCAGCCTTGAGCCATCTAAGTCGGCCTGCTGAGAGCAGAGTGACTAGATTAACAGCTGAAGGAGACAGCCACAGAGTAGATTCCTGGAAGTCTTGAACGGACTGCCTAAGGTCAAGCAGGGCCAACATCTGACATCATCAGAGGCAGATCCAGAAAGTAAAAACAGCGGTCTCCAACCATAGAAGTTCACACCACAAAGTTAGGAAATCAAGAGAGATCAATTTAAGAAGCAGAAACAAAAATGAAGAGTCTCATAAATAACAGGAAGACAAAGAAATACTCCTGACTCGAAGGGAAATAAGGACTCCCCAGAAGGAAAACTAAATGAAATAGAGGCAAGTAAACTATTAGATACTGAGTTCCAAACCACAGTTCTAAGGAAGCTCGGTGAGCTCAGTGAGCTCAGAGAAAATAACAAAAAACTACAGGGAAACTACAAGGAATGTACTGCAAACTATATCAGCACAAAAAAGGACATAGAAACTATCAAATAGAGACAAGAGGCAATGAAGAATACAATTTCTGAACTGAAGAACACAGTAGAAAGAATCAAAAGCAGGCTAGATGAAGCAGAGGATTGAATCAGTGAGCTGGAGGACAAGGTAGAAAAAAGCTCCCAGAAAGAGCAAGAAAATGAAAAAAGACTCAAAAAGAATAAAGAGGCACTTAGGGAAGTGCAGGACAACCTGAAATGTAATAATATTTGTATAACAGGGATACCAGAAGGAGAAGAGGAAGAGATAGATAACCTATTTGAAAAAGGAATGATGGAAAACTTCCCTAATTGAAGGAGTGAAAAAGTCACGCAAGTCCAGGAAGCACAGAGGGTCCCATTCAAGAGGAACCCAAAGAGGCCCACTCCAAGATGCATCATCATTAAAATGGAAAATATCAAAGACAAACAGAGAATCCTAAAGGAAGCCAGGGAGAAAGAGCTAGTAACATAAGGGAGCCCTTATACAGCTAGCAGCTGACTTCTCAGTGGAAACACAGTAAGGCAGAAGGGAATGGCAAGAAATATTCCAAGTAATGAAAAGCAAAGGCCTGCAACCAAGACTGCTCTACCCAGCAAGGCTCTCAATGAAAATGGAAGTGGAAATAAAGGAGTTTCCAGAACAAAAGAAGCTAAAGGAATACACCTCCACCAGAACAGCACTGCAAACTATGCTAAAAGGACTGGTTTAAGATGAAGAAAAAATTTCTATGAATACCCAGTTCCTTTCAGAGTTGCCAATACTTGATATTACTAATATTTTTAATATGTATTAATCTGATTGTGACAATGATGTGTTATTTTAATTGTTCCTTTATTATTTGTTGAAACTAAACCTGATTTTGTATACTTCCTGCCTATTTCTGTTATTTTAAAAAAGCTTTAAATGACTTTTTGGTATTCTTTATCCATTTATTGATTAAAGTTTTGTAGATTTTTTTCCCCCTAAAAAACAAAAAAACCTATTAACGCTTTTTAAGATGTGTGGAAAATATTTTCCCATTCTAATACGTGTCCTTTAACTTTTTTTATATGTATATTACTATATAGTCTTAAATGTTTAATATAGTCATATTGTCAATATTTTACTTTATAGCTTCTGGATCTGAATAATTTACTTCAGGGTAAGAAAAACATCAGTTTGTATTTTCTCCTAAAACTCCTTAGATTCTACATATTGATTTTTAACTCACCTGAATATTTCTTGTATAATATGTGAAATAGGGCTCTATATTTTTTTGTTTCAAGTAATAGTGGTCCATCCACCTTATCTGTTGAATAAGCCTATTGATCTACTTGATTATTTTTGTGCTGGTGTCATGTTGTTTTAATCGCTGAGACTTTATAACAGTTTTAAGTTTTTAATATTTTATAATTGACTTTGACATTTAAAAATAAATAAAATCAATCTGTAGTTAAAAAAGAAAGGAAGGAAGGAAGGACGGACTCCTATCCTTTGTGACAACATGGATGGTACTGGAGAATATTATGCTAAATGAAATAAGCCAGTTGGTGAAAGACAAATACCATATGATCTCACCTATAAGTGGAATCTATTCAACAAAATAAACCACAAGCGTGGAAACATAAAGCAGACTGAACATGACCAGAAGGGATGGAGAAAGAGTATAGTGGTGGAAAGAAGGGAAAGGAACTAGACAAAGAACATGTATGAATGACCCATGAACATGAAAATCAGAGTGAGAATTGACTGTGGGAGCAGGGGCTAGGGGTGGGATGGGTGGAGGGGAGCAATGGGGGAAAAAATTGAGACAACCGCAATAGAATAAACATGACTTAAATATTAAAAAAGAAAAAAACCATTTTCTGCTCTAAGCTACTAAACTGCATCTTATATTCCTTGTATTTATTACATGGATTCATTTTTATAATATCTAAATGTTGATCTACCTGAAATGGAATACTATGAAAGATGAAGAAGTAAGTAAGACTTTATTGTTTGGGAGAAATTTTAATTTTTGTAACATACTTCTGGTAATTTTTGTTGCTTTGTTTTCAGTATTTTTATTTGTTCATCTGAGAATATTTGTTATCTGAATTTTATTACCTAAGATCAAACACTGCAGTAATTATAAAAAGTGTTTGTTTTATTCTTCTGTTCCTGAAACATCAACATTGTAGAATGATACTGAAATAAACACCAACCCAGGTATTAAAAAAACCTCAGGTTCTATATTTAAACCTACTATTCACCTTTGGGCAGTTCCTTATTGTGTCCAACTTAGAGCCTGTGCACATTATTAGAAATAAGATTAAACCATGCTGTTTTGATTATGGTAGCTCTGTAGTATAATTTGAAGCTATGTAATATGATACCTCCAGCTTCATTCTTTTTTTCACAGAATTAATGTGCCTATTTGTTTTTTTCTTTGTGGTTTCATATAAATCTGAAGATTTTTTGTCCCATTTCTTTAAAATAAGTGGGGTTTTGGTGATTGCATTAAATCAGTATATTGCTTTGGGTAATATGATCATTTTAACTATGTTGATTCTTCCAATCCATTAACACAGAACATCTTTTCATTTTATTGTATCTTTTTCTATCTCTTTCAATAATCATTGTAATTTTCAGTATGTAGGTCTTTCACAACCATTGTTAAGTTTATTCCTAGGTATTTTATTCTTTTGGTTGCAATTGCAAAAGGAATTGATTTTCTTTATTTCTTTTTATCTGAAGTTTTATTAGTTAATATATAGGAAGGCAGTGGATTTTTGTACATCGATTTTGTATCCTGCAGCTGTACTGTATTTTTTGTTTCTAATAGTATTTTTGGAGTCTTTGGGGTTTCCTATGTACAAAATGCTGAGTAAAATAAGTCAGTCAGAAAAGCTGAAGAACCATATGAGTTCACTCAGTGGCATAAAAACTGAAACTCATGTACACAGACAACAATGTGGTTGTTGCCAGAGGGAAGGAATTGGGGAGTCAGGGTGGAGGGGCTTGATATATGATGACAGAAGATAGTTTGACTTTAAGTGGTGGGCACACAGTGCAATTCATGGATCTAGTGCTATAGAAATATACAGTTGAAATCTATATGATCTTATTAACAAATGTCACCCCAATAAACTTAACAAAAATAATAAAATAAAATTAAAAAAGGAATAAGCCTTCTCAGACCTAGACAGGACAATGGCTCCTTAAAAGCATGCTGTTTTATTGTGCCTTAAAAAGCACCAATAAGTAAAATTTGGCTTCTAGCCAGGATTATTGTTTGAGTGCAGCTTTCCAGGGAAATTGATCTTGTGTTGCTAGTTTGATAACAGGAAATCATTTGTTTCAAACTCCAGACAAACCCGTCACTCAATCCTTGCATTATTAGTTTTTGGTCTGTTCTCATGAAGGACTTCCTTCTATCTCTGGCTTCTGGCATTCACATTGTTTTAAATTGGCAATTTCACTTTTACTAATCTATTGCATGCTGAATTTAGGTAGAACTGTCAAAATTCCTAAGCCAGTAAAGAATATCTGAGGCCCTCATATGTAATCATTTGCTTTGACCATAAACAGCTGCATTCCACTTCTTGCAACTAACTAAGTAGGCTTCAATTTGGAAAATCAGACCTTATACTCCTTATCTCTTCAAGGTTCCCTTAGATTTATGTATTTATTCAAAAATAAGAGTGGAGATTTGAGTAGATAATTTTCAAGCTTCCCTTGGTTCTGATTGTGTATAATTTCATAAATCTATATTTGAATCAGCGTCTCTATTTTTTTAAATTCATAGACTTTTTCCCTAATGCAATTATGATTTAAATTTGTCTTTAATAAACATGGCATATCTTGGGAATTCATATCTTATAGAAGAAAAAGGATAATTTTTTAATCACAAGACTTGTATTCTAAATGTTATCATTTTTATTAGTAATTTTACCCATTCCATATTAACTAAATTAAACCTACAGGAGTTCATTGAGTTAAAAATCTCATTTAACTAGAATCCCTGGATGTAAAACATAACTGAAAGACACCATGTGATTTTAAAGCAGGTTATAATATCTTAATGATCAAAATTAAATTATTCTTAATCTTTTATTTTATATAGTTTTAATTTTTCTTCTGTCTTAATATAAAGCATTCCACATATTCATTCATCATACTATTTTCTTTATTGTTTTGCTGAAGATCTACCTCCCTCTCTCTTTTTATAACATTCTAATTAAATATAAACTCATAGTTGAAAAATTAAAAAAAAATACTAATTGTTCCAAGTGTATTCTTTTACATCAAATTCTTCTTCGGCTGCTGATACTTGTTTTATGACCCATGTTAGACAGACCATGGCATCAGTTCATAGCACAGTAGTAGGACCCTAGTAAATAAGATGCTGAAGAAATAGAAGACATAGAAAAAGTAGAGAAAGAGGAGGAAGAGGAGGAGGGTGAAGAAGGGAAGGAGTATAAAGGAGGAAGAGAAGGAGAATAGAACATTTAGAAATATTGTAAAATTCTGGAGTAGAAAAGAAATGTCATTTTATGTCTTTAAGTTTTCATTTTGTACCTCAATTAATGTCATTGTGGAGCATACCTCTTATACATAATAACCTTCACTATATGTCAGAATATTTTTCTTCCTCTTTATAACAGCAAAAGAGCTGCAAAGCACTTTAAACTTGGTAAGAAATTTAATTATATTTTATCATCAATAATTTATGGTTCCAAATTATACTAAATTGGCAGCTGCTAATGTGAAGTGCAAATGAAATCAAGCCAATTCTAACCAAATCAGGCATAAAATTATATTTTAATAAACTTTGATTCTACTTCCTATTACCCTTTTCTTTTTATTATGCATGCTTGAGCTCCATGTGTAATTTGTGTACATAGATATTGAGTTTTATTGCTTTGGTAATTTAGAAACCTGACTGTTGAAAAGAAGATATTAGTATATATAAGAAGAAACTAATAAAAGTTAATATACACACACAGATGGTGATGAAAATCTGCTTAAGAAATAACTAAAGAGCCAATGTAGAAGAAACAACATATGTCTTCTCAACTTTTCTGTAAATTTTTTTTTGTGGAATTTAAAATCAGAGTAGCCTATTAGTCTTGGCACTAAATATTTATATAAGAGGAGGGATTAAGAAGACAATGGAGAAAGTAGCCTTTAGACCAAAGTGATTTAGTAAAATAAATTCAGCATACCTATTTTTATAGAAAACGAAGATCTGTAACAATATCAGAAAGTTGTTATATCATATTTTTTAAATGTACATACATAGGTACTGGCTAGATTGTGAATAGCAAAGTTATACATGGGTGAATAAACCCAAATCTCTCACCACTTTCACACACACAGAATAGCAGCAAGAATAACAGACAAAACTATGAAAAATGCAAGGTGTAAGCATAAGCCCACATACATTTAACATATATGTACTCCACCAAGTATTTGATGAATATCAAAAAAAAAATTAGTAATATGAGTAGGGGAAACACAGGAAAAATGAGAGCTGACTCAACTCTCAGCAAGAGGAGAAAAAATTGGGACAACTGTAATTGAAGAACAATAAAAAATAAATATATAAAAAAGCAATATATCTAAAAAATCAAAATAAATTAGCCACACAAGCAACACCCCAATCGGGATTTCAGCAAACATCAGAGCCCACCAGAAACAACTCTGCCTTGGGGGCATCCCTACACAGCTACTCATCCACAGTGACTGAGGTTTATTTTTATAGCTAGCCTGCCTGAAGGGTTAGTTCCACCAACAAAAGAGCTAAAAACATTCAAAACTCAACTGCTGCCCTGACCAGTGTGGTTTGTTTGGTTGGGCATCATTCTGCAAAGTGAAGGATTGACAGTTTGATTCCCAGTTAGAACACATGCCTGAGTTGTTAGTTTAGTCCCCAGTTGAGGCACATTCAAGAGGCAATGGATTGATGTTTCTCTCTTGCATCAATGTTTCTCTCCCTTTTTTTCTCCCTCTCTCCCCTCCTAGCTAAAGATAAATAAATGAGATCTAAAATAAAAAACTTAACTACAGCAGGTGGTGCATATAACCCAGAATAAACATAACTGGAGCACTATGCTCAGGTGATCTGGAAGATGGTACACTTAGCCAAAACAAGATGCCTACATCATAAAACCGTCATAAAAACTTTGAGAGTCATAGCATCTCTACCTAGTACACAGAGACCAAATGGAGAGACAAAGAAATAGTCCCTGAATAAAAGAACAAGAGAAATCCTTAGAAAAATATAAAATGAAATAGAAGCAAATGAAATACCAGATTCGTAGAGTTTAAAACCAGAGTTAAGAGGATGCTCAAAGACTTTAGCAGAAGAATAGATGACCTCAGTGATACCTTAAGCAAAGAGATAGTAAGCATTAAAAAGGAAACAGAAACCATTAAAAAGAACCACTCATAAATGAAGACTACAATATATGAAATAAAGAATACAATAGAAGGAATCAACAGCAGGTTAGATGAAGCAGAGGATCGAATCAACAATTTAGAGGACAGGATAACAGTAAGCAACCAAGTAGAGAATCAAAAAGAAAATAGAATTAGAAAAATGAAAAAGTCTATGATACCTCTGGGACAACATCAAGGTTGACAAAATCCACATCATAGGCGTACCAAAAGAAGAGAGGGCAAAAAAGATAGAGAACACCTTTGAAGAAATAATGACTGAAATTTCCCTAACCGGGTGAAGGAAAATGTTAGACAAGTTTAGAAATCAAAAAGAGTCCCAATCAAGAGGAACCCAAAGAGCCACACCAAGACATATTATAATTAAAATGGCAATTACATATGGCAATGGCATATTATAATTAATCTAAATGGGTTAAAGACAAAGAGAGAATCTTAAAAGCAGTAAGGGAGAGTCAGTTATATACAAGGGAGCTCCCATAAGGCTGTCAGCTGATTCCCAACAGAAACATTTGAGGCAAGAAAAGATTGGAATGAAATATTCCAAGTAATGAATATTGAAAATCAAGTGCCTATAACCAAGACTACTCTATTCAGCAAAGCAATCATTTAAAATTTAAAATTGAAGGCTAACTAAAGAGCTTCCCAGACAAATTGAAAAAACAAACAAACAAAAAACTAAAGGGGTTCATTACCACCAAACGAGTATTTCAAGAAATGTTAAAAGTGTCTGCTTTAAGAAGAAGAAAAAATAGAAAGAGGGACATAGGAATAAAGGAAAAACTGGCAATAAATAAGTTCCTATCAATAATAACCTAAAATATAAATATACTAAATGCTCTAATCAAAAGATATAGGGTAGCTGAATGTGTAAGAACGTTACCCACATATGTGCAGTCCTTAAGAGACCCACTTCAGAACAAAATGTACACACACTGACTGAAAGTGAAAGAATAGGAAAAAATATATTACATGCAAATGGGAAAGGAAAAAAAAAGCTGAGGTAGAAATGCATGTATCAGATAATTATATACTTCAAAACAAAGGTAATAAAAAGAGACAAGATCACTACATAATGCTAAAGAGATAGATCTAAGAAGAGGATATAACCCTTGTAAACATATGTACACTCAAAACGGAAGCACCTAAATAGAGAAAACCTTAGCGAACATTAAGGGAGAGGTTGAGTACAATGCATTCGTAGTAGAGGATTTTAACACCTCATAAACATCAATGGATATATTTTCCATACCAAAAAAAAAAGAAAAGAAAAATCAAGAAAGCAACAGCAAACTTTAACAACAAAATGCATTGAATGGATTTAATTGATATTTACAGAACTTTTCATTCCAAAGCAACAGAATATTTATTTTTCTCAACTGCACATTAAACTTTCTCAAAGAAAGACCACGCATTAGAAAACAAAATAATCTTAATAAATTCAAGAAGAATATAATAATATCAAGCATCTTTTCTGACCAATATAGTATAAATCTAGAAATCAATTAAAATAAAATAATTGAAAAACATCCAAACACATGGAGGCTAAATAACATGTTATTAAACAATGAATGGGTTAAAGTGAGGTCAAAAAACAAAAGTTACCTGGAAACAAATGAAAATGAACACACAATAACCCCAAATATATGCAACACAGCAAAAGGAGCCCTCAAAGGAAATTTCACAGTATTACAGGCCTATGTTAAGAAGCAAGAAAAATCTTAAATAAACAATCTCACCCTACATCAAAAAGAACTAGAAAAAGAACAACAAACAAACCCAGAGTAAATTGAAGAAAGGGAATAATAAAGATTAGAGCAAAAATAAATGACAGAGACAAAAAAAATAAAAAGGATCAATGAAATCAAGAGGTGGTTCTTTGAATAAAAACAAGATTGATGAATGTTTAACCAGACTCATCAAGAAAAGAAAGAAAGGGTCCCCAAATAAATAAAATCAGAAATCAGAAGTGGATGAGTAACAACTGACATCATGGAAATACAAAGATTGTGAGAAAATACTATGAACAACTATATGCCAACATTTTGGACAACCTGAGGAAAATGGACAAATTCCAAGAAACATAGAATCATCCAAAACTTAATAAGGAAGAATCAGAAAACCTGAATAGACTGATAAAAACTAATAAAAGTGAAGCAGTAATAAAAATCTCCCAGCAAACAAACCAGGATTGGGTAGCTTCATAGGCGAATGTTACCAAACATTCAAAGAACTAACACCTATCCTCTTCAAATTATTCCCAAAACTTCAAGAAAAGGGAAGACTTCCAAGCTCTTTTTACAAGGACAACATTATCCTAATTCCAAAACCAGATAAAGACACTACAAAAAAAGAGAATTATAGTCCAAATAAAAACCCCCTGATGAACATAGATGCTAAAATTCTCAGCAAATTATGAACAGAATGGATCTAGCAATTCATTAAAAAGATCATACACCATGATCAAGTGAGATTTATTTCGGGGATGCAAGGTTGGTGCAATATTAACAAATCAGTAAATGTGATATATCACATAAACTGAAAATATAAAAATCACATGGTCATATCAATAAATGAAGAAAAAGCTTTTGATAAAATCCAGCATCCATTTATGATAAAAACTCTCAGCAAAGTGGTAAAGGAGGGATCATATCTCAACATATTAAAGGCAATATGTAATAAACTCACTGCCAATATCATACTCAATGGGCAAAAACTAAAAGTGTTTTTGACTCTGGCTAGGTGAATTAATTGATTGGACCATCAAGGTTGTGGACTCTATCCCTGGTCAGGGCACAAAACTAAGTTGCAGGATGAATCCCTGGTGAGAGGGGAAAGGGAAAAAAAACAGACTGACGTTTCTTTCTCACATTCTCTCTCTGTCTCTGTCTCTGTCTCTGTCTCTGTCTCTCTCTCTCTCTCCTCTCCATCTCTACAAATTAAAAACCATATACTTGGGTGAGGATACAAAATACAAAAAAATTTTTTTATAATATTAAGAATAAGACAGGGATATCCATTTTTACTATCTTATTCAACATAATAAAGGATGTACTAGCCACATCAATCATACAAGAAAAAAAACATTAGAATTGGAAAGGAGAGGAAAAAACTGTCATTATCTGCAGATGACATGATGTTGTACATAGAAAACTCTAAAGATTCCACAAAAAAAGAAAACAAAAAAACTACTAGATATAATAAATGAATTCAGCAAAGAAGCACAATACAAAATTAATATTCAGTAATTGGTGGCATTTTTTACACCAATAATGATCAGAAAGAGAAGTTAAGAAAATAATCCCATTTATTATTGCAACAACAACAACAAAAATAAGGCACTGAGGAATAAATTTAATCAACAACAAAAAAATTAAGACACTGAAGAATAAATTTAATCAAGGAGGTAGAAAACCTGTACTCAGAAAATTATAAGAAATGGAAGAAAGAAATTGAGGATGATACAAATAAGTGAAAACATATACTGAGTTCATGGATACAAAAAATTAGCATTATTAAAATGTTAATGATGTTAATTATACTACCCTGTAAAATTAACAGATTCAATGCAATTCCTTTTGAAATACTAATAGCACATCTCACAGATATAAAATAAATATTTCAAAAACTTATAAGGAACCACAAAAGACTCTGAATAGCTCTAGAAATCCTGAGAAAAAAGAACAAAGTTGGAGGTATCATACTACCTGATATCAAACTCTACTATAAGGCCATAGTAATTAAATTTGCATGGTATCTTCAGGACAGATATATAGATCAATGGAACAGTACAGAGAGTCCAGATTAAATCCATACATTTGACAAAGGAAGCAAAGACATATAATGGTGTAAGACAGAGTCCTCAATAAATGAAGCTGGGAAAACTGGACAGAGGTGTGCAAAAAAAAAAAAAAAAAAAAATGAAACTAGACCTCCAACTTACACCATGCAGAAGAATAAATTCAAAATGAGTTGAGGACAAGTCTAAGTTGAAAAATCATAAAAGTCTTACAAGAAAACAGGCAATGGTATTTTAGATCTCTCATGTAGCAATATGTTTACCAATATATTTTCTCAGGCATGGGAAACAAAAGAAAAAAAATAAAAAGTAGGACTACATCAAACTAAGAAGCTTCTGCAATCAAAAGAAACCAACAAAATGAAAAGGGAACCAATTGAATGGAAAAACATATTTTCCATGATACACCTGATAAAAGGTTAATTTAGAAAGTATATTTAAAACTAACAAAAGTCAATACCAAGAAGACAAACAACCCAATTTAAAAAAATGGGCAAAGCACCTGAACAGACACTTCTTCAAAGAGGACATACACATGGCCAATAGACCTATGAAAAAAATGCTCAATGTCACTAAATCATGAGAAAGATGCAAATTCAAAACACAAGGAGATACCACCTCGCATTTGTCAGAATGGCTATCATCGATAAATCAAGAAACAAGTGTGGGCAAGGATATGGAGAAAAGGGACCCCTAATGCATTGCTGGGGGGAATGCAGACTGGTGCAGCCATTGTAAAGAACATGGAGTATCATCAAAAAATTAAAAATAAACTTCCTTTTGACCCAGCCATCCCACTTCCAGGAATAAATTTGAAGAAACCAGAAACACTAACTCAAAACAATATATTAACCACTATGTTCATTGCAGTGTTATTTACAATAGCCAAGCTCTGGAAACAGCCTTAGTGCCCATCAGCAGATGAATGGAGAAAAAAGTTCTAGTACATTTACCCAACATAATGCTGCTCAGCTGTAAAAAAGAAAAAGAGGAAATCTTACCTTTTGCAAGAGGATAAATGGACCTGAAAATTATTATGCTAAGGGAAATAAACCAGTCAGAGAAAAACAAATACCATATGATCACAGTTATCTGCTGAATCTAATGAATAAAATAAACTGATGAACAGAAACAGAGGCATGTATACATGAAACACACTGACAGCTGTCATAGGGAAATGGTATAGGGGAGTGGATGAAAAATGGTGAAGAATTAAGCAAAAAAAAACAAAACCCACATATATAAGGGGGGCCCCAAAACATAATTTATTTATTGAAAATTGTGTATTTATTCTTACATGTTTAAACTCACCTTCAAGCTGCTCTCCATTTGATGCAATACACCTATCAAAACACTTTTTCCACCGCTCAAAACAGTTTTTGAAGTCATTGATTTTGATGCCTTTTAGTGCTTTGGCTGTTTTTTGTTTCATCTCTTCCAAATCCACACTGGTGATAGGTTTCCCTTTGAGGATTTTTTTCATCCAGTGAAAAAAAGCAAAAAAGTAACTTGAGGTGAAATCAAGGGAATAGATTATGCCATTTTTGGTCAAAAACTGCTGAACACTCACTGCAGTGTTGGCAGGTGCTCTCGTAAATCACCCATCATGGAATGGGCAAACACATTGAAGGAGTGTTCAAAAAATACTCACTGAAGCCAGCTGGTACACCGATATAGTTGGGTTCCTAGAACTCTCACCTTGCAGTGAAAGCCTGTACTACAAGGGACCTGCCTTTGAAAAGATAACTCCAGTTATATATAACACCTAGACATATTATGGTGTTATATGTCTAGGTGATAGCAAGAGGGAGAGAGGAGTGGGGTTTACACAGAGGTGGGGAAAAAGAGGTTGAAAAGAGACTTTACTTGGGGCGGTAAGTGCACAATGCCTTGTGAGGATGATGTTATATTGAGTATACACTTGAAAACTGAATGGTTTTGAGAACCAATGTCACCTCAAAAAATTGAGTAAAAAAAAAAGTATTTAAAAAGGAAATCATATAAAGATAATTATTAGAGCAAAACATTAAGCCATCCAAAAACACAAGAAATTTCAATAAATAAATGAGAAAAAAGTTGCTTAGATAGATATACATGGCGGGAACAAAAAACCCTGGAATTATCTTCTGCAGGGTGGACCCCTTGTAGTACAGACTTCACCCACTAGGTGAGTGTTCTAGGAACCCATCTGTATCAGTGTGCCAACTGGCATTGTTGTGAGAGAGAGGCTGCATTAGGCTTCCATTATTTTTTTTGAAGCCTCTTTCAGTGTGTTTGCCCATTCCAAGAAGAGTGATTTACAAGTGCACCTGTCCACACCACGCTCAGTGTTCAGCAGTTTTTACCAAAAATGGCTTGACTCCTGTGCTCTACCCTCCCTATTCACCTGCTCTTGCCCTGAGCCTTTTCTTCTATTTTCTTTTCCTTTTTTTTTGTTCTTCCCAGTGAAAAAGCCCTCAAAGGAAAACGTTTTGTCAATGTGGAAGAACTGAAGCAAAAAACAGCCAAAGCACTGAAAAGAATTAAAATTTATGAGTTTAAAAACTGTTTGGAGCAGTGAGAAAAACAACTTGATAAGTGTATTGCATCAAATGGAGAGTAGTTTAAAGGTGACTGAAGTTTAAATATTTAAGAATAAATACACAATTTTTTTATAAATGAATTCCCAGGGTTTTTTGATCCCCCTTCAAAGAAGATATATTAAATAATATCATAAAATAATATCACAAAATGGACATGACCATAAAATATAACTTTCATATTGATAAATTAAAATGTATGAAACATGCTTATAAAAGATGGAAAAATAATTTAGCTAACTAATCAAAATCCAACTGTATGTTACATAACTATCAAAAAAAAGGCTACATAGAAAAAAATGAAGTAATGTACTTTGAAATTTGGAAATAAACTTGGGGGGGTTTTGTGGCAATAATAAAAAATTAGAATTTAAACAAAAACATTAAAAACACTAAAACCATTCCTATTTTATTTTTAATTAAATTTATTGGAGTAACATTGGTTAATAAAATTATATAAGTTTTAAGTACATAACTTCATGACATTTCATTTCTATATTGTATTGTATACCCACCACATAATGTGAAATCTCCCATCACCATATATTTGAATGCCTTTACCCTTTGCTACCACCTAAACCCTTCCATCTGGTAATCACCATACAGTTGTCTTTGTATACGAGTTTTGGTTGTTTATTTTTCTTGTTTGTTTGTTTTTTGCTTTCAGTTTTATCTGCCACATATGAGTGAAATCATATGGTTCTTGACTTTTTCTGTCTGACTCCTTTACCTTAGCATAATGTTTTGTTTTAATAAAAAACTAACATTCTATAGATTCTCTTTTGCATTTGCTTCTTTTTCTCTAACAATGTATTCTAGATATTACACACCACAATTTCAAACATATGTTTTGTATAGATAAATACTTCTGCAGCATGTTTATATACCAGTTTCTCCAACCAATAAAATATATATGGGTCTTGCAATCACCATTATAAATCAAAAAATTCAAATGAAAAGATGTAGATAGAAACACACTATGAATAACATAATTTAATAGCATTCTCATTATAAGACAAATAATGCTTTAATATATATAAGAACTTACAATAAAATATATATTATGAATACATAATATAATTATACATAATTACATCATGAAAATAGAGATTACTTCTTAAGTGTTCATAAAACTTTATGTATTTTCACAAAGAAAATACCACCATGATTTAAAAAAAAATTACAAATAAAACTGTGATCCCAGTGAAATAAAACTATAAAATTAATAACTTCCAGCTAACAACTAGAAGTTATTAATAATGTAAAGGCCATTTCATTTTAAAGTTGCAAAGTTTATATTAAAAAAATATTGGGCCAAAGTAGAACTACACACTAAAAATTACAAAATTCTTAGAAATGGTACTGATGACTATCATTGCAATTATAATAATATATCCTGAAAACCTGCCTCCAACCATATGAAAATTGGTATTTCCAAGGTTATTCCTCACAGCATTATTTATAATTACAAAACCTTGCAAACAAACTCAGGACCCATATATATTATATTGGTTGGAAAAACTGTGGTACATCCACATGCTGCAGAAGTATTTATCTATACAAAACATTTGTTTGAAATTGTGGTGTGTAATATCTAGAATACATTGTTAGAGAAAAAGAAGCAAAGTGCAAAAGAGAATGTTAGTTTTTTTAAAGGAAAAATAGGAAAATATACATATATTTTCTCATTTGTGTAAAGCAACACAGGACAAATAAACCAAACAATAATAAGTTTGTTTTTAATAAGGATAGTTTGGAATGAATGGAAAGGGTAGATAGTTGAGTTTTATAGCATGTAGGAGAAATGACACATTTATGAGTATAACATTTTACTTAGTTTTGAAGTTTAGAATGTAGTTTTTGATATACTCAAAGTCAAGAAAAAATGATTTTAAAGAAAGAAGCAAATTGGCTTAACTAATTCCAAGTGACAAAATTGCCAAACTGTAGGAAAAAAGAAACTAATCTGAGAAACCCTTGAACGCAAAATTTTGATTATATACCATCAGGCTAAAGACAAAAAAGCTGTATATAACTATTGATCTGTCTGTATTAATTCTGTTTTTGACACTCATATCAGCTAGTCAATTTGATGTTAATTGTGTCTTCAAAGAAGTAGCAATAATAAACACATTGTGGATATTATATTACTGACAAGGATACTTCACAGAATTCTTGGAAAATAAGGTCAGTAATTTTAATTCAGCCTTTGAGGGTCTATTGGCCTTTGGACACAAATTTCTTCTTAGTCAGTGAAAACTGTCTTCATTTTACCCACATATGATAGCACTGTCCTAATGAAATATCCATAGGGAGTAGATCAACCTTTACAAAGGGAAGTATATATGAACTCAAAAGCAAGCTATCAAGTTGTATTTAATCATCCAATGAAAACATTTATTATAGGCTGATATCTATTTTCATTTTTAGAAGAATGACTAAATTTGAAAGTTACATCACATAACATTTGTAAAATACTTTTCAAAACATATGATGGCTTAATCTATGCAAGAACAAATAAATAAAATTAAGTAAAATCAAATTTATTAATATGCATTAGGGTTTTCCAAAGTTCAGTACAATCAATTGGCTAATTTATTTTGCAAGTTAAGAGTGATTATGCTAGTTTTTAAAAATGATATATCACAAGGAGTAACTGAATAAATTAAGCTTAATGAATCTGAAACATACTAATTAGATTCATCTAAATAAATATCTTTATGATGGTACTTGCATAAAAATATTTATGAGATTTAAATAATCTCTAAAATTCTATAATTAATTATGAATTTTGAACCCACCTCATGGGATATGTACTTTCAAAGACATGAAAAAGTAAATCTTAGGACACTTTGCTGGACAAAATAAGACTTGGTGGGTAAGTTAAAAAAAATAGAAACAGTGTATTGCCAAGAGTTGATGTCATATAGGTGGAGTACTTATAATGCTGCATATACCTTCACATAAAGTTATAAAGCCATAAATTTACATGCCATAAAATTTTCTTGCACAAAACTTGCAGATATTACTGCTATTCTAAGTTCTCTGCTTTAAAACAACTTTTTAAAGATGTATGTTTATCTGGTAAACTGTTATCTCAATAAGTGACAAATGCCTCAGTTATACTTCAAGTTAATTTGTTGCAAGGTCCTGAAGTTTCTAAGAATCTGTTTATACATATTATGGATAGTTTAGATGTTAATTTAATTATAGGTCTTTATTTATCCTAAATATTCCAGTCCAGGTTAAGATTTATTTGTTAATATTTTCCATTTTTATTCCAGAAAGTTTTAAGAAGTCATGGGATCCTTCTACATCTGGCATTTCACTATGATCCTGTCAGCAATATTCTTGTCCTTCACTACAGTGGACATCTGTTGTTTTTACTTGCCTAGCAACTTCTTAAAAAATATCATTCTGGTTATTAAAGGGACTACTACCCCCTCCCTCCCCAACATTTGCATTTTATTATCTCTGTTAGGACCAATCAGACTTGTCTTTTCTAGGAGTGGTTAGAAGACAGCCACTCTTTTTATCATTTATATCCAGTTGTACCATAAAGTAAGCTTTTTTCACCTATAAATTCATGCTAGGTATTTAAGAGTCTGGCGGTTTTCATTTTCTGAAGTAACTTATAAGAGGAAGTCAAAACAATACAACTGTGCCATTACAACTGGCCTGCCTCCTCCACTGTCTATTCTAGATTCCAGCACCTTTGAATAGCATTTGTCCTGAGTGAAGTGATTTAGGTTCTGGGGGAAGCCAGACCTTCCTCTCTGAGAGGCCTTCTTCTCTGGTGGTCCTTGGTAACCAGGCTTTTCACAGGCCTAGGCTGCTTCACATTTTAAATTTAAGCAGAACACTACCAAGAGAGACCCTACTAGATGATCTAGTAGCCAAACGTGTTATTTTTGGCTCTATTTTATAAGAGCCAGTTTACCTCTTTATGAAGAATACAGAAGATTCCTTTGCTCCTGCCTGGGTAGATTTCTGTTGGTTTTTTTTTTTTTTTTCTTTTTTTTTCCTGCTAGTCTCTTGGCACAAAAAGTCCAAAGCAAAAGCAGTAGTTATGGCTTAAACTTTAAGAAAATTCTTTACATTTTGCCCTGGTGAAAGTGTTGTTTCTCTGTCAGTAAGACTTCTAGACCCACATAACTTAAGGTTGTGGAAACAGAAAGCACCAATTTCCTGATTTGGTCATTGGGAGTAAAAGTAAGTAGGGACATTTCTACTTCATGCTTTTGGTTCCCAGGCCCATATGTTGTATCTCCAGGGGATAAAGGTGATCATAAAAACTTATATTTTTAATTTGTTTTTAATTTTAATAAATCTTAATTTTGAAACACCAAGAACAAAATTTGTTTTAACACTTGTAATAGGCCAAGTACTATTATAATTGCTTTATCTATGAAACCTTTAATACTTGAAACTACTTTTGAGTATCCATACCTCCATTTGCTTGCTAAATAAATTGTTTAAATTTTCACCACTAATAAATAGTTGAATGTGATCTTTAAACAGTATAGCTACTGAAATCATGAGCCACACTAAATTATTAAACTATCTCTGAAAAGAAAGTGTGTTTAACACTATTATATTAATAAAGAAAGTTAGATATATTGTGCTTATAATGGTATTATATAAACTTCAAATATAACCATATAAAATTGATAATTAAAAAAATTGATAATGATTTAAATTATTTATATAATTTAGAATATCAATTAACAGTATTGCCATTTTTATGATGGTATACAAAATACCATATATACTTTATAAATATATAGAAAGAAGATATTGTTAATTTGTTATTATTTTTCTGAGGTATAAAAATTGTTTTATGTATCTTCACAGATTTTGAATACTATTCAATTATGTAGGACAGAAAAACTAAATAAGACACTATCTAGAGATTTATCTCACAAACTTTAATATAAAGATATGGAGAAATTAATTTAAAAGAAAACCTTAATCCCTATTTCATGTAAATTTATGAAGTTTCTAGTAGTTCCCAAATCTTAATATTTTTAGAATCAACTGTAAAGGTACTCATTCTTGGGCCCTACTACTAGATGTTCTGAATTTATTTTCCTGGGTTGAGCGCAGGACAATCCATATTTTTAAATTGTCTGCAGGTGATTCTAATATACAGCCATAGTTGAGAATCCCTGGTATATGACAAAGTGCCAAGAAATTAAAAATGTTAATATATTTCATGTAATTACATAATAAATATTTTATTGTCACAATAAATAAAATATTGAGTTAAATTGAACATCAAAGTTTCATTGTTACTTATTTGAACATTTTTATAAAGGATCAAAATATGTGCAATTCTGTCCTAATTGAGGCTTTCAATTAATAAACACTATTTGGGGGTTTCGTATAAAAATGAAACTCCTTTCATATAAAAATGGCAAACCTGAGATATTGCTGAAGGAAATATGATTAACATGAACCAATATTAGGATGCTAAATGCATTTGTGAGGTTAAAAATTGTTAAATGATATGAAGAAAATTACAATAAATTATTCCCAAGATAATTACAATAAATTACAGTGGTAAGTAAGAGTACCTGAATTTGGTGAGAATTATAACATGATAATCATAAGAAGCATTCTCCTAGGAATAGACAAAATCTGTTCAGAGACTATCCAGCCATGTACATATGAAAAATAGAGACATTTACTGAAGATACAAGATACAAGAAACATTGTACATAGGACAGTGATGCCTCAGTCCCCTTCAAAATAGGCCCCTTGGGACCTCACACAGTTCTCCCAATCACCATCAGCTGCCCCATCTTATTTTCATGAAACTCATCAATGGTGTGAAATCTCGTCCATTTCAAAGGTGAATTTAGTTTTAGGAAAAGCCAAAAGTGGCAAAGTACCAAATCTAGGCTGTAGGGAGACTGAGTCACCTGTGTGATTTGATGTTTCACCAAAAAACCCTGCATGAGAAGGCACATTGTTGTGATGAAGCTGCCCATCACTGGTTGCCCATAGCTGTGGCCTTTTGAATCATCTGAGTAGTTTTCGCAAAAGAATGTTCAAGCTTAATACAAAAGCTGATGCAGATTCATTGGCCCTACTTGCTCAGTCATTTTGAATGAACAGCCTCGCAGTACAACAGACATCTACCTCCCTAACTGACTAGTCCAGGGAAGTCATCATTGTTCACTCATGTGCATTCCAGTCCACTCTCCTTGGCTGCCAGGTTATATCAATGTTGCACAAGCCATTCTTATTATATTAACAAAGGTTGGACTTTTTCTGGACAGACCTCATATATTTATGTTAATTGTTATTAGTTGCCTATTTTATTTTGATAAATTAACAGAAGGCTTCAACTTTTGGTAAGCTTACAGTTGCCCATATCTAATGACCTTTTTATTTAGCTCTAACAAATACTCTTCTATGGGTTGACTAGATCGTTAGAAATCAAGGTCCATTATCAGTTGTATTTGGTTTAGAGAAAGTTGTAAACACCCAGCTAAGTAAAGTGCAGAAGCCATTTTATCTTGTCCATTTAAATTCTCAGAAGATCGTGGTCAGTCTGAATATAAAGAATCTGTTAATAGAAAGAGCAGTAACGGAGCTGCATTTGGTGAATTTGATTCTATTAGATTAATACAAGGCATGATTATCCCAAACTTTAAATTAACATGAGGTTATTCTTTCTTAAGACTTTTATTATAAATACTTTATTAATAATGTAACTACAGTTGTCCCAATCTTTCTCTCTTTACCTCCCTTCTCCCAATACCTCCTCTCCAACAGTCATACCTAAAATCATTTTTCATTTCCATGGGTCATGTGTATAAGTTTTTTGGCTATTCCTTTTCCTTACTGTACTTTACATTCCCATGGCTATTCTGTAACTACCTATTTGTACTTCTTAATCCGCTCACCTCTTCATCTATTCCTCCCAAACCTCTCCCATCTGGCAACCATTGAAACACTCTGTATCCATGATTCCATCGCTGTTCCTCTTTTATTTTTCCGCATAGAGCTCCTATGACATTTTTTGTTTTTATTTTTAATATTTTATTGATTATGCTATTATAGTTGTCCTGAATTTTCCCTCTTTGCACCCTCACCATCCATCACCTTGCATTCCCTCAAGCACCCCCCCTACCGTTGCTCATGTCCATGGGTCATGTGTACAAGTTCTTTGGCTACTCCATTTCCTATACAGTACTTTACATATCCATGGTTATTCTGTAATTACATATTTGTAGTTCTTATTCCCCTTACCTCTTCACCCATTCCTCCACAACCCCCTCCCCATATGGCAACCATCAAAATGATCTCTGTATCCATGATTCTGTCTCTGTTCTTCTTGTTTGCTTACTTTGTTTTTTAGATTTAGTTGTTGATAGATATGTATTTATTGCCATTTTATTGTTTATAGTTTTGATATTTTTCTTAAATAAGTCTTTTTAATATATCATATGTAATGGATTGGTGATGATGAACTATTTTAGTTTTTTTTCTTCTCTGGGAAGCTCTAGCTGCCCTTCGATTCTAAGTTATAGCTTTGCTGGACAGAGCAATCTTGCCTGTACATACCTATTTTGCATGACTTTGAATATTCTTGTGCCAATCCCTTGTACCTTCTTTTGAGAAATCAGCTGACAGTCTTATGGGAACTCCTCTGTAGGTAACTAACTTCTTTTCTTTTGCTTCTTTTAAGATTCTTTCTTTATTTTTAACCACTGGCATTTGATTATGATGTGTCTCAGCGTGAGCCTCCTTGCATCCATCTTGTTTGAGATTCTCTGTGCTTCCTGGACTTGCATGTCCATTTCTTTCAACAAATTAGGAAACTTTTCTGTCATTATTTTTTCAAATAGATTTCCAATTTCTTGCTTTCTCTTTTCCTTTTGGTATCCCTATAATGTGAATGTTGGACCTCTTGAAGTTGTTCTAGAGACTGTTTATACTATCCTCATTTTTTTCCTTTTGTTCTTATTGCTTGTTTTTTATCCTTTATATTCCATACCATTGATTTGAATCTGGGGTTCATCCACTCTATTGTTGTTTCTGTGTAAATTGTTCTTTATTTTAGTTAGTGTATCCTGTGTTTCTGACTGGATCTTTTTTATGCCGCTGAGGTCCTCACTAAGTTCCTTGAGTATCCTTGTAACCAGTGTTTTGAATTCTGCATCTATCTGACAGAGTGTTCATCTCCATTTTGTTTAGCTCTTTTTCTGGAGTTTTGATCAGTTCCTTCATTTGTACCATGTTTCTTTGTCTCCTCATTTTGGCAGCTTCCCAATGTTTGTTTCTATGTATTAGGTAGAGTTGCTATGACTCCCTGTCTTGGTAATGTGGTCTAATCTTGTAGGTGTCTTGTAGGGTCCAGTGGTACTGCTTCTCCTATCATCCAAACTGGGTACTTGAAGTGTGCCATTTGTGTGGGATAGTACCTCCTCCTCTTGTAGTTGAGCCTTGATTGCTTTTGGCAGGCCAATGGGAAGGATTTAACCCAGTCCAGTCAGCTGCAAGGACTTGCTGTGACCACTTACTACCAACCACTGACCTCTGTGGAGGATCAGCTATGCAGGAGCAGGGTTGTAGTGTTCCCACATAGTCTATAGCTCTCTAATGGGTGCACAGGCTCTGGGGTTTACTGTGTGGTGTAGTCCAAGGTCAGCCCCCACCTGTGTTCTGCTTGGTCCCCTGCCTGAGCTGTAAAGTAATCTGAGATGGCTGCTATTTGTGCTGGGCTAGGAGATTCTCAGGTGAAGCCAAGCTGTGAATCTAGGCTGGCTGCTGCTAGCCTGGGCCTGGTGCCACTTAGCAAGAGGTACTGGGGCTCAGGTTTACTGAGGACAGATGTTGCTTATGTGATAAGATTTAGGAATTTGTGAAGCATGAGCCAAGATCAGCCATTCACATGGAAAATTTACTGTTAACAACTTGGGTAGGCCTGTAAGTTGGTTGGAAAAGTCACAGGGGATCCAGGGTGGAGCAAATGGCATTAACTAGGGTGATAGAGTCTCAGATATGGTATGTGACAACCAGCTCTGTGGCTGTTTGGGTGGAGGATTCAGAAAATGGACAATGGGCTTTTCCAGCCTTTCTGTGCAGGAGAAAGCTGCTCCCCAGATCTCACTTTGATGGCAGACACTTTATTTCCTCCCTATATGCCACTGGTACCCTTCAAAATGCTACCCAAGTGCTGGAGATCATAGGGAGTGAGTTTGAGTGAGGTTGTGTGTGGGTTCCTTAAGAGGAACTGCTTGGGACTCCAAAAGTTTCTTCCAGTGATTCAAACCCATTGGTTTTTATAGCCAGAAGTTTGGAGACTTGTCTTCCTCGCACTGGAAGCTTGGGCTGGGGTTCTGGTATGGGGCTGGGACCCCTTGCTTCTAATATCTCCCTCCCAAATTTTTATTCACCACACATGAACGTAGACCAAGCCATTTCATGTCTTCACAACTCCTACCATTCTGGATGGATGTTGTTTGTTTAATTTCATAGCTGTCAAATTTCCATTCAACTTGATTTCTGATAGTTCTGAGCATGATTGTTCTATAGTTTAGTTGTAATTCTGATGTGCAAGGAAGCCAGCCATGTCTACCTACACCATCGTCTTGATCAGAAGTCTTAAGTCTTTTCTTATCTAAAGATATTTCTACCTAAGTCCAAATTTTGATATTTTCTTCTTCATGCAATATTTCTTAGCCAAAGACTATCTTGTCTAAAACCGCATAACCCAATATAAAGTCCCACAATAAGATTGTTGAAAAATTTAAATTGAATAAGGTTAAGTAGTATTTAATGTCTCTAAACATGTTTTCTAATATTTAAAGCAAAATAATTAGCTCATAGAATTAGTATGAGATTTTAATTAAGCAATATATTTAAGTGCCTTGTATAGGGTCTAAAATATATAGGTATTATATATTCAATAAATTATAGCTATTCTTCATTTTGTTATTATCAGTAATAATTATTCATTAAGTATATTAATATTTGGTTGGCAATAAAAGGATATAAGCCTTAATGTACTGAAATTTTTCTGTCTATAAACTAGTGGCTTTGTCACCTACTCAAGTACTTTTATGTTTAGAATGTCAGATGCCTTATGTTTATGTTAAAACATGTCAGATGCCTTTAAAGTCAACTTTATATTTGTGATTCAGATAGTCCTGCATATTGTTGCCAAATTTGGCTCAGGTCTTGCCCATAAATCTAAGTTAAAACAATCTTAGGAAAAGTAACTTTTAAAGAATTGGCACCTTAATATTTCTTAAGAGTTAAGCTACTTTAAAGTATTAAAACTAGATTTTACTGCTTAAAAATTAGTTATTTCTAGAAAGTTACTAGGATTCAGATTATAGCACAGTACTGTAATTATTGTTCAGATGGTACTGCTATTCTTAGCTTATATTTTCATTTGTATATAACTTCATGACAAGTACTTTTTTGAGCTAGAATTTCTCACACTTCTCAAGTAAAAAATAGAATTATTTTTGTAGATTGTTTGAATAAGCAACAAATCACCAACTGCTAAGATAAAAAGGGTGTTTTAGAAATGCCGTGAAAAAGTTTCCCTTTTTAAAATAATTTTTAACAGTGCTTTTCAACTTATACTGGTTTTACACTTTTATTTTATGCATGCTTTAAACTTTTCACAATGTATTATGAAAATAAGGTATTGAATTTAAAAATAACATAGGAGGGAATTCAGTGATTTTTAAATAAATTTATTGAGGCTTTTATATGATGTTCATATGATGTTCAGGAATAAATAAAGCAAACCATTTATAGATTTTTTGGGAAACATATTTGAAATTGTATCCTTGATTGAACTTTATGGTCAGAGACATGATACAGACTGTTGTTCTCTGGAGAATAAATTCATACATGGTCAAACTCCATGAATAATTCAAGATGGTAGCAGAGCTGGAAAAAAGCCTATGGATAAAAGCCTAAGTTTTCATTTACAAACCACAAGCACAGACTTGAGAAATAGCAAGTTGTGTCTCGTGATCTCAATAGTCATCCTGTGGGCACCTGGACTCAGATCTGGCTGGCAGCCGCCAGGCACCCAGTATTCCCTATTGTTGAGCACTGGACTCTGTTAATGGGGTGGTGAGCAAAACCATGCTGAAGAGTGTATAGAGTCTGCTGCTCTGCTTTCCTGCATCAGCATCGCTATGGCATCTGTGAAGAGAGCTTGTGGGATCCCTCATGCAAAAACTGACCTATATTTAGCAGTTGTCCTTTGAAAATTTTGCTTGCATTTACTGTTCTACATATTTGTCCACAGTGAAACATTTGTTCAAAAATTCAGACCAAATTTGATTTCTTACAAACCATATCAGCCTGTACAAGTGCTGCTTCCCCTATTTTCCATAGTTCATGTTGTCAGACGGGGAATGGTGAGGTCTCAATTCTGATGATATGAAATTCTGACCATGTTGTCAAATCTCCATTACCTTATAGTGGTCCACCTCACAATATCATAATGATAATGACAGTGATAATAATAATAGCACCCAATTATTAAGTATTTATTCTTTATTGACAGTATTTAATGTGTCTCTATTTAGGATCTGTACTGAGACAGTCCTTGGTTCACAGTTTATAATAGGCAGAAAGATACACACCCTTAACTCCCAAACATGTACACATCCTAATCTTCAGAATCTATGCATATATTACACTCCATGGCAAGGAAATATTAGATAACAAGTAAAAGCAAGGTTGCTAATCAGATGACTTTGACATTGGGGGATCATCCTTAATAATCTGAGTTTGCCCAAGGTATTCGCAAAAGGAGGGGAAGGGAATCAGTGTCAGAATCATACAGCATAAGGAAGACTCAACAGGCCATGGCTGGCTTTGAAGAAGGAAGGGGAACCAAGTAGCTTCTGGAAGTTACAAATGGTAAGGACATGGATTTAAACTACAGGAGAAACTCAAGCTTACTGACACTGATTTAAGCTCAGTGAGACCCATTTTGGACTGCTGGCATCAAGAACTGTGAGAAATTTTTTTTTATTATTTTCAATCAGAAAGTTTATGAAAATTTGTTACAGTAGCAATAGGAAACTAATACAACCCATTCCACAGTATCTATTAATGTGCAAAATGGGAACAAAAACAGACTGTAGGAAAACATATAATTTCCTTAAAATGATAATTTGATAAATTATCAAATACTTGATAGGAAATGCATATAGACTAAGTAGGAATGGTGACTTTTTTGTTTGTTTATTTGTTTGTTTATTTGTTTTTGGAAAAGGAGGCAAGATACAAATTAAGTCTGAACAGAAGGAATAAAAAAACAAGTAATTTTAAATTGGCGAAAGTAGAAGAAAAAAATATTTCTACAATTGGGCATTTTCTACTGGTACCATACAACTCCTGTTATTTATCTACCTGACCCCTAAAGAATGAGATTTCCTTAAACAATGAATAGTCTAAGAGATGATGCCATTTTTGAGGTTAGGAAAATATGTGTATGGCACATATTAACTGTTGAATTGGTTGACTAATGCTTTAGAATCATGTCTTTATTGCTAGAATGTAATTGGGTATCACAACCCTGATCATCAAAGTATTTCCTCCATTTCAGGCTTATCTTAAAGTTACTAAGATCACTTCAAACACTCCTTTTAACATTTCGTTTTTATTTTGTGGTAGCAAATTTGATGGTGAAGGTAGAATCCAGGGTTAATGAACTGACTTGTGTCCAGCCCCAAATTCATATGCTGAAACCCTATTCCCCAGTAATTCAGAATGTGACTGCATGTGGACATAGGGTCTTTAAAAAAATAAATACGTTAAAATGAGGTCATTGCTTATTTCCTAATCCAGTATGACTGGTGTTCTTCAAAGAAAGGAAATTTGGATGCAGAAACATAAAAAGACCATGTGAAGACACGGGGATAATACAGCCATTCATAAGCCAAGGAGAATGGCCTGAAACAGATAACAACCGTCATGACCTTCAAAAGAAAAAGATCTTTCCAAGACCTGATCTGCAACTTCTGCCTCCAGACATGAGAAAATAAATTTTTGTTGTTTAAGCCACCCAGTTTGTGGTACTTGTACAACTAGCAAACTGAAACACTAGGTCAAATTGATCCCAGTCTATATCAGTGGTTATCTTTTTATTTTCTTCCTGGCGTTAAAAAAAAAAAAAAATTTGTTGAAAGAGTAACCAAAAACAGATTGAGTCATTAATGGACTTTATTATCATTTGTACCTGCCTGACAAAGCATACCATAGGATCTAGAGTATACTAACAAATCACAATGTCAAATTAATAATATAAATTTTAAAAAAATCAAAACTAGTAAAGAGAAATGATGTATTTCTATGAAATCACCTAGAAATGAGAACATTGTAACCCTAGGGAGAATTTATTTCTTCCAGAGCTTTCTGCACAACTTATTTGGAGGAAGAGAATATTAACTTGGAGCTCAGAAGGGAAGGCAAGCATGGACTACCAGCCTGAAATAAGGACATAAATCTAGACTGATGGAAAAGTGAGAATTAGCTTAGGGGGAAAAAAATGTGACAGAAGCAGAAGCTTCACATGGAAGAGAATTTCTCTTAAATACTTAATTTTAAAAATAACTTTATTTTAGATAGCTCTAATGGGCAACCACTGAACAACTGTGAAAGCAAAAGCTGTGCTGTATTTTTTTCATGTAGTGGCACAACTGATTCCTTACATCATAGCAAAGCAACTACTAATTGCCTTTATTTCACTTTTGCTTCTGATTATTGTTTTCGTAGTGTATTTTCCAGTATTAACACTGTAATGCCTTTATTTTATGTGATACTTTTTAAAGTCTTTGTTCACTGAAATTAATATTCATTTTTAGGATGACTGTTGGTCCCTTGTTTACCATTATGAGATTTGTTTGTGAAATAAGATCCAAGATCCTCATAATAGGAGAAAATTTAGGTATAATATGTACCTTGAAAAAAACAGTTCATTTAATGATACATACTGTTAGAAAATTAACACATAGTATTTTATAAAAGTCAAAAGGTAGCAAAGAATATAGAAGTAAGAAGCAAAACCCCTTTCCCATTTCCTAAATTTAATTTTGATCCATTATGTTAGTTTAAGAAATGTATAACCATATAAAAGTCTGTATTTTATAGTCCTTTTAATTTTTAAACAAATCTTGATGTATACTTGGTTTACAATTTCCATTTTTAATTTATAAATATGTCCTGTGCATGTTTTCATGTTAGCATCTAGAACCTTACCTAATTTTTTAATGACTATATAGTTTAATTTTATTGATCTTGCCAATTTTTTTTAAATAGACTTCTTTTGATTGGCTATTTCCAGTTGTTTTCTATTACTAAACATTGTCAGTTGTATGTAACTTTATGTATGTCTTCATTTACTTTTGCAAGTTTCTTTGTATAATTAATTTTGAGGAAAAAATCATATTGTTCATTGCTTCCAAATATAGCCAGACTATATTTCTTTTGAACACCTTCACTGCTGCCAGCTCGCCAAGCCACCACCGCCTCTCACCTACGTCACCGTTACGGCCTCCTAAATGGTCCCTGGGTTTCCTCTCTTGCTCCCTATAATCTAACTTCAATCCAAGATATTACTCCTCTGCTCAAAACATTAATCTCTCATTTATTCACTCCACTCCTTCCACAGGAACTTTCTTGCTGCTTCTCAAGAATGCCAGGCCTCAGGGTCTTTGTATTACTTGTTTCTTCTGTGAGGGTCTGTTTCCCTGCCAATTGTGGAAGGTCACTGCCTTGACCTCTGTAAGTAAATCTGTTTTCAAATACCAACTTTCCGGTCCTACCTTGATCAACCACATTAAAAATGTTTAACCTCAGTCGATGCTCCTGATCCACATTCTCCCATTCAATTTTAATTTTTTAAAACTTATTACAATGTGCTTATCACCCTTGAACTACACCCATACAACTTACTTATTTGTTATATTTTTTCTATTTCCTCCCACTAGATTGTATATCATTGTGACAGGAACTTTTTTTTGTTGTTCTTACCATGTTTCCTAAACACCAAAAACAGCCTAGTAATTTAAGCACTCAATAAATATACAATGAATAACTAATGAGTCAAGTTTTCTATTCATTTTGTTATTTTTTGCACATTCATCTCCTAAAAGGCTCTATAAGTACAGTTCTCCCCACATAGTCAC
Organism: Pteronotus mesoamericanus; assembly: GCF_021234165.1. Classification (NCBI taxonomy): domain Eukaryota; kingdom Metazoa; phylum Chordata; class Mammalia; order Chiroptera; family Mormoopidae; genus Pteronotus; species Pteronotus mesoamericanus. The sequence goes on from NW_026555071.1 coordinate 59,520, forward strand.
AAAGAGAGACCACATTAAATTGTATTAATATTAAATAATATTAAAATTGTATATTATATTTTTTAATCTCTTCACTAAAAAAACTGAGAGAGATAGACAGACCATTTCAATATGGAGGTCAGTTATGATGTCTTGTGTCTACATTAAAATTTCACTACCACGAAAAATGTCTTCTTATAAAGTATGACAAATTCAACATATTGGAAACTGACTGTATTAGTTTTTTAGGGCTAGCCTAGCAAAGTAACACAGACTACAGAACAGAAGTTTATTTTCTCATAATTCTTCAGGCTAAAAGTACATCAACATGTTGGCAGTGTTCGTTTCTTTTGAGTCCTCCCTACTTCATTTGTAGATAGCAGTGTTTTCTCTCTCTTTTTTTGTTTTTTTTTTGTTTTGTTTTTTTACAAAGCGCAGTATACTGGATTAGGGCTCACCTTGATCACATCCTCATTTTAACTTATGTTTTTAAAGACCCTTTCTTCACATAAAGCCACATTCTGAAGTAACGGAGGATAAGATTTCAACATATGAATTTGGAAGAGTACACAATTCAGCCCACAACAGTGACATGAAATTATTCTCTTTTATCCTAAGGATGGTGATGTGGGTTTTTCTTTTCAAGAGTGATGTAACTTTGGTAATAAGCAGAATCCTAAAATGTACACCAATGACCAACACCGCTGTATCTTCCTCTCTTCTGAAGTGTGGGAGAATTTGTACCTTGTTTCTAGACAGTAGAATATGGGATGCTGGTGGGATAATCACCCCTTGATCAGGTTACATTGTATGGCAAAGGTAGTGGCAGAGTCATTTCACAATTATGTTGTATTATATAAGACTAAGACTGTCTTTTATACCCATAGGCAGGAGACTCTCCCAATAACTTTGAAGAAGAAAACTGCCATGAAATTATAGCCACAGGAAAAAGTGCTTCTCACAGCCTAAGGGAGCTTGGAAGCAGATCCTTTTTTTAGCTGAACCTCACTATGAGAACACCATATAGATGACACCTTGTTTTTTGTCTTGTAAAACTACTGCCAAAGAACCCAGGGAAGCTGTGCCTAAATCTGACTTACAGAAACTGAAATAATAAATGGTTATTATCTTTTAAAGATTTTATATATTTATTTTTAGAGAGTGGGGAAGGGAGGGAGAAAGAGAGGGAGAGAAACTGATCAATGTTCTCTCACACATCAGTTTCTCTTGCACATCCCAGCTGGGGACCTGACACAGAGCCCAGGCACGTGCCCTGGCTGGGAATGGAAGGTGCAAACTTTCAGTTTGTAATACGAAGCCCAATCCACTGAGCCACACCAGTCAGATCTAAATGAGTACTATTTTAAGACACTAGTTTTATGGTAATTTTTTGTGCAGGTTAAAAATGAATACATACTTTGTGAGAAGTAAAGATAGTAATGAATGACGACTTGATAGAGCCTAGAGGCACATATTACTACTGGTTCCCTCTCAATAGATCACTTTTTTATTCTGATTTATGATTATCTCTCAAATTAGTCTGATCTAGCTCTTCCCCAGTGCATACATGAGATATCATAATTTTTGGTTTTCCTGAGTAGCCTTCTAATTGGTCTCACTGTCTCAGGCTCCTTAGTTTATGATTCCTTTTGCAAACTGTCCCCCTAGCTTCAAGCTGTGCATTATTTAGTACTCTAATAGTTTAAGAGCTATAGTAACTCTAAGTTAGAATTATTTTTTCCTTCTTCAAAATTTCATGCTAATGTCATTTTTTATTGTTTAATCTTATTATATATTTTTCCATTATCATTTATTCTTCTATCTCCCTCCCTTCAGAAATTACCACACTGTTGTCCATGTCCATGAGAACTTTTTCCTTTTTGCTCAATCCCTCCACCCCTTAACCTTGCCCCAAGAGCTGTCAGCCTGCTCTTCACCTATGAGTCTGTCCCTGTTTTCCCTGTTATTTCAGTTTGTTCATTAGATTCCATACTTAAGTGAAATCATATAGTATTTGTCTTTCTCTGACTGGCTTACTTCCCTTAAATAAGGTTCTCCAGGTCCATACATACTGTTGCAAAGGGTAAAATTTTCTTTCATTGTGTGAATGTCCCATAGTTCTTTCATCTACTCATCTACTGACGGACACTTGGGCTCCTTCCATATCTTGACAATTGTAAATAATGCTGCAATGAACATTGAGTGCTTATGTTCTTTTGAATTAGTGTTTTGGGTTCCTTCAGATATATTCCCAGAACGGGGATCACTGGGTCAAAAGGGAAATCCATTTTTAATTTTTGAGGTATCTCCATACTGCTTTCCATACTGGCTGCACCAATCTGCATTCCCACCAACAGTGCAAAAGGTTCCCTTTTCTCCACATCCTCACCAGCACTTGTTGTTTGTTGATTTATTGATCATAGTCATTCTGGCAGATGCGAGAGCATATTTCATTATGGTTTTAATTTACATTTCTCTGGTAATGAGTGATATTGAACATCGTCTCGTATGTTTATTAGTCATCTGTATGTCCTCTTTGGAGAAGTTTCCATTCAGGTCCTTTGTCTATTGTTAATTGGTGTGTGTGTGTGTGTGTGTGTGTTGAGTTTTGTAAATATTATATAAATTTTGGATATTAACTCCTTATCAGTTGTATTAACATCTATGTTCTCCTATTCCATGGGTGTCTTTTTATTTTGTTATTTTTTTTCTATTGTTTCCCTTGCCTGGGGTTATATATCCAATAAAAAATTGCTAAAAGCAGTGTCCAAGATTCTGCTGCTTATATTTTCTTCTAGGATTTTTATGCTTTAAGGTCTAACATTTAAGTCTTAGATCCATTTTGAATTTATTCTTGTGTGTAGTGTTAGAAGGCACTCTAATTTCATTTTTCTGCAAGTTAGCAGTCCGATTTTCCCAACACCATTTATTGAATAAATTATCTTGCTTCCTCTGTCAAATGTTAATTGACTGCAAAGATATGGATTTATTTCTGGGCTCTCTATTCTGTTCTATTGATCTATGTGTTTGTTTTTATGCCAGTACAATACTGTTTTGATTGCAATAGCCTTATAGTATAGTTTGATGTTAAGTAGCATGATTCATCCAACTTTGTTCATCTTTTTAATGCTCGCTGGGCTATACAGGGCCTTTTGTAGTTTCATATAAATTTTTGAAATATTTTTTCTACTTCTGTGAAATATGTTATTGGAATATTGAAAGGAATTGCATTGAATCTATAGAATGCTTTGCCTAGGATGGACATTTTAATGATCTTAATTCTTTCTATCCATGAGCACGGTATGTACTTCCACTTATTTGTATCTCATCAATTTCTTTCTTCAGTGTCTTATGATTTTCTGAGTACAGGTCTTTTCAACCCTTGGTGAGATTAAATTTATTCCTAGGGATTTTATTCTTTTTGAAGCAACTCTGAGTGAGATTATTTTCTTAATTTCCATTTTTGTTAGTACATTATTATAAAAGTGCCTTGTAAAACTAGCGACAAGGAACCCAGGGAAACTGTGCCTGAATCTGACTTACAGAAACTGAAATAATAAATGCAACTGATTTCTGGATATTAATTGTGAATCTTGTTACTTTGCTGAATTTATTTATAGGTTCTATCAGTTTCTTGGTGGAATCTTTGGGGTTCTCTCTGTACAATGTCATGTCATCTGCAGATAAAGACTGTTTTACTACTACCTTTCCAATTTGGATGCCTTTTATTTCTTCTTATTTTCTGATTGCTATGGGTAGGACTTCCAGTACTATGCTCAATAAGAAAGATGAAAGCATACATCCTTGTCTTGTTCCCTATCTTAAGGGGAATGTTTGTAGATTTAGCCCATTGAGTATGATGCTGGCTGTGGGTTTGTTATATATAGACTTTATTATATTTAGGTATTCTCCCCCTATTCCCACTTTGCTTAGAGTTTTTACCATAAATGGGTACTGGATTTTATCAAATGTTTTTTCTGCATCTACTGATATGATCACGCATTTTTTATCCTTCATTTTATTTATGGGGTGAGTCACATTTATTGATTTGAGAATGTTGTACTAACCTTGCCTTCCTAAAACAATTCCTATTGGATCGCGGTGTATGATCTTTTTGATGTATTGTTGTATTTGGTTTGCTAATATTTTGTCGAGGATTTTAGCATTAATGTTCATCAGGGATATTGGTCTGTAATTTTCTTTTCTGTAGTGTCTTTTTCTGGTTTTGGATTAGGATAATGCTGGCCTCGTAATATGAGTTAGGGAACCTTCCTTCCAATTGAATTTTATGAATTGTTTGAGAAGGAAAGGTGTTAGTTCTCAGAATGTTCGGTAAAATTCACTGTGAAGTCATCCAGTTCAGGGCTTCTGTTTGTTGGGAGTTTTTAGATTACTGCTTCAATTCACTAGGTATAATCTGTATGTTTAGATTCTCTGATTCTTCCTGATTAAGTTTTGGAAGATTGTATGTTTCTGAGAATTTATCCATTTCACCCAGGTTGTCCATTTTGTTGGTATATAATTTTTCATAACATTTTCTTACAGTTCTTTGTATTTCTCTAGTGTCAGCGGGTATTTCTCTTCTTTACTTTCTGATTGCATTTATTTGGGTCCCTCTCTTTTTTTTCTTGATGAGTTTGGTTAAATGTTTGTGAATCTTTTTTAATCTTATCAAAGAATCAGCTCTTGGATTCATTGATCTTTTGTATCCTTTTTTTTTACTCTATTTTATTTATTTCTGCTCTGTTCTTTATCATATCTTTCCCTCTACTCACTTTCTGTTTGTTGTTCTTTTTTTTAAAATGTTTTATTTATTTTTAAAGAGAGGATGGGAGAGTAAAAAAGAGGGAGAGAAATATCAATGTGTGGTTGCCTCTCGGGCACCCCCTACTGGGGACCTGACCCGCAACCCAGACATGTGCCCTGACTGAACTGGTGACCCTTTGGTTCGCAGTTCAGAGCTCAATCCACTGAGCATTCATTCCTAGTCAGGGCTGTTTGTTCTATTTCAAGTTCTTTTAGGGGAAAGTTAAATTGTTTATTTAAGCTTTTTCTTTCTTTCTTTTTTTTTGAGATAGGCCTGTAAAACTATGAATTTCCCTCTTAGGATTGCTTTCCCTATATCCTACAAGTTTTGGATTGTTGTGTCCTCATTTTCATTTGTTTCAATGTATATATTTTGATTTCTTTCTTGACCTTGTTGTTGACGCATTCATCACTTAATAACGTTATTTAGCCTCATGTCTTTGCATGTTTTTCAGTGTTCTTCTTGTGAATGATTTCTAGTATCATAACATTGTGGTCAGAGGAGATGCTTGATACGAATTCAATCTTCTTAAATTTATTGAGACTTGTTTTGTGTCCTGTGACGTGGTCCATCCTAGAAAACTTGCCATGTGCACTTGAAAAGTATGTATATTCTGCTGCTTTGGGGTGAAATGCTCTGAAGACATCAATTAAATCCAATTGATCTAGCGTGTCATTTAAGGCCACTATTTCTTTGTTGATTTTCTGTCTGAAAGATTTACCCATTAAATATATGGGGTTTTAAAATCCCCAGCTATGACTGTATTCCTGTCAATCTCTTCCTGCATGTCCATCAAGATTTGCATCACATATTTAGGTGCTCCTATGTTGGGTGCATAAATGTTTACTAGGGTTATATCCTCTTTCTGAATTGTTCCCTTTATCATTATGTAGTGTCCTTCTACATCTTTTACTACAGTCTTGGTTTTAAAGTCTACTTTGTCATATATAACTACTGCTAACCCAGCTTTTTATTCTTTTCCATATTTATGAAATATCTTCTTCTACCCCTTTACTTTTAGTCTGTGTGTATCTTTCGATCTGAGATGGGTCTCTCGGAGGCAGCATATATATGGGTCCTGTTTTCTTATTCATTCAGCTACCCTCTGTTTTTTGGTTGGAGCATTTAAGCCATTTACATTTAAGGTGATCATTTATAGATATTTATGTGGTGCCATTTTATTGTTAGACTGTTTTCCTCTTTTTTTTCTTCTTCTTCTTAAAGCCAGCCCTTTAAAATTTGTTCCATTGCTGGTTTGGTGTTAACAGTCTCCTTTACCCTTTTCTTGTTTGGGAAGCTCCTTACTTCTCCTTTGATTTTAAATGATAGCCTTGTTGGGTAAAGTAGCCCTGGTGGTAGGTCCTTGTTTTTCATCACCTTGAATATTTCATGCTACTCCCTCCTGGCCTGAACTGTTTCTATTGAGTAATCTGATGGTAGTCTAATAGATGCGCCCTTGTAGGTAACTAACTGCCTATCTCTTGCAGCTTTCAGGATTCTTTCCTTGTCTTTAAGCTGTGTCATTTAAATTATGATGTGACTCAGTGTAGGACTCTTTGGGTCCAACTTGTTTGGGATTCTCTGAGCTTCCTGGATTTGTGTGTATTTTTTCCTTTGCCAAATTAGGGTAGTTTTCAGTCATTATTTCTTCAAATTGCCTTCAATACCTCACTTCCTCTCTTCTTCGGGTATTCCCATGATGCAGAAAGTGTTTTACTTCATGCTGTCCAATATGTTTCTTAAGTTCTCTTCATTTTTAATTTTTTTTTCTTTTTGCTATTCTGCCTGGGTATTTTTTCCTACCTTGTATTCCAAATCACTAATTTGACCCCCTGCTTCAAATAACCTACTCTTTATTCCTTCTAGGGCATTATTTATTTCAGATACTGCATTATTTAATTTTGACTGGTCCTTTTTTATGTTTTTTATGTTCTTTTTCATGCTGTTGAGTGTCATTTAATTATTACTCTAAACTATCTGATGAATTGCTTGCCTTTGTTTCACCTAGTTCTTTTGGAGAATTCTCTTTTTCTTTCATTTGGGATTTCTTTGTCTTCCTACTTTTGCTACTTCTTTGTATTTTCCTCCTTAACTGTTAAACTCTTCAGGTGGGAGGTAATCAAGCAGTAATCAGCAGCAGGGCTTAATCTTCACAGGGTGGGGTAGAACAATTCCTGCGGGTAGGGATTTTGTTTCCCCCAGGCGGATGCCCTTTGGAGAGGAGTGCTTTGCATGAGAAGGTTGGGTTCTAACATGTATGCGGAATGACTCAGCCGAGGGCTGTACTTTCAGTTCTCTCCCCAGACTCTTCTCAAGCAGCTCTCATTCCCTCCGCTAGAGCCCAGGGTAAGTGGTTGCAAACAAAATTTTGTGTGTTGGCCTTTTAAGAGGCTCTCTTTGTCTCCAGCTGTCTCTTCCTGGCAGACAGAAAACTTGTTGCTTTTCACAGCTGGAAGTTACCTGGGTTCCTTTCTAGCTCTGATGCAGGAGGCTGGAGACCCCAGCTTTGGGTTTAGACCCCACACTTCCGAGGGGAACTCCCTGGCTGCTGAAATGTTCCTCCAGAACTTCAGTTGCCATGCGTGGGAGCCCAATCAGCCCTCTCTCGCCTCCACTCTCCCTACCAGTTTTGTTCTGGTGAAGTGCTTTCTTCTGTCCATCCTTGGTTATAAGCCTTCTCTCCAGCTAGTGTTTAGTTGGTTTTTCAGGATGATTTCGCTACAATTTAGTTCTAATTCAAGACTGATCATGGGAGGAGGTTAGTGTAACCTCCACTTAGTCCTCCCCCACCTTGAATCTCTCCTAGGACCATTTTAAATCTCATTATCTTGTTACTCCTAAAGAGTGAGGAAAAATGTAAAACAAAAATGTTAGAAAAGAATTTCCATGTTGCAGGACTTGGAAGATAAACTGCCTTTTAAAAGAACCTCTGTAAATTTTTTTCTTGTTTTTACTAGAAATTCCAATATTTAATGAGTTTTAGATAACTGCTTTCCCTTTTTGGAATTCCTTTTGAAATTCAGTTATTTAGTAGAGGGATGTTAATTATTAATGCATAATTAAAGTTATTGATCAGATTAGAGTCAGAGTTGGAACACTGTTATGACCTGAAAGTTATAAGCAAACTTGTCTGAGGAGTAGGATGTGAGACTGGAAATGGTGGGAAAGAAAGAGTAGAAGCAAGAGATTGACACTAGTGAATAAGAACATTTACATGTTTAGAATTCTTAATCTATTTCACATTTTTTATTAAGAAGAATCAACTAATGTCAGTTTTATAACTTTTATTAATTCAGTGACTGCGACCTTGATTCCTAACACTTCTGTGGGTTCTGTGCTACCAAAATAATATTAAGTTCCTAACATTGCTCTATTATTGTATAAACACTAAGTTAAAAAGCTGAATAAGAGTCTCTGTAGAATTATGTATAAATGCTTATTTATTTGTTGTGGGGTCTTCATGATTTCCATCAAATATAGGTTGTGTTGCTAATTTAGATGAACTCTGGGTGGTGATTTCTTTAAAGTTATATCTGTATGAAATTTTTAAATAGACTATAACATGATAAAGGAAGTATTGATTGATGCATGAGTGCTGGTAAAATTAACTTAATTCCTGCAAAGTTCTGTTTTCTTAGTATATGTGCTTCCTCCATATATGCTTCCAAACTGCCTAGGGATTGCAAGCTTTATGCATCCTCATTTTAATATTCTTCTGCATTCATATGCTGAAGATACTATGAAATAATATTTTTCTTCTGTTTATATCAAAACACCCATCTTGTTTACTGACTAATAATATGAAAGTTTTTACTTTATCCAAAGCACAGTGTCTAAAAGATTTGATGTATATTGGAAAATGATTTCTTTATCAATTACCTATTTTTAATTTTTCATTGCAATTTTAATTTCCTAAGGATTATCAGATATTTGGTCAAATACCATTTTTCCAACTTCAATGGCCTATATGAAATTTCTTTGATAAACATATAAATAAATATTACATATGTATGGCATTGTATTTGGGAGCAATACTGACGACTCAATTTATTTTAATTCTAATGACATAATGTTGTAAAATATATATGCAGCTACATAAACAACACATATTGAATTTATACCAGCCTTGGCCAGTATGGCTTACTCAGTTGGTTGGGCATCAGCCTGCAGAGCCAAGGGTAACCAGTGTAATTCCTGGTCAGGACACAACTGGGTTGCAGGTTCCATTCCAGTTGGGGCAAGTGCGAGAGGCGACTGATTGATGATTCTCTCTCACATCTGTGTTTGTCTCCCTCTCTTTCTCCCTCCCTTCTCCTGTCTTGAAAAATAAATAAAATATTTTTAAAAATTTATACCAGATAGAAGGATTTTCTTCTATTTTAGAGCTCATATTGCAAGTAGAAAATAAAGTTGTTACCCATAAACAAATGTGTTTTTCTTTACAAATATTTTAATTTTTTTCTGTTTTGTAAGGAAAATTACTTAATAGAAAATAATAGATTTCTTAAAAGAAAAACCATCTATTATAAGCCATAAAGGAGCATAAGAATAATGAAAACAATACTTAGATACCATGTAAATACAAAAATATTTATGTGCATTATAAGTGACCAAAATAAGACTAAAATACCACACTCACTTAAAAGTATCTTTTGTGCTCATCATATTGCCACAGGACCAGCCAATGTCTTTCCAGAACAACAGTGGGATTTGATTGTATGCCTCCAAGGGGCATAACTCTAGATACAAGACTTTGGTGAAAGAGGAAAGAGGTTGTTCATTTAAAGTCTATACAGTTTTAGAATAATGGCAGATTTCTGGCTCAAAGTCCCACTTTCTTTAAAACACTAAAAGCAGATAACCCTGCCACCCTAGCCAAGCCAGAGAAGTTTCAGAATATGCTACTTAAAAAGAAACAGTCCTTCAAGAAACACAGAAGTCTGTTGCTCAGCATTTCCAGTCACAGTTCAGCTCTAAGCATCTCTCAGGAGTCTGTGTGTGCCTGGCTGGGCAGGGTCTCACTGCACAGCCAGCGCTGCCGCCAGCCTCTGTACAAGAGGATTGCTGAGGGTGTTTCCAGACCTCCTGGTCTTCCCGAATCCCGCAGTTTCAGGAAACCAGGCTCCCCGCAGCCAACTGGGCTAGCCAGGGTAAGGGGAAAAAGCCCCGCGTCCCCCTGACATGCTCCAGCTTTAAATTCAGCCCAGCAATCCCTGCACAAGGGAGCATCGGGCTTTTTCTCAAAGTGAGTTAGTGTCCACCATTTTTGCCATCTCCCTCGCATCTTTACCCTTCTATTCAGCTACCATATTTGTAAGGGCAAAAGTTACCCAGCCACACAGAGCTGCACAAGCATCTGTTTGTCCAGCGTGGGGCATCCAGGCCCCTAGCTCAGACAGGTGATGTATGAACTTCTCCCACCCAAACGATATCACTACTGGCTGGACTGCTGGTTCTCATACCCATGTTGTCTTTGTTTATGATTCCCTGGAGGAAGCAGCCTCCTTCTGCAGCCCCACCCTTCAGGGAGACATGGTCACTTGGTTGCTGTTTAAATCTGCCATGCTGGATGCTTCCTAACCAGCACTTTTGTAACTCCTTCTCTTCCAATGGGAAGTTGTTGTCTGTCACTGGACCTGGAGTCCCTTGCCCGAATTTCCAGTGATCTCTGCTCCAACCTACTGTTACAATATAAAGCTCCTATTTAGTTTTATCTGTGCAATTCATTTTGTATTTAATCAATCATACAGTATTTTGTTGAAAATTTTAAAGTATAAATTATTTTAACTTCTATTTTATCATACTGAGTACTTCATAGAAATGCCATGAAATAGATGGAGATATATCTTTAGATTGCAATTACACTTTCAAAGCTAATTATTCTGTAACCAATTATTTTGTATTGTAACATTCTATGAAAATGGCTTAGAAGTGTATAGAGTAATAAAGTTTAAAAATGCACCATTATACACCAAAGAGGGGAAAATATAAGAATATGAATAAATCTAATGATATTAAAACACAGGACTCTGGTATTAATGCCAATAGGTTCTAGGATTCCAGATCTTTCCTTTAAGTATTTATGAAAATACTTAAGAACAGTCCATGTACCTATTATTAGGTTATCTGCCTTGAGGTAATAAGTCCTTGCTGTCTACCTTTATTTCCAGTGATAGACAAAAGTGACTCATTATTAAACCAAAGCTAACCTAATTCAATTAAATACATTTTAAACAAAAATTATAGCATAACTTAGATATAACAGCATATCATGTGAAAAAAAGATGAGAAAACTTAAAAATAAAAGACTTAAGAAGTTATCTTATATTTGATTTTTATAGTCTTTTGGCAAAATCTTGAATTATTTATGCCTTTAAATGTATTTTCTAAATATTAAACTTTGTTCAATTACTATTAAATCCACATCCTAAGGTATCCTAAGTTTTGTTACCACTTTAAAGGCTATCTTTGCAACTCACCTCTCCAGTTACTTTCATTATTGGAATTTCTTAATTTAAAGGCAAAAACTCGTTTCATTCTCTGAGGTTTTTATAAGTTTTTGCACATGACATCTTCATTAAAAACCTTAGATTTATTATTTTTCTTTGTAGCAGAAAAATGTAAAGCCATATTTCTAGTGTCTGTTTTTGCTTATGATCATGATATTAAATGTTCATCCCCAGATTATAGTTTATAAGCAATTGTAAAACCTCTGTTTGTGCCCCAGGTAGAGTCACATTCATCTGTATGTCTCTGATTTCCTTCATGTTATAATCATCATTTATTGACTTCCACATCTAACAGACATTATAACAGAAGAAGGAAGTATACAACCTTAGCAACTTGTCATTAAACTTTATCTTCTCACCCCACTGCCCAGGACCAGATTCATCTTGAGCTAAACGCCTTCAGGGTCTGCATTAGAGCCTGTAGCTAAAGAGCTATGGTTATGGAATTGTGGGTGAAAAAGACAGTAAATGCTCTGAGCAAAGTTCTTATCTTTCTACTAGCATCTTCTGCTAATCTTAGGTCAAAGAAGCTTGTGTGTTTCAGAACTGAAGACTATACTCACTGTTAGGAGGTCAATTTCACAAGATGATTACATGAACATTCAAAGACATGGCAGCCTAGTGTTTAAATATTAAAGCATGAGTTCCTTAAATTAAATATTTAGAATGTTTTCAACTAATGTTTTTATAAATTTTCTATAAAACATACTTTAAAAACACAATGAGGACAACAGTGATTGCACAGCAACAAAAATATGCAAAAATAAAACAACATACACTATGCAATGTTTCACTGAAAATAGATTATTTATTTAGTGTCACTAAATCCTGGGAGCAGTAAAGTTGAATTGATTTTCATATTTATTCCTATTTTTTAAAAAGTATTCTTAAGATGATATACCCTAAGGCCTCTAAATTAGGATGAGGTTATCTTGCTTATTGTATCTCAAATCCTTGAGTTTCAAATAATAAAACATTTTCTCTATATATCCAGGAACACATTAATTTATCAACATTTTATTTAATCAATTTTTATTAAACACTATCTACAAAGAATATTATGGTTCTCATGGTAAAAATTAGTTCAAATACTAAGGGTAAATATCTAGTATTTAATTAATGCTTAGATGTTATTTTTATATTTATAACTTTATAAAAGACTTCCCACAGGACAATATAAAGAATTATAACATTCAAAATCAATTTTTAAGTCAATCAAAGATATTTTGAGATTTTCTTTTGTTTGTTTTTGAACTCAAATTAGTTTTTTTATGGGTTATATCGACATCAAGGGCAATACAGGTATTTTCCACTTTACTAAACTCTTTTTAAAATGAGAAATGTTAATTAAATATTGTCATTCAATAAAATTTACAGGTCATGAAAATGGTTCCAAATGTATACTTTATATAATGTTACAAGTTTATCAGGGATTTTGCTACTACTGATTTGATACATATGTAAATTCCCTCAAAGTAAAATTAATAGCATTCCTATAATTATTAATTATGCAATAACTTTATAAGTAAGCAGCAAGAAATTTTTTAAACTATTAGAAATAAACAATACCATGATATTTAATATTATTTACTGTACAAGTAATTATGGTTTTGATCTTCATTTATTTTGCTGTAATATCACATTTAAAATATATAATTAATTTTGTGAATCAGCCGTTACATGAAGGAAGGGTGCATGGAATGGCTAAATCAGGAAAACCACAGAATATGGCAGTGTTCATTTTGTGGTATGGTAACAACTTCCAGTGTGAAGAGCATGATATCTGACTTCCTAAGCAGCTTCTTTACAGCTTGTTTATGATTTACCATCTAATTTAGGAATTCTCTAAGACAAAATTCCTACTTGTTTTTTAAAAAAGATTTAGAGATTACAAGGAATATACTTTAAGGCACACTTTCTCTCCTTTAAAATACTCATCTTTATGATTTCAATAAATTGTGATTAGAAATATTTTCATGACCTCTATCAGTCATATTCTGAACTACTGCAGTAGTTGTGTTTAGCAGATATTTGTTATTCTATTAAAAATCAAAAAACATCAATCTGCTAGTCTAAAAAAAATGTTTCTATAAATCTGATAGGAGAGCATGCACTATTCAAACATACCTGGTTTCAACACAGGATTCTTTTAATTACTAGCTGAATGTTACTTATTCTTAGCCTCAGCTTCCAAAATGAAATAATAACTTGTAAATAAAAGTCTGTGATAATTAAAGATAAAGTATGAAGAGCATAGGGAATATTAATAGAGAATAATAACTACTAGCTACTCAATATATTAAGATAAAATAGACCTCACATTTGCAAGTATTAAAATTTATCTGGGTCTGTTTTGGAATAAACTACTTAGAATCCAAACATGTATATGTAACAATCATACTCAACTTGCTTTTGTGGTAAAGTGAATAAATATAAAATGAACACAAAACAAATATAATAATGGAATTAAATTTTAATTAACTCTGAAGTTGAAATTATATTGTCCAAATTAGTTTGCACTAATAAAATGAATCTCTTTTAGGTGTAAATGTTTTTCTTCAAATTAAATAGATGTTTCATTTCTGGATGCATTTATCATGTGTCTATGATACCCAAATTATTTTAATGTAATTTTTTTATAGTAGAATTATTTTATCCATATACTGATGTGAAAATGAATAGGGTCTTCAAAAACTCATCTTTAGAGATTTATTGATAAAAATCAATATGTGAAATTATATTTCAAATACTTTAGATTATTGAATCCTGCATTTGTTGTTTGAGAAGATAATGCAGTAAATACAGTACTAAACTCAAAGTGATACAGAGAATGTTTTTGCCGCAACCAAAGTTTACTTAAACTTTAATTTCCTGAGATTAATTGTGGGTATGTTATACAATTATAGGCATATTTAGACACATATTTATTATATAGATTAACTTTCCTGGTCTACCTCTGTGGTCAGTACAACCAACAGGGAATTTGGATTGTAATGAAAAGAAAATGGTTTCCCTCATTTTTGTTAGGAAGAAATAAAATAAAATTTAGAGGGAAAAAAAGAAAGTTGAATATATTACAAGAAAATGTTGCTTACTCCTAGAGGAATAAACACTTTGTTTTTCAGGATGCTATTACTTAATTTTCTTTTTTGATTACTTACCCGGAAAGAAGATTGAACCAACTGGAGCTTAGTGCATCTTCCTGAAAAAAATGTCTGGCTTTCTTTGAAGGATTAAAAACTAAGCTGTTATTCAACATCATATTTTCAGTTCATTCAATAATTAATTTAAAGACAATAGGCACGGGGAATTTCATATTTCTACTTTTAATTTTTACATCTGTATAATTGGAGATTTTGTGCTTAAGAAATTCATGCAAGCTTAAATGTAACTGTCCAAACAGATTTTGGAGTGGTTAAATAACAAATTAATAAAAATCTTCTTGGAGTTATTTTTGTTTAATGGTATTCAACGACTTAATTAGTTCTGGCTGCAAAAATATTACATATTTTGAGTGAAAACAATTTAGTGATACCAGCAATTTATATTTTCTTATCAAACTAAACAGTTTGATTTAGAGTTTAAAATATATTATTCCACATTTTAAAATTTTCAATACCAAACATTATTTAGTTGACTACACTGCATTCATTGCGAACATACGTAGCTCACGTAGTTCGTTATCTCTGTATTTTAATGAAGCAATGAAATAGATTCAATATTTTACCACATTTAAAAACCCAAACAATAATCACAAAGCTAATAATAAAAATGTAAATTTTTCTTACATAAATCTATCTTGAGATTTGCCATGCAATAATAAAAATTAATGTTTTTCACTTCAAGCTCATCTAATAAAAAAGGCAGTAAGAAAATACTATAGAGCTCAGTTGTATGAATTTAGGAGCAATAATAATCTTAGTGCAAAAATGTAAGTATAAATATTTTTAATTTTTGCTGGAAATAATAGAGAGTAATTACACTATAAGAGAGGCACCATTGAATAGTAGATGGAGTCTGGAAATGGCAGTTATAAAGACCAATGCTTTGTCTGACTCCATCACTATGTTATTCCAGTTTAACTACAAAATAATGAAACTGAACTAAATAATGTAAAATTTTTCTGTCTCTTAATTTCTATGACTTTGAGTGTTAATCATTGACACTCAGTTTATTTTATATAACATAATAACATATGCAGAACACAAATTATCTTAAATAAATGGCAGTTTAGTCGAGATACCATATCTCTCAATCATGGGTACTGATAATGGCTTGGCCATTAAGAGGCAGTAAACATGTTTCAGTATAAAAGTAGCTTCCTGCTTCTATTTACCCTCCCATTATTTCTTTTTAAATGCCTTTACATAGTACAGATATTAATGTACACTTATAAATAATTAAATGTTTATCAATTTTATCTATGCCAATGTCTGTACTATAGAAGCTACTAATGTCAATTTTATAAAAACAATGATGAACAAGGGCACCAGATTGGCTACTAAACATTTATATTGTAATTATTTTATGTGGATGGATAGATTATAATTTGTTAAAAACGTATTAGCAGAAGTTAATTATATGTGCAATACAGAACTTAAAACCTTATTTGAATAAAATGATAACTTGAAAATGTGTGTAGTTAGATTGGACTGATGTACTATAAATGTCTAGGATAGATTATTTCTTGTGATTTAATAACATCTGTGTATCAGCAATCTTAACCCTAAACTCTTAGACAGATCTGGGCATAGTGAGGGGTGGACCTAATAGGTTAAGTGTCACATGAAAATAAAACAATAACAAAAACACACACGACAACAAAACAAAACCTTGATGCAAAGGGCAAAAATTGTTTAAAATGATAATTGCTCATGTTGACTCAAGAAAGAGATCTGTGAGTAACATCTTCTCCAGCCATTTTTATCAGATTCATACTTGAGACTGGATAAAAATGGTGACAGTATTTTTCCTTAATTTTTATTTTTTTAAATATTTTTTCAATTACAGTTGATGTACAATATTATATTAGTTTCAGGTATACAACCCTGTCATTAGACATTTATATAATCTATAAAGTGATCACTCTGATACATCTAGTATTCATCTGATACCCTATTTGTTTATTATACTATTATTGACTATATTTTCTATACTGTACTTTACATCACCATGATTATACTGTAACTACCAATTTGTATTTCTTAATCCCTTCGTCTTTTTCACTCATCCCCAAATCCCCCTCCCATTTGGCAACTGTCAAAATGTTCTATCTATGAATCTATTTCTGTTCTATTTGTTCATTTATTTTGTTTTTTAGATTCCACATATATGTGAAATCATCTGGCATTTGTCTTTCACTGTCTGACTTATTTCATTCAGCACAATATCTTCTAGTTCCATTCATGTTGTTGCAGATGGCAAGACTTCATTCATTTTATGTCTGAATGCACATTCACTGGCATTGGTTCCAAAAAGTCTTGGCAGCTTCAGTGTATAACTATGGTCAAAACGTAGGAGAGGACCCCAGCAATCATTTTAAAGGTAATGCTTGTTTACATGGTAGGGTTGCAAGCAACCCCAGGAGTACAATTTTGTGACTATAGTGGAACTATATTTAAACCTAAATTAATGTGAATTTTGTGGGGAACAACTAATAAAGGATGGCAGCAGACCAGTCTAAGACAAAACAGAAATTACTTGGAAAGCTAATTTAAAAACATTTCACTCAAATAGTTAAGAAATTTTGGTAAAGTGTGTGTGTGTGTGTGTATGTTTAAAATCATGAGCAAGTTACTGTATTCTTTCTAATAGGGGATTTTTACATTTAGATTTTGAAAAATCCTTTTGTGAGTTTAAATCTATATTTCATTAAACAAAAATATATATTAAATGTTGCTACATTTACATATTCATATTCAGCCACATTTTCAACCACAATTTTTTACAATTTGCTTAATTAAGGCATTAGAATTTAAAAAAAAAATCACCTTCATTGCCCCTTAATATCATGAAGGAAAGGCCTCTCTGCAAAATAGAGATTATTCTCATGGAATAAGTACACTTAACTGTGCCAGGAATGGCAGATGCTTATGTATTCTCCACACTAGCCCAATAAATCAAAAGCAGCAAAATATGTACTTCTATGTATCTTCAAATGATACGGTGCTATTTAATCCTAACTGATAAGATACAGATTAATGTAATGCACCTTTAAATTTTATGATGAAACTTTGAAAATATTAGATTAAATCAAGGAATTTCTTCTTCTCTCCTTTTTCTTTGGCTTGTGTTTTTAGTTTTTTTTTCCTAAAAATCTACAGGTAGAAAAAAGTACCCTTTAAGATTTTTTATAGAGAACATTAGATGTAAGGTTGAATTATGCAATTTTCTGATGTTTGTTTATCTTAATAGTAAAATTGAATAGTCATTGGTTTATATGGTTTCTCAATGATATCTCCTGAGAATTCTTAGTATAAATTAAATATAGAATTTTTAAGGGAAAAGAGCTCTATTATTGCCCTTGCCTTCCTGTTTTTCTCACTTTTAGTTCCTGTATATATCTGTTCCTTTGTGTCTTGTATTTGTAATATTTTTGACTAAAATAATACATAAAGACTGCATTATGAGCAAAACTGTACCAAATTCATATTATCTAATGTAAATAGATAAAGGTGGTTGGCATCTCACCAATGTAGGTGATAACAGCTTTCAGAAACTGGATATTTTATTGTCTTAAGAAACTATGCCTTGTCTTCTGTATTTTTAATCCACCCAATTAAAGGTTTTTATTTCCGTCACTATTTTTACATTCCAGAAAGTTTAAAGCAGATGTATTTTAAAAATAGCAAAAATGTTAAATTATTTTCTAAAATGCCAGTTTAAGTCAGATAATGAGTATATAAACAAACAAAAAATCTCCAAACATTCGTGGAACCCTAAAAGCACTAGAATTTAGTCAGTTAACAGTATGTAGATTAAAGAAGAACTTTATGTAAAACATCTTAGCACTTTTTTTTAAAATGTTCTGCAGCCAAATTTAATTCTTGACATTTCCAGCAAGATCTTACTATAACCAAATCTACATAGATACTTTATCAAACAAAATGTAGCTGCAAATCAATATTTTAATGGGTCAGTCAATAAACGTAAGTCTAAAGACATCAGGAGTTTTGGTTTATGTTAGGAATCTCAATACTACCTTTGACTTCGGGAAGAACTGGGGACAAGGGCAAACAGTAGTTTTCTAATTTGACTGAAATATTTTCTTAATATATAAAAGTAGGTATTTCAGGAGAATTGAAATACAATTATATCCAGCTATCTAAAATAATTGGTGCCCAGTTTTTTCATAAATATGTTTTAGGGAGTCATTTGTTTAAACAGGATGTTTTATTAATATACACAGAAATATATATACATATATATGTATGTATATACATATACACATACACCCTGTAGGAACCATTTTGCTATCTCTACATGCTGAAGAGGAGGAATGTTTCATAAAACATAATATTGCTTTGGATTCAATACACAAACCTTTTGTGTGTGTGTGTGTGGACACAAAAAGCAAATGTCACTGCCACATATAATTTATTTCCTTGAGCTGATTTTATAGATAGATAGATAGATACACTTTTTAAAAATGGTATTTATTTTTCTGTAGCAAAAGTGCATCATATTATATGAGGCATTCAAATCTAAAATTTTTGAAGAAAATCCTTTCAGCTCTAAAGATTCAAATGTTTACTTCATGTCTAT
Source organism: Pteronotus mesoamericanus (assembly GCF_021234165.1). Lineage (NCBI taxonomy): Eukaryota > Metazoa > Chordata > Mammalia > Chiroptera > Mormoopidae > Pteronotus > Pteronotus mesoamericanus. Next base: position 78,579 of record NW_026555071.1, read on the forward strand.
ATTAACATTCTTTTTGCCTTCTTGTTTGTGATATCTTGCACCAGGCTTGAATATTTTAGACACAAAAATGAAACAAGAGAGTCCAAATGAAAATGTATAAAATAATCCCATCAACATAGTGACTATTTCAGACAAAATATAAGAAAAAATATTTACTTACATTCTATATTTTCTATACCTTTAAGTGGATCTATTTATTGCCTATTTTCTGAGAGAAGAAAAAGATGCTGCTGACAAACATGCTATAATAGTGTTCTGTCTGTAAAATAGCTGTGATCCTAAAATGTGAAACGAGATTAGTTTTAATAATATTGTTGGTTTTTTAGAATTACTTTATTTCATTTTTGCCAGTCTTTTGAAGAGAAATCCTACTTAGGTAATACTGGAAACACTGAAGTTATTCTATTAGAGTTTTAATGTTTGTGTTCCCACTTGGGAAAACCAGCAAAAGGCCTCATGTGCAGCCTAAGAAAAATGGATCTGTTTAGACCCTATATTTGAATAACCTTGCAGATGACTCACTAATAAAACTCTCAATAGCTGATATACAAAACCATAGTGTGAATTGGTTTTTTAAAATCAAACTGTAAAAACTGAGAAAGCCTGATTTTCGTATCATCTAATTTTTTTTTCTCTGTGAATTAACTAGTTGGAATTGGAAGGTTGCTTTGTAAAAATTGAAAATATGGGGACTGCTACATGGTTTAGACCAGTGGGTCTCAAATCAGAACTTGTAGACTTGCTAGAAAGTAAAGTTCTCAGACTCCATTCATCCAGATGAATCAGAGTGAATCGGGAATTAAATCAGAACTGAACCAGAAACTCTGGTTAGGTTCTTAGGAACCTGTATTTTAACAAGAACTCCAGACTATTATAATACATGCTAAAGTTTAGAACCACAGATTTAGATAGTAAATATCTACCCTGTAAATATTGATCTAAGAGTCAATCTTAGATAATAATAATAATAAAGGTATCAATTATTACTTATCCTTGGCCTGGTTGCCTTTGATTGACACTGTGCTGTTTGAATACTAAGCTAAGGTAACCTTTATGTTTTATCTTCAATGTAGTAATAGATTTACTCTATTTGTAGTGAATATTTGATATCTTGACATCTATTTTATACATTTAGGTGACTAAATATCTCGTTTTACCTATTATACTTTGATTCATAGATGGCTTTCGGGCAAGTTTATTTTCCCTATGTCTAATGGCTTATGTATGCATGTCATTGATAATCTCTTTTTTCCTTGCTCTCATTTCCTATAGTGTGGGGCTGTTGCAAATATGATAATAAATAGTTAATAAACTGCCTATTTAAAAAATATTAATAGAAAAGCTGTTTGTACTTTTTAATTAGAAGAATCTTAACTATGCCAAAGCACAGAAAGACACTCTGAAATTATTAGAGTTTTATATAGAAAATTTCATTAAATATATTCTGAGTAATTACAACCAGTGACCTTGACCATAAAGACATCCTTATCATCCCTGGAAAAATATTCTTTTAATTTAAACTGGTATATATAAGGATGCTGGGACAGGCGTATAGATGAAGTGTAGGCCTTCAAGACCAACACAAGTAAATACAAAAGAAGAAAAAGCCACTTCAAAAGTAGTTGTTAACTCTCCATTCTCATGAGATTATAGTTTTTAGCTCCTCTTATACAGATATTTCTGTTGAATTGCATCCGTTCAGGGTACACCATGCAACCTTTCTTCTTCCATGAGTAACTAGATGCATTAATATTCTACATGTGATTATTTTATATTCATTAAATTGTAGAAATATTTTCCATACATCACAATATTAATCTTCGCCTGTATGATAATATGTGGTGTTTTGTCCAGAATGTTCAAAAGTATTTACAGTTTTCTTAATGTCTCTTTTAGAGCCTATTATTATTATAGAGAAAAAAGTTTGCATTGTTCATGGGAGTGGAACATTCATCAAATGTATTTTACTAATGTGTTGTTGATACCTAAGCAGAAAAAAGGAAAAGAAAGAGATGGTTTGACAGTCTGATTTTATAACCTTAACATTACTTGTTTTCATAGTTTTTATTTTAACATTTATAATATTGTAGTAAAAATTTTGAAAGAGTAATCACTAAAAATCTATAATTAGTAAGTACAATATCAAGCAGGTTTTGTGTATTACAATGACCAATTAAATTTTAATATTCACCCAAAGTTATTCTTTTGAAACCATTTTCTTGGTGAAATTAAACTGGGCCTGTTAATCAGCTTAGACAATAGCTGTTCTAAAACACAACTCACTGTATATGTAATACATGAGGCTGCAGATTCAGGTCTCTGACTCAAAAACAAGTCAGTGCAGTATTTTAAAGGGATGTCCAGAAAAATAAAGGGTTTATTCTTGAGGGATAATAAAAGGTTTTCCCTTTGAAGAAAAGTAGATCGTACTTTGAGCCTATCCTTTGGGATGCTTGTTTGAAATGTTAATTAGAATAACTGGTTTAGCAAGGATTAGGACAAGAGCTAAACATCACTGACAGCAAGATATCTTCTCTTGGGAACCTTTTATGTCTCAGTGACTGTTGTGGTGCTTAAAGTGGATGAAGTTACTGCATACTTACCAGAAAAAAATGTTGCAAAGACCACACCATTTGTAAATGTACTTTAATATTCACTGTTGAAATAGAAACATTTTATGTTTTAAATTATTCATGTTTAAAAAGTTCAAAAACTCAAAAAATGAAAGCATATATAACATTAATGTCTTATTGATAATGTGTTTTTGTATCTTATTTCTTTATATGATCAGTTTCATTATTTTAGAGTATTTTTTCTAACATGTATCTGCAGAGATAATACTTCCCTAGTTCTTGAAATTGAAATATGCAAACTCTGAAAACTTTCAAATACTTAATTATTTATTAATTAAGTCAGGAATTACTCAGACTTTAATATAGGTCATGCATTAAAAAGTAGAGACATGGACCTGGACTTTGTGCGGTTTATGCTCCAGTGCAAGCATAGACATAGTCACAATATGGTGTGACGCATGCTTGTGTGGAAGTAAGGAGAGTGGTGCTATATATGCACATGCAAGTATTGCTAATATTACCTGGGAGGCATAATAAAAGTTTTTTTTAAAAGAGGACACATCATAAGTGAAATATGGAATCTGAGTAATAATTAGTTAAGCAAAGAGGGAAGTTGTGGTTTGGAAAGTGATCTTCAAAAAGATCAGCTTTGTCTAGTCTGTATCAAAGAAAATACGCATATGTATATCTTAGAAACTGCCAAGTTGTATCTGGCTAAAATGTGTTCAGGAGGGAAGAATTATAAAGAGAATTCATTTCATGAGGGTCTTGTTGTAGAATCCAGACGTCACCTGAAAGCAATAGAATTCCATTAATATATTTTACTTAGCAGGGAATAGCATGTTAAAAATTAAATTTAGCAAATCAAGCTTTGACTCCACGTGTGTAAAAGACATTGAAGATGAGAGATACTGGAGACAGAAAGAACTGTCAGTAGACATTTCAACTAAGCTAGTTGAGAGGTGCTGGTCTGGTTTAAATAGATACAATGAGGAAAGATAATAAATAAATGGTCATATTTAATAGATATTACGTTTAAGTCAGGAAGACTTGTCAATTATTTTGTAGCAGCTTGAAATGTAATAATCAAGAGAGCTTGGATCTACAATATACTTATATAGTGTCAAATCTGGGTGAAAATGTAAACTGAATGTCTTGGCTTATATCTAATATAGAAAACATATATTTTAAGTATATATAGACATATTTAAATAGTATTTGAGAAATTTTTCTTCCTCAGCTGACAGAATGGACCACTAAAAAGAAATGTAATTCCTTTTAGGTTTTGTTGTTGTTGTTGTTTATTTGAGTTTATTAAAGTAAAATTTGAAAAAAGAGAAAATTTACCTCTTTTAGGTGTATAATACAATGGATCTTCACAAACCTAACTGCAATAGTCAAATATAGAACATTTTTATCATCTCCAATATCTGCCCCATCACCCCCAGCATTATCACCCAGGGTGGCCCTATTTTAACCATTGGTTTGATTTCTGTTTCTTCATGTTTGCCTTTTCCATAAAGTTATAAAACAGAATCATACAGATATCATGATAGATTGGAAACTGTGAGAATAAAATAAATACAAATTTGGTCAAATTTACCAATTCCTTGCACTTAACCTAATATGTAACTTAGTAAAACTTTCTTTCCTGTTAGGTATCCAAGTTTGGTGGAATGTATGAAATTTTGTGTATATGTGAAAAGGTGGGCATCTTTATAATAATGCACAATTTTTAGAGAGTCTCAATGCAAAATAGTGCCTTTTTCAGATCTGTTCTTTTTTGGATCTTGATGGAAAAACTCTCTGAAATTATTATAACCCATGTTAGCATCTCTCTCACTCGGGTACAAGGCGTCCAGGAAACTCAACCAAAAAGTGAATTTGGGAGTGCAAATAGATTGGGTGGGGGTGTGGAAAAAAAAGAATTAACTATTAGAGCTGGGTTTATGATATGAATTTCAAAGTATGCTTCAGTGCTAGTCATTTACACGGAGAAATAGAATGGGGGATCATCTAGGTGGAGATAGTACTATTGTAGAAACACTATTTTAAATGGCTGCTGAATGCTTATGTAGAGATACATAAGAGGCTGGAAGTCAGAAAAAATAGTTAAAATTTATATGGAAACTTAAGAATCATTATCATTAAATGATCATTTAAATGTGATGGAAAGATAACAAACATGGACAAATATTACCAAATAATATATTAGAGCAAACCAAATATGCATATAGCTCTGTATTAGAAAAGAGAAAGCCTTAGAAAAGTATATGGAAGGGGCAGGGAAAAGAGGCTCAAGTTGAACACTGAGATTTGCCATGTTCAAGCAGAAAACATAAGGCTGCTTGAATGAATGAATGAGTGAATGACCTATGCAAACTAATGGTTTGCAATGGGCCTAACTGGGTGGAATGTCACCCAAGGGGAATTCTGCTATCCTCCCTTGGAACTCTTCCAAAGTTAATATTCCTGGTGAACACTGGGAGTTCAAGTCAGAAACATAGTCCAGCTGTGCACAAAGACAGAACTGTGAGAAGTTTGGATTATTTAGATGTCTCTTCTGAGACTCTCGTCCTTGCCTACATTCTCTTACTTTCCCTGCTTTCTGCTGATTGTCTTTAAATAAAAGTCTCATGTTAGTATGGTAGCACTGTGCAGCCTTGTATCCTTTCAAATATTCAAATGAAGGATAACAAAATACGTTGGATTTTTATTATGTTTATTGTTAGGTATGGAAAAGGAAACACTTGCTAAATCAATAACTTAATGGCAGCTACAAGAAATTATGATGACTTTTGCCAGAATTGATAACAAATTCAGGAATTGTTATATTGCCTAATGATCAGTATCAGAACCTGATCAAGTTAATAATAAATCTACAATCATTCTCCACAATCTTGCTTTGATACCTAGCCTATCGTGTGTGTGTGTGTGTGTGTGTGTGTGTGTGTGTGTGTGTGTGTGTGGTGGGAACTGCCCATATAACTTTTGAGTGCTTGATGGAAGCACTAATCTTAATATTCCAAGCAATGTATTACTTATTCTTGTTTACTATCCATACAAGATGAGAGGACAGTGTGTACAGTTTTCCATTTGGGTCTTTTAACAATATTATCTCTCAATCCATGGATTAAGCAATCAACGTAGGTTACATCTACCAACTGTTAATTATATTTATTCCATTTTTATACTCTGGAGCTGGAGAAATAAATATCAAGTTGCCAAAACCTCCATGGACACACTGTGAAATGACTTGGGCAAAATCTCTATTTACTACCTGACCTCTTAAGTCCTCACTCAGGTCAGAGCACTAGCTTGTGTGTTCAGGTCTCTAGAATCTAAGGGTCATTTAAAAGACAATACCCAATAACTCACATAACATTTCTATACTAGCCTCTTCCTAGCACAGCATAACCCTGGAAAATGAAAACAGGAACCTCTGAAAGATAGCAAAAAGAGTCAAGTTATTTTTTTTACCCAGCACAGGGCACTTTAACAAAGTGAACCAAGAGGGAGGCCCTGGCAGTGTGAACTTTGCTGAACTACTTGAGAGTAAATTGCAAATGTCATGAGTTTTTAAATAACAAAAAACTCAGTTTATTTCTCCTAAGGAGAACATTCTCTTTGTTGACCAATGTGAAATATTCAAATTCAGAATATTTATTATTGACATAATACAGCCCATAGTTAAGTTTTACTAAATTAAGTTGTCCCAATAGATCCATTTAGAGCTTTAAAAATAAAAAAAAACAAAAGACTCATGGACACAAACAAAAATATGGTTATTGCCAGAGAGAAGGGGGATGCAGGGAGGTAGAAGTGGGTAAAGAGGAGATAAATGGTGATAGAATGGTAAACACAGAATACACTATACAGATGTCTTGTAGAATTATGTGCCTGAAACCTATATAATTTTATCAACCAATGTCACACCAACAAATTTGATTAAAAAATTAAAAATAATAAACATTAAAAAGCTTAGATACAATCTAGATCACATATTAATTTATTAGTCATATGTTTCTAGTTTCTTTTAATGTGAAAAGACCTCTCAGCCTTTATCTTTTTTTTTTCTTTTTTGACATTGAAATCTTTAGAGTACAGACCAATGAACCTATTCGAGAATATGGAGCATTATAAATGTTTCATAATTTGTGTTTTCCTGATTGCTTCCTCATGAACATCCATTCTGAAATGCAACCGTTTAGTTGCTGGAGGCATAAAAGAAGGTTTATCATCCTTTGGATGGGGAAATAAGGAGACAAATGGCTGCAGATCTAATAATACTCATGGTGTCTAAAAAGCAAATGTTTCTAGGGGAAGTAAAACCAAATATTCTCTATCTTCATTGCATACCAATTTTCAAGTCTCAAGAGACCAGGAATTTGCAGGATACTGAGAAATCCAGGGAAGATTTATCTTCTCACATTAAGTGTTTTTATGTTTTGTGTAATAGCCCTATTTGTATTGATTGGTGAATTCATGAGCATGTAAAAAGCATAAAGTGCTCAAATAAAGTATAATTTTTCATGACTTCCTAAGGATTAGCTTGATAGAATATTTGCATTGAGAAAGGCTACAGTGAGTTATTTAGAATACAACTCTGTTCAGTACAGATTGATTCTATCATTAATGATATATAGATGCCATGCTAATCTGTGAATTGCTATTTCTACCACAGTAGTTTACTTCTCCCATTATTTTTAATTTTTTTATTTTAAGAAAAGAATGTCTATAATGTTTTATTATGAAAAGTTATGTACATTATTTAGATTAATTGCTGGGAATGAGACATTACTATTTAAAAAGAAGGAAGAACGGAAGAAAGAAATTAAAGAAGACACAAATAAATGGAAGCATATACTGTGCTCATGGATTGGAAGAATTAATATCCTCAAAAGGTCCATACTACCCAAAGCAATTTATAGATTCAATGCAATCCTTATTGAGATACCAATGACATATTTCACAGAAATAGAACAGACATTTCAAAAATTTATATGGAACCATAAACGACCCTGAATAGCTGCAGCAATTTTGAGAAAGAAAAACAAAGTAGGAGGGATCACAATACCGGACATCAAACTACACTACAAAGCCACTATACTCAAAACAATCTGGTACTGGCACAAGAACAGACCCATAGACCAGTGGAACAGAATAGAAAGCCCAGAAATAAGCCCAGGTCTATATGGGCATCTAATATTCGACAAAGGGGGCAGAAGGATAAAATGGAGCAATAATAGCGTCTTCAGCAAATGGTGTTGGGAGAGCTGGACGGCTACATGCAAAAAATTGAAATTGGATCATCAGCTGACACCATACACAAAAATAAACTCAAGATGAAGAGAAGACTTAAATATAAGTCGCAACACCATCAAAGTCCTAGAGGAGAACATTGGCAGGAAACTCTCAGATATCCCACGCAGCAATTTTTTCACTGGTATGTCTCCTAAAGCAAAGGACATAAAGGAAAGAACAAACAAGTGGGACCTCATCAAAATAAGAACCTTCTGCATGGCAAAAGAAAACATCAGCAAAATGAAAAGGGAGCCAACCCTATGGGAAAATATCGCTAATGATATATCAGATAGAGGTTTGATCTCCAAGATATATAAAGAACTCATTCGACTCCACTCCAAGACGACAAATGATCCAATCAAAAAATGGGCAAAGGACCCGGGCAGACGTTTCTCCAAGGAGGAGATACAGAGGGCCCAGAGATATTTGAAAGGATGCTCAGCATCACTAGCCATCAGAGAAATGCAGATCAAGACCACCATGAGGGATCACCTCACACCAGTCAGAATGGCCATCATAAACAGATCAATAAACAACAGGTGCTGACGAGGCTATGGAAAAAAGGGAACCCTAGTACACTGTTGGTGGGCATGCAGACTGGTGTAGCCATTGTGGAAAGCAGTGTGGAATTTCCTCAAAAAGCTGAAAATGGAACTGCCTTTTGATCCAGGGATTCCCCTGCTGGGACTATATCCTAAGAATCCCAAAACGCCAATTCAAAAGAACCCATGCAACCCAATGTTCATAGCAGCACAATTTACAATAGCCAAGTGTTGGAAGCAACCTAAATGCCCATCAGGAGATGATTGGATCAAAAAATTATGGTACATATACACAATGGAATACTATACAGCAGAAAGAAAAAAAGAACTACTAAACTTCGCGACAGCATGGATGGAACTGGAGAGCATCATGCTAAGCGAAATGAGCCAGGGGGCGAAAGACAAATACCATATGATCTCACCTAGAAGTGGAACCTAACCAACAATACAAAGATGCAAGGAAAATAAGACCAACAACACTGAAAGGAAAAGAAACCAACAGAGACAAGAGGGAAGGAGGGGGGGGGGCGGGGAAAAGGAAGGGAAGGGGAAAGTCAAGGAACATATAACAAGGACTCATGGACAAAACCAAAGGGGAAGAGCTGAGGGAAGGAGAGAGGAGGGGGCAAGGGAAAGTGGGGGCGGGGGGTAGGCAGAGACAAATGTGTTTGAAAAAATAAATTAATTAATTAAGTAAAAGAGAGTAGAAACAAAAGGAAAAAAAAAAGAAGGAACTCTTATCTTTTGTGAGAGCATGGATGAACCTGGAGATTATTATACTAAATGAAATAAGCCAGTCAGTGGAAGACAAATGCATATGATTTCACTTTATATGGAATCTAATAAACAAAATAAAATGGTGAACAAAATAGAAACAGAGGCATGGATACATGGAACAAACTGAGTGCTTTCAGAGGAGAGAGGGAGAAAAGACTGGAAGAAAGACAGTGTAGGGATTAGCCAAAGAACATAAGAACATATATGAATAACCCATAGACACAGACAACAGTGTGGTGAGGTCTTGTGGGGAGGGAGGAGGGAAGGCTGGGTGGAGGAGGGCAAGGAGGGAAAAAGAGGACATCTGTAATAGTGTAAAAAAATAAAGTTTAATAAAAAAAAAAAAAGAAGGAAGAAAGGAAGGAAGGAAAGAACTCCTTGACAGCTGGCAAATGACAATTTAAAATAAGAGCTAGGAAAAATTATAATACTTTATCAAATATACATAAGCAATTTCACAGAATATTAACAATTATCAGATTGGATTATTACATGATAGAATGAAGACCAGGTCAAGAAATGTAGTAATTACTAAATAAATACACGTTTCTTACTCAAGAGTAATATGAACAACTACTATTCCTTTACCAATTACAGTTATAGCTCTAGTTTGTGTTTTTTATTGTTCATGCAAAAGTTGCTAACATATCAAATTATAAGTTATCTGAGTTTCTGAAAAGGATCCATTTATAAACAAATCTAGTTTTATTAAAACTCCTTCAAAATGACTCCAAGAAAATGCAAATGCTATTGTAACGCTCCCCCACCTCCCTTTTACTGAGATGCCCCAAGATTCTCAGTGGTATGTACTCTCCCTGCAAGCTGGTAAACCTGATTTTGAACATAGGTATGTTTCTGCTGGTCTTTGTCTGGGAAGACAAAGCATGTCTGTCCAGAGAGAAGAAACAACAAACTTGAAGATTCTGATATTAAAGCAAGCTTAACACATATTAGGAAAAGAAGGAAGTTAATGTGATGGAGGCAATGTGAATGATGCATAAAGCAGTTATGAGATGTGATCAGAGTTCTAATCAAAGACCAAATATATTAGAGTTATAGTCTGCAAATAATAGACTTTGAAATTCACTATGAATGGAGGATTTTGAGGAAAATAGTGAAATGTTATGAATTTTCATAAGATCGCTCAAACCTGTATTGAGAATAATATGAAAAGACACAGGTATATAATCAAGGAACGCAGCTAAGAGGTTATTGTGGTAATGTAAGTGGGTGGGACCAGATTGTAACAGCTGTCATAAAGATATATTTAAAGTTAGTTATTAAGTTTCTGTTATTTTTTATTCCCCACTTCTAAGAACATCAAATAATAATAAATTGTTTTCATTTCTTTGTAAAAAACATTTTGGGGTCATAAAATTTTGAAAATGTGTATACATGATGTGGTTAACAGAAATAGTAAAGATTCAATGATTCCTAGCTTTTAAGATTTGAACAATTTAATAATGTATCATTATAAAGTAGTAATAGTTTCATCTTTTAAACCTTTGAAATCAACATTAGTCAAGTATTTTAGCTTTAATATTGACATCTGAAAATTTGGCTTTGTGGAAAAAACAACTAAAATGATAAGTAAATATATAGAATTGATCACATATCTGTTCCATAACTTCGTCCTTCAGTATAGAATTTTTTTTAAATTTAAACTGTTTCTTTCTTTAACTTCAACAAAATAGTCTTAAACTTTCAAAGAATCTCTAATCTTGTTGGATAAAGTAAAATTATTTAGCGTGCCCTACAAGATTCTCGATCATCTGGTTTCAATATCTTCTTTTGGCTTCTCTTCGGTGGTCCATGCCTATTACTCCCAGTACCATCACTCACCCTGTCCGATAGAGCTCTTATCTGCATTTTTTTTTCTTTTCAAAAAACTTCATGCCCCTTTAAATGTTTGTCAATAACTATACTATTTTCTTTGCTTAGAATAAGATTGCTTTCATTTTGCAGATAAATGTTGGTGAGGTGTAACATGTATATTTTATTGTCCATATATCTTAAGTACACTTTATCCTAATTCTTCAGAATGGACATATATCTGTGTAACCATACTCTGATCAAATAATAGAAATTACCAACACCTTGGAAGCCTCCTTTATGCCACTGACAAAACTTTATCTCCTCCACAAACCCCATCAAAAAGAGCTACTATGCTGATGCTTATTAATTTTTGAGGATATAAACATATACTTTTTGTTGACTATTTAACTACACAAATATACATACAACTGGAGAATATGTCATTTAACAGAATGGAACTACATAAATAAAAATATCCTTGTTTGCCTAAAAAAAAAATCAACACTGTAAACTATTGTTGGTTTTTAGTTCTTTCAACAAAGTGAAGGGTAAAACTTAGACATAATTCTATCCATGAAGTTTTCTCCCATTGCTGATGAAAGTCAAGTTATCTATCTCCCTCTCTTGGTCATATTTAGAATACAGTATTCTGACTTGTGACTTTCTATTTCAGGTGGCTTCTTTGCCCTCGACAACTATTATTGTTGCTCAATTATATAATTAAAAAAATATTTTTATAATTTACTAGTTGGCTTAAGGGGATTACATGTAATGAAATTTTTGTAATTGTTTTGTATGCGTGCTTTACTTTAGTTGTCAAATTAGTTTGTGAACCTAAACATTTTTCTCTTTGTACCTCGACTGATGCCTGTTTTTTCAACCTTATTATCAACTCTCAAATATCAATGAGACAATATTCAAACATTTATCTCTCACAGTTATTTAAAAATACCAAAAATATTTTATTTTACTTCTGTAGCTTTTAAACAACAGTAAGGTTTAAAGGAGACTATGGCATTCATAATTTATATATTTCTTCTGAAACCTCTCCGTACGCTCCCTGCCGATCATTTTATTTCTGTAAAGTTTTTGGGATTTTGAGGATTGGCAGAAACTCTGAAAGAAATGTAAACAGAAAGACCAGTGTAAACCTTAGTAAAATGTAATTAAACAAATTCCATTTTTATTATATAATATGAGAATAAAATAAAATAACATGAAAATGGCAACTTTTTTCTAGTTATACTAATTCTGAAATACCACGTGTTTTTATTTTTGAATATTGATAAGCCAGGTGGCAAAAGATAAAAACCATATGAGTGGAATCCACTTACAGGAATCTTACCTATAAGTGGAACCTAATCAATTAAACAAAAAAATGAGCAAAATAAAACCAAGACTTGAAAATAAATAACAAACTGACAGTGACCAGAGGAAAGGGGGGAGGGAGTAAAGGGGGAAAGAAGGGGAAGGGGCGAGCCAAGGAACATGAATAAAGGACTCATGGGCATGGAAAATGGACGGGGGAATTGACTGTGGGAGTGGGGGCTCGGGGTAGGGGAGAGCAATGGGGAAAAAGGTGGGACAACTGTAACAGAACAACAATAAATACAAATAATTAATTAAAAATGTTTTTTAGTTTGAACACATCTGTAAACTATAATACATATAATTGTCATTGTATATCTGTGAAAAAAAATGTGTGGATGTAAATGCTTTTGAATGAAATTTATACTATACCACCTTCTAAAAAGAAGAAAAGAGAAAAAAGGACAAAATATATATTTTATTCAGAAAGATGGGATACATTTTTTGAAGTTTTAATTTCATTCATCTTGAAATATATATTAATAACATAATAATGAGCAATATGTATGTGCTACTATATGAAAACCCAAAGCGTTCTGCAGATATTATATATTTATTCCAAATGCCACAGTGCAATTCTAGATTATTTCAACAATTAAAGGCAGGTACATTTCTATTAACCTACTAAAATATTAATTAATACAATTATAAAATTTTATCTTTCATTGCTTATGTTAAACACATAAAACTAAGGGTAAAATAGGAATTGTCAAATAATCATGCTGACAAAATGTCACCCCTCCTCAAAAAACAAGTTCTTAGTTCTGAATTGTACCCTGTAAATCAATTGACCTAGAATGTGTTAAATTAACAAGTAAATTCCATTTGAAACATTTAAAAATTCTTAATAAAAAAGTCATTGTTTTTGATTCTAGAAATAGAGCATCATATAGAAAATATTTGTATTTTCTCTTTGAATCAAATTTCTATACAATACTTTTACTTTTAAAAATCATATATTTTCCTATGTTAATTCAAGTATATTAATATAAAGTACTGATTAGGAAAGAGAAGAAATAAAATCTATTAATTTTTTAGTTATCTCTGATTTTTCATTTGGGAGTATTCCTTTAGTTTGTCAAAGTACTCCACTGATAAATTTATCTTTTATGACATGACTGTTATGATCTAGACATTTTGCCAGAGATGGTGGATCCTGTTGTGAAAACTGTTTCTTGCATTTATAAAATTTGTATTCAAGAAATAAGAACACAAATTGTAATAAATTCAATGAAAGAAAATTACAGCCTTCTATTAGAAATTATGATTGAAATTTATCCTGTTTCTTTCCTACGTGTTGCTTCATTATATGTTAGATAAAAATGAAACTGTGATTCTAAATCTGTGAGAAACTTATGAAATAAGAAAGAAAATGTAGAAGGGAGAGAGAAAGTAAAATACAAAATGAAAATGTTAGATCAAGAAGACATGTGTTTCATATTCTGGTTTTAGGATTACCAGACAGGAAAATCTGATAAATTAATGTTCTGATATGTAAATTCTTAATTTATAAAATATTAATATACAACATCCCTATGAAATTTGTGAGATTGTAGATAATCAAATAAAATGTTTTCATAACTACATTGCATATTAAAAAGCATTAAACACATATAATAAGTTAAAAGTTTAATGTTTTTGAGAGTGTAATGTTTACATTGTAACGATTATGAACTCCATTCACTTGAAAAAAGATTCTCCCTCTTTCAATGTATTACTCATTTTCACATACAGTGCTTTAGGTTTTGCAATTACAAAATAAAATATCATCAATATCACTATCAGTTGTACACTTTCATTTGGATACACAAAAATTAGTTTGAATTTTAATTTTTTTCTTATTTTCTGAAACTGATATTATAACAAAACCCAGTATTACTACTGAAACTGAATCATCAGATAAATGGTATGTCAGTTTTCATTTATATCCCCGAGTACCTGGAAAAGAGTGACAGCTGCACAGAGCTTACAATTTGGTGTCCCCTTATCTCAATGAACGGAGATATTTCCGTAGGAAAATGCATGGGAAACTAAACCTCGCAAATCCAGTTAATGTTTTCAGTGATTTAAAATGACACTAAGTATTAAAGGGATACATTTCATAATTCTGGCAGTCTGCTTGGAGAAACAGGAAGTGGACAACTGAAAAAACTTTGAGAGACTGCAAGAACTCCATTTTTCTTGTGTTAAAGCATTATATACATAAAGACAAGATCTGTCCAGAAGACATCCAGCCACATAATATGAAAAATAGAGACATTTATGGAAGAATATACAAGATACAAGAAACATTGTACATAGGACAATGACATCTCAATCCCCTTCAAAGTAGGCACCTTGGGACCTCACACAGTTCTCCCGATTGTCATCAGTGACCCTGCTGTATTTTTCTGAATCTCATCAATGGTCTGAAACCTCTTCCCTTTCAAAGGTGATTTTAGTTTGGGAAAAGCCAGAAGTCGCAGGGTGCCAAATATGGTCTGTAGCAGGGTTGAGTCACCTGGGTGATGTTTTGCCGAACACTCTGCATGAGACATGATGCATAAGCAGGTGTGTTGTCATGCATGATGATGATACCAATTGCAGCCTTCGAAGTCATCTGAATGATTTCTGTGGAGGAATGTTCAAGCTTAACACAAAATTTGACGCAGATTTGTCAAATTTGACAAATAACAGATTTGATGCAGAGCAAAGTCACTCAGTCATTTTGAATGCAAGACCCATACAGTACACATGCTTGTTCAACAGCATCTGCCACCCCCACTGACTAGTACAGCGAAGTCATCATTGTTCACATACGCACATTCCAGTCCACTCCCCATGGCTGCCAGGTTACACTGATATTGCAGAAACCATTCTCATTATGTTAACAATGGCTGAACTTTTTTCCAGACAGATCTAAATTTGAATCACACTCCAGTCTAATTTATATTCTGGTGTCCATACAATGTTACTGTTTTTACAATTTCAAAGATTAAATTCATTTGAATATTGGTCAAAATGACTTTTAAAAGAACTTAATTCTATTTTTTTCACTTTTTTTCTGTTATTGATATAGACATGCTCCAGAAAGCTGTTTATTTCCTCTCAAAATTTTACTCATGCTTCTTAAAGCTGACACCACACATTGATGGTACTATGGATTTTATATGTAACTGGAAAAATAAGTTTTTTATTAGAGACAAAAAAATTAAAGCTGATTATGTTGGGTAGGTGGGTGATTGTGGATATAAATTTCTCAAAAGTGAGGAACACATTTTAGAGAGATGAAGGGAAAGAAGCTTGTATTAAACATTTGATCATATGATGTAAAAGATGAAATTAAAAAACCTCTTCTAGTTTCTTTGTACTGTAACATACTTTGGGGACTAATGCAATGGTCTTTTAATGATCACAATACCTTAATTCGTTTTTGGATAAGGTAATACAGACCTTGAGCTGGGTTCAGGAGGAAGTAAATGGTCCCCACGAAATGAATAAAATTTTGAATTTCAAGGGAAGAAACATTTAAAAAGTTACAGGCCTGCACTCCTGTGGGAAAAGGAGTGGGGGAAGGAGAGGTTTGCAAAGGCTTAACAAGAAAGGAAGCACTTTGCCTGAAGAGCAAGTTACTTGTAAAGTGTTTTGTGTGTTGGAGCTCAGGAGTAGCTAGATACTTGTCAAAAAACAGGAACATGATATGTTAGTGGCTTACTGTTCTGTGCTACCATACATTGCTTCTATTAACATAAACCTCCACTACAGTTTTGCTGCAAAAAGAAAAACAAAACACTTCCTGACACTGGTAGTGTTTTATAGAAATCTAAGAGGACACAGGTTGACTGCTTGCTTCACATTTGTTAACTAACATAAATATGCAAATATCCACATGAGCTTTAGAAGGCAAAACAGGTGAGATGAAGAATTCATTGAAAATGTAACATCAAAACAAGAATAATTAAGGAGAACTATAATTAAGCCTCTGAGATCCCTGGAGACTGGAACAGGGCTAAATGGATTTCTGCCCTTTGTGGATTGGATAAATAAACTGTAATGTCTTTGTATAAAGGAGTTCTTCCAAATGTCTGAAGTGTCTGGAGACATCTGAGCAGCTTACTTCTTGTAGTCAAGATAATATCAACAATAATCTGTGGCAGAGATAATTCAAAGATTGCCACATGAGCAGGTGTTCTTCTTTTGAATATATTCAGTACTATTTTCTGAAAAATGTGTCAGGATAAATATTAGAGTATAGATTAACATGACTTAAACTTTCATATGAAATCCATGTGAGGATGTTTTCTGAAACAAGATTTTTAAAATAAAAATAATCCCAAAACACAAATAAACTTTCTATGAATAGCTCCTTTCTAAGGAATAGCTCCTTAACTAAAATTTTACCATAAATCATTATGTAATCAGCTTCTTTTACATTAAAATATCTTTGATCTTTGTCTTTGACTTTGAATAACATTTGTATATATCATCCTATGTGTTCTAGTGAGTCATGGTAGTTGACAACCAGAGATGGGCAACAATTAGTGACTCGGTAAACACAGCTGCTTATATGGGCTATTATTTTTTTATTTTGGGGGGGCTGAGTTCATCATAAATAGACATATTTATGATGTCTATTTTTGTAACTGTAGAAAAAAATATTTTTGTAACTGTAGTCCTAATAATAAGGTAAACAAATACCCCCAAAGATCTTTGAGAGAGTGTTCTGTATCAACTCTTCCTCTTTTGCGATTATCATTTCCCTCTATAACTCTTCCATTCAACAATGTGGAGAGTATCCATTCTTTGTTTTAGGGATAGCAATGAGCCAAAGGAGTATAAAACCTCCCTAAGGACCTCACATTCTAGTGGGTCAAATAGACTGTAAACATAATAAATACGGAAATCTAAGTTGTGAGGTGCTATGGAAATATGAACAGATTCAAGGGATTGCACAATGTTCAGTGGGTGGGCGGTGTAAGTCTCATTGATGAGTTTAGTATCTAAATCGCATATGTGATCCTGCCAACCTTTTGCTTAAAATATAAGCTCAGCAATTCCAAATATTTATATATTCATATTCTATTGCATAATAATGTGTATGTATACTGTTCTATCACTCTTTGGATGAAAAGAATATTTAGAAATTATGTCATTCATCTGTTACATTGAGAGTTCTCATTGCATATAACATTTGAACTGACTCAAGCAAAGAGTGATATATTAAAGGACATAGAAAGTTTACAGTCTCCTGGAAGTTCAAGAAACTTTCTCTAGGCTGCTGTTGTGGAAATAATTTCATATATCCCATAACAGAACTGGGTTACCATTGTTGCTGATGTCTCTGCCACAGAGTGGAAGCTATAAAAATATCAAAATGCCTCCTAAGCTATCAGGACCATGGGACTTTGCCACTGTAATGAAATTTCACAATTTAGAAAATGACTGCTGAGTCAGGAAACTGTTGTATAATTGATGGTTTGGGAATTGGGACAGCTTTGGTACAAAAAAATAACCAACCATACAATGAAGGCTATGTGTCCTGCTTCTCTTTGCACACAATACCTATCAAAATCAAAGTACTGTGTGAATAGATTTGCTAAGAGGGATCTAAGGTACATCTGAATTCCAGAGTGAGAGAAATCTAGAAATTATGGTATGTAGCTTCTCTGAAATAAAAGAAGTTTTACTGAAATTGATTGGGAATGTTAACTGAGCAAGCCAATTTACAGTGTCTACCATAATATCTTCAAAAGTGAAAAAGTAGTTACTGTAATAGATACAAAGTAAACCTCAATCTAAGTGTTGAATGAAAGTCTACTTTGAATTCTAATGTAAATCTTGATATAAACCCCGATAATAGTTTAATAATAATTTTAAAACAGAAACATTACAGTTCATTTTTAAGCAAGTACTTAGATGTGATTATAAGAATTATTATGACCATACTTTTGAAAAAGTACAATTCTGCAAAATGTTGAACATTTAAATTCCTGATAAAGTCTGTATTATTTGTAATTTTTATTTTTTCTCATTAAGGTATTTTCTCATAAATATTGTAGATTTTATTAAATTCTTAATTTATTTTTTAAATATTGGATTTAAAATACAATAAAAATGACAGTAACAGTTACATCTAGCTCGTATTACTATTAATACCTACAAGTAAAATAATCAATCTATTAAAAAATTAGCAGTGCACATTATATTATCCTGAAAAAATGGTTAGGAAGAGAAGTCTTCAGAACCCCTCTTGGCAGAAGTCTACGGGTCAAGGTTTAGTCAAGAATTTGATGAATATGTAAATTCTCTGTTGTGGTGACAATGATGATCCTTTTGGGTTTCAGGGTCCCAAGATATTATCTGGAGAATATTCTCACTAAAATAAAACATAAAGGAACATTTGAAATAGAGAGCTTTTGTTGATTAGTTCCTGTATATCTATAGAAGATTTTTTCTACATATGGCTATCATGGTTTACTTGGGAAATTTAACAATTTCCTATTTGAAAATGCAATCAATAGGTATAAATCAAATTTTTTGACATTATACAGTTATTTTAAAGTTTTGTTTAAGTGACTTAAATAGTTGAATACTAAATCAAATGGACAGTGTTAACTCATTTGACCAGGGTGGACATGTATGCTCACAAAACATCAGTGTATAATTTAAAATAACTGTAAAAATATATTTTCAATAAATTTTAGATTTACACTGCATTATAGTAGGTCTTGCCAGTTTTTGTTTGAGCTAAATTAATATGTATTCTCTTTAAGTCAATGAGACTTTTAAGAACCAGGAATTGCAACTTAATAAAATAATAGAAAAGTTAATACTAAAAATCAAGTACATGGGACACTTTAATCCCCAGTCTTTTAAACCGAAAGATTTACAAGGGACTGTGCTTGCAGCAGCTTCATAAGGCCATGAGAAAGTGGCATTCTTTTCTCATCATGTAGATCATGGTGGAGTCGTCATGATCCCCCGGTCCTGATTGCAATGAGATGGAAAGGGATACCCCCAAACAAGATAATAATGGTTAGGTTAAGATATTCAGATTTTTATCATTATTTTAAAAACACCCACCAAAAAAAAAAAAATATATATATATATATATATATGTAATTACTTAACCAGTGTCAGTCATTGTGCTATAAATGTTACTGTTCAAATCATTTCAGAATATTTTAAAATTAAAAATCACGACATTCAAAATTAATGAGGACGTTGGTAAATGTTTTAATCAAGAGAAAAACAACTTAAGTAGAATATGTCCATGATGCCAGACACTATTTTTAATGACATCAAATGTTTGCAAGGATAACTTTTGTGTGAAATAAAGTTTTATATGAAATATACACATTGTAGAATGTATACAGAAAGCAAGTATATATAAATTAGAGTGATAGTGACATAAAGATTGTAATGGATAGCTTACAGATTATAGTGTATTGGGAAGAAGCTGGCTTTGTTTTTACTACTTTATTAGTTCATTGCTAATCAATTTTTCATGACTTGTATACTGTTGCAATTTTAATAAGCAGGTGTTAAAAATACATGTTCACTATATATGTCATTTTCAATAAGCATCCAATAAACTTTGTAATTTTCTTTAAATGCTTATATACTGTCCTAGTATAACACAGATATATAATATTGAAAATGATATTAAAAATAAAGACACTTTAACATTGAAGTTGACCAGAAAAAAACAAAAACCAAAAACTAACAAATAAAAGTCACTCTCCGGTATTTGTGTATTTTCTTATTTTGTCAAAGGAAGGCTGACTAATGCATTGGCAAAGGCTGCAATTTTATATTCTGTATCTTAAATATTAGATATTAGATTAAGTATTCAGTTTTATTTAATTGTGCTATAGTCATTTAAATATTATATGAAGAAGTTGATAAATTATCATTATTGCCTATTACTTTGTATTCTACAATGTTTACAGAAACAAAAACAACCTTTAAAAATGATCACTCCTCTTTTCAATGAATGTTCCTATGTTAAAACATCCTTATGGGAAATGTTTTTTCATACCTCTCACTGTACAAAAAAACCAATTCCACATATATTGTAGCTACAAATATAAGTATTAAAAATAAAGCATTTTGCCCTGGCCAGGTGGCTTAGTTGGTTCGAATGTCATCCAAACACCAAAAGGCTGCAAGTTAGATTCTTTGTCAGGGACATACCTAGGTTGTTGGTTCATTCTCCAGTCCTGGCATGTACAAGAAGCAACCCATTGATGCCTCTCTCCCTCTATCTCTCTCTTTCTTTCCCCCTGCCCCAATCAATAAAAAACCTATTCTTGAAGGAGGATTTAAAAAAAAAGAAAAAATATAACATTTAAAGGAAGACACATGACAGCATTTTTTCTACCATAAAATAGGCAAAATATGCTTTCAAGCAAAATAACTGATATTTTTACCAAATTCTTAACAATTTATACATTCAATCATATTAACATTATATAGGATAAAATATTTCAATAACAGGCATACCGTATAATCATGTTATTGAAATATTAAAATGCATATATAGTAACAACTCTGACAATACTGTCACAAATGAGAAAAAGTCTTGAACAAGACATTCTGCTAAAGGAGATATCCAAATGGCCAATGAAAATTTGAAAAAGTGCCAAATTCATTTGTGTTTAAAAAATATAAATTAAAACCATAATGAGATACAAAATGTTTAAAATGAAGATAATGGTGTACTGGATGTTACGCTGTGCTGCACAGACCTCTGTCAAAGCTGGATGTACCTATTGCTCAAACTGCTGAGAGTATTAGTAGCCACAAAGTTTCAAGCCTGTATCTCCTTCTCAGCAGTAACACACTGTCAGCATAAGAAATATCCAAACCTGTAGAGGGTTGTTGTGAGTTTACCTGAGCCAAACTGACAACAATTGCTGGAAAGCAAAACCTCAATGAGTTGAGAAAATGCTCTAGAAAATGGTAGCTTTGTACCTTATTTTATATTTTATGATCAAAAAAAGGAGGTATAAGTAGGTTACATAAAATCCATTGGTGATAGACTAGCGAGGCGGGAGAAAGCAAAGCAGAGAACTTCTGGGATGGGATAAAAAATAAAATGATACATCATTTACATTGGTGGATACAGGATGGTTAACAGTCAACAATTAACATGATAAAAATAAAAATGAGGAGATTGGTGGCCTCTGCTCTTGCGTATGCTTGTACTCTCTGGGATCCAGAAGAAAGGAAATACATACATTTCCCATAAGGCATTTCCCAGACATTTCAAAGGTATGGTATGGTAGATGCAAAAAGACAACAGACAGGCTCAGTTAAACTAAAGACTGACCTTTGTTAGGGAAAAATACCCGCCTAGGACATAACCACCCACCATGAACTGCTTTAGTTAGAAAGTTTTAATTTTAGACCATTCTTCTGAGCCTGGAGGGCTGCCTCACAGGCCTCCCCTGAGCTTGTCAGGTTTCACATGTGGCCCCTCCTCTTCCACATTGCTTATAACTGACTCAGGCTAAAACAGGAAGGCTTGGATCCTTACCACAAATTAGGACAACTCTGAAAAGCCATCTCAGTTTCATAGCTCTCCATGGGATTGTTTGAGATCTTTGTTGTGATCGTACCACAGTTCAGCTCACCTGCTGACCACACCTGCCTCCTGCCTTACCTAGAGAAGTGTTAGTTTTTAAAGAAATCTCCAATAAGGTGTCCTTCCTGTATAATGTCTGCTTCCTGGGCAACTTAACTAATGACCGTTAGGGCTGGAACTAATCTAAGAAAGTAGACTCTACACTAGGATTTGGGATATGGATTAACTTTGCTGATTGACAATAAGGACCCCATTACTGATGGTAGATAAAGATATCCCTTGAAATGTGATACCAGTGTAACTATTTGAACTTTCACTCGGGAGGGTAATCTGGAATATGACAACTCTGATGATTTACTAGTGTAAGGGGATGTACTTACAGGTGAAATATATCAGACATTTGAGAAAGATAGGAAACATTATAGTTAACACATCTATGGAAGTGAATGGTTATTCTGAGTATAGTTAATGCTCTGCAGAATACATTGGAAGACTGAGAATGATTAATTACCAATGTACAGTGAAGTGTGAATGCCTGAACGGCTTTTTGGTAGCACATAGAAGCTCTCATCTCCTGCAGGTGGAGGGCAGAGAAAGCTATGGATCATGCCGAGGAATAAGAATAACAAATTTATAGATCTGCTACACCAAAATAAGGGCTCTAATTCAAAAAGAATGGAAGGGAATATATGGATTGATGCAAACATTATGAATTTACAAATTTTCCTAAACCATTTGAATATGTCAAAATGGTCCACTTCACTCTAGTAAGTGCCAGGTTGTCACGCTGCGCAGCAGCTACAGGGGCACGCCGCCGCGGGGGAGCGCCGCAGAGAGCGCAGCGCTCCCTGAAACGTGAGGGAAACTGCCTGGGCCCGCTGAGGTGGGAGCAGGGCTCTGAAATCCTCAGAGCCCGTCCTGGGGTTGTCCCGGATGAGGGGGATAAAACACAAAACGTGGCCAACACCTCTCTGTTTGCCAGGAGAGCTGACAGGGGCACTTCCCTCTCACTGGATAAGGCCGTGGCACATCCCTCCAGTGGGGAAGGCCTGTGGCACATCCCCCTAGTGGGAAAGCCCATCTAGTGGGGAAGGCCCCCTCGCCCTTTGTTTCAAGGCTTTTATTGAAAATCTTATCACTGGGGTATGTAAAAGGAATGCCTACGTTATCTCATTACATTAGCATATTAAGGTTCACAGAGAAGAGATACCTTTAAGAAAACAAGTGACAGGAATTCACTGATATATGTGGGACTGAGAGGAGATTAGAATCGACAATAGAGACTATAGATAAGGGGGGAGTAGACTTACAGGCGCTTTACAGATACAGAGTAAAAAATGTAAATAAAGTAAATGTCTTAACAATACCAGGTAAGGGGTGTAAACAAAGGTCCTTTGCACCATGAGCTGATCAGAGATTTGAAGGAGGAACAGAGCACACTCTAAAGAATTAATTTTTAGGCTTGATTACCCCAGGACCTGCCAGATCTGATTTAGGTCTGACTCCTGCACTGTTTTAAGACTGAGCCAGGCACAGGGAGGGAACCACCAAGGGATAAGAAGACTGCTTCTTGCTGCAATGAGGACTCTGGCCGTGTCCAAGCCAAGCCAAGAGATGTGGGGGCCTTTTTGCCCCTTCTCCATGTCTCCCAATTTCTTATCTGCTGCCTTTATTGGTCAATGCCTGTCTTACGTTGCCCTTCCCACAAGGGGTCTTTCCTGTCCTTGGCAGGGACCATGACAAGGCAAAGCAGAGAGGCAGGGGCTATTCCCCTGCCGGGGGGACAGGCCAAATCTCCTCAGGAGCCTGTTTCTCCAAGGCCTCCTGATTACTTCCAGCCTTGGGGCCCTCCAGCCAATTGACAGAGTTACAGCTTCTGAAACCAGGCCAGGCGTTTGCCAACACCAGGTCATCCGACTTGTTAAAGATAATGCAGAGACCTCTGTTTTGTAAGGAAAACTCTCTCTTCAAAATCTTCACCTACTTTTCCTTTTGAACACCAAATGGATAACTAGGGTTAAGTCCTAATTTTACCCAGCGGAGGAACTATCTAGTCCTGTAAGAGTCGAAAGGATTATAACATAACAGACTTACAGGACTTAGCTTACACATATATGTAGAAGCCAAGACAAGATACATAACTCTCGATCCTGGACCCAAAACTCTAGACTTTTGATTTAGAAGCCTAGACTACTAGAGAGATAATGCTTCCACCAGAATGCATAGAAAAAGTACAATTAAAATTCAGGCTATGATACCACCCAGTTCATTCAGGAACTAGGTGCTGAGGGACCAGAGCAGGAGTAGCATTTTTATCTTGGCCTAAAAAATTGACCTTGATAATTAGGATGTAGTAGAACTGATAGTACTCAACAGACACAAGAAGGAATATATTAGATACCAAGGTAATCACATAGAAAACTTTTGATAAGCCTTAAACAAATTTTTTAAGTAAATGAGCAAATGTTGTAGTTATGACTCAAGAAATGCATGATGAATTGAGATTCAGACATCTCAGAGATGAGGGTTTTCTTCAGCCAGTGGATCATCCACACGGATCAGCAGAAGTGCTAGCTATGGGTCAGAGGCATCTAGAAATGATGGTAGAGGAAGTAAAAAAAAAAAAAAAAAAAAAAAAAAAAGAGTATCATTTATAGCCTTTAAAGCAATTATAAAGGGGTTATCATAGCCTTATCATATAATTTACTTATAATTAAATAGATATGTACCTTATATATTCTACTAAGGTTTTTATTTTGTCTTTTTTTAGAGAAAGGATGACTTCCACATCTATGGAAGGTCCAAAGAAACTGCTATATATCATATGAAAACAACTTAAGAACATCTATAGTACCACTAAATAAATTTCTTAAAAAAAAAACAAACCCTTCTCTCCCTTACAATCAGATAATCAACTCTTAATACCAATTTATAGATTAAATCGAAGAGGTCATTTTGCACGGTCACAGAGTTGACAATTGCCCTTTCATTTTTTTCTGGGAAATTTCTGTAATCATCTCCTTTTACAAATTTTCACAACTTTAATAAGAATTACACTAACCAAAAGGAGGCAAATCTTGAAGATTGTCATTTTTATCTTAAACAAATTTATTTTGAAAAGAAGTTGTGTATAGCAAAACAAGTTTCCATAACAAAAATCTAAAATATATAATGTTACAATGAGAATGATGTTAGAGGCTGAAAAAAATAGCCCAGCTTTTCTAGGTTTAATATTTAGAAAAATTATCTATGATAAGTTGGAAGGTAGATAATACACAAATTAATTTTATAGCACCAGAAGAGGAATGTGAAAACATGATGTTTGTATAAGTTAGATGCAATGGCTAAGTTTGAAAAACTACAGGAAGGAAATCAGCTTAGGAAAAAATAAGTTGTTTGGCCAAATAGAAAGGAAGCACAAAGTCCAGACACTCCAGAATTTACAAGATTGGAAAATACAAGTATTCTTATCTCCCACCAGTAAAGATAACATTTACAAGTATATTGTGTGATAAAGAGAAATTTCTTCATTTAGTGTTGCACGCTTTAATTCTAGAGTCAAAGATTAAATGAAGAAATGGGTAACAGCATCATTCTGATAACACAAGAAATTGTTGTTTGATAAAATTGCTCTGAGTAAAGATCCTAAAGTCATGGGCATATATATATATATATATATATATATATATATATATATTTAAAAAGCCAATAACCTCAATGTATCTCTAATTAAGGAGAAAAAGAGATACCTCTCAAAGAGGAATTGTAGATGTAGCAGTTGGCACATAGAGCTGATTTGACTGAAACAGGTAAGAGGCAAATAAATGAGTTTTATAATTAAAAGTGTTAACACTTCATAAAAAATAATGTGTTTCTTCAAGACTTAACATGACATTTGAATACCGTCTTCTGTGAGCTTGAAGAAATCTGAGAAGTCTTTCTTAAAATTTTCAATGAAATTTTCAGATGAGGACACAGGTGTTAATGAAAAAAGAAGCACTACCAAGAGAGAAGCAGAAGAACCATGGAAGAAACATGTAAAGGAGAGAAGTGAATATCTGTGGCTAATGAGTCGAATGTGGTAGCTTCTGTTGTTGTTCTACATTATCTATAGAAAACCCCTGTGAAGTATAGTAATTTTTATTGTCTCATTTAATATGCTTATTATTTTTTGGTAAAATTTACTTTGACCAATGGAATAGGAGTAAAAATGAGGGTGCACATCTGAGCTTACCCTTTAAAGTTATTTTTTCATTTCATCAATGTGCTTTCTCTTTGATCCTCTTATGCAATAATAAAATGTCCTCAGCAGAGCTTGCTTCTCTACCAGGGACTGTGGAATGTAATAAAAACATGGAACAGAGCAGCAACCATCCAACAAACTGCATGGAAAACTATTGAGAAATAATGTTTATTCTCTTTATTACCACAGAATAACTTAAAGCTGACCACTGTGAAAACTATGTTAAAAAATTATAGAACATAAAAATTTGTCTCCTGTTTAAAGTGTATAAAAATACAACAATACGGTAATCATAGTACCGGATTAATCTTTCTGAAAGATTATTTTCCTTTGTAGTTTTAGGATTTTAAGAGTATAGCATCCTTTCATATTTATAATGACTTTTTTTTTTAACTGAAAAGACCATCAAAGACATAAAAAATAACAAACTGAAGAATTGCAAGCTCAGACTGCTAATAAATACTTCTAAAATTCTCCTCTCTTATTAAATAAGTGTACCTGCAACTTCTTAACATGTGGCTTTTGATTTTGGCTTTACCTTTTTTTTTTGTTAAAATAAAAATAACAACCAACAGTAAATAGAATTTCTGCTAGGACAAAATGCATTGCTGTTTACTACCTGATACACAGTAAATAAAATGAGAAGAAAGTAAAACTATGTACATTGGAACACATTTTTAGTACATACTGGGATATTAAGCAAGGCTATATCTCAATTTCCTTTTCATTGTGTTAAATATATGTTTTATCTTTTTTATGTTTTCAGTAAGATGTTCATTTCTGTCAGAACTGGGAGTTTAAAATTGGAACAATTAAAATTTTTAGTGAAAATTAGCTGCCTTTTTGGGAAAATTTTTTTTTTAAAAATTGTCTTACAGGTCTATTCAGGAGTAATCAGATCGATTGTTCCTCAACAGTTAACAATATAAACTAAACCTCTCTGATGAGTATTATTTTAAAAATTTGTTCACAATTTAAGATAATTAGGTTTGCTGTAGTCTTCTTTGAGGATAAAGTGATGCACAGAAAAATTGCATGAGACTTTCTTAGACACAGACACACACACACTTTGGTCTAACAAAATGCTCTCTTATATGAAAAAGGACCTTCATGTTAAAAGGGTCAGGAAAGAATTATACTTCATAAGAATAAGCTACAGATGGTTGGAAAATTTGAATTTAATAGGATACATGTAGGACACAAGTAGAAAAAAATGAGAGAGGCAGGGGGCTCAATTTTACCTACTATTCTTTAATCATTTCTATCTGCAAATTAAATTTATTTTTTAATTTGTTTGTTAATGACATTCTCATAGAAGAACAATTTTGCTTGCTTTTTAAAAATAGGGTATTACTTACATATTTTCTACCATTTTATTTTGGATTACTTTTCTTCTTAGTAAGTAAAAAAATATGAAAGCAATTCATAATACAGTAATAAGAAAGTGGCAAATGTACATTTAGCTGGTATGTGCCTATTGAGACCCTTATTGAGTCAAGATCCCATCCCCATTTGGTCAACTCTAGGCTGAAAAGATATCTATTCGGGAAAAAAATCTGTAAATGGTTTCAACTTAAGTCTTAATGTATACTCACATTCAACACCTTAGAGGTAGAGTAACCTTGGTAGTGAGTTTAAGGAGAATTATGTGTTTGTTTTTAGCATATTCTCTTTCTAGATAAATTATTATTGCTCAAAACATTTTAAAATTTTATTTTAAACTTGAAATATCCAAACCTAACCAACGGTATTGTATCCAATACTCAGGTGAGAAAATATTGATTCTGAGTTACTGTTTTCACACTTACGCAAGAGGTGTTTTTAGAAAGTCAGTACAAACCTAGAATAGAACATGTCCAGAAGCAAAGACACTAGAGTAACTTTGTGCTGTGTGAAAATATAAAGACAAGAGGAATAAGTGTATATTAATAAAGTGTCTCTTTAAACTGTCAATACAAAACAATATTTTATCATTTTCAACATTAATGATAAAAAATTCTATCTAGCCAATAATATATATTGAGTGCCAAACACTGCCAGGTATTTACTGGCAATAAATAATAACTAACAAATACCAGCTATAATCTAAAATTTCGATTAAAACAAAGTAAAGCAAACTTATAGTATCATGGTTCTTAAAGGAATGTTAGATATTGTTTTATCTATATAATTTTTTAAAAAATTGATAAAAATAAGAGTCACAAAAATTCAACGATGTTATTTCAAAGATATTGTTAGTCCAAAATACAAGGACAAAACTGGGATGTTGCTATTTCCCAACTCTTATAACATATTAACTTATTTTGTAAAGTCTAGTTAAATAAGAAGGGATTTCATAAGATAAATCATAATACTTTCATAGAGCATTTTAAGAAAATAATTGAAACATTTTGATATGTGCTATTATGCACACATGAACATTTTACTGAAGGCCATATGAATATTTAGGTGATAAATAATTCATCATTGCCCCACTGCTGTTGGTACAAAAAAGTATGCAAATGCTACTAAGAACTTTCTGTAAAGTCAAGTCACCTTCCATCATGATTTATCCCCACATAATTTTCTGTGACTTTCAATGTATTATACACCATTAAATTGGAAATAAGTTTACTCTGAAATTATTTTAAATAATACAATCTTTTCCTTCTCTGTTTTTATGTAATTAGTCCATTAGGTATAAGGCACTCCTTGGACAGCTATTGTATCATAAATAAAAGACATAGATCCCTATGGAAGTTTTATATTTTAAAACACGTAAGAGTAGGAAGAATATTCCTGTTTTGAAGATTAACTATTTGAATTGTTTTCAACCTTATTTCTTGTAAGTCTATTTCATGAATTTAGAACATTATCTTACTTTTTCTGATTCTAGTAATTGAGAACTCTTCCTTTGTTATGAGTTTACCATCAAGATTTTTTCGGAATAATTTATAAGTGATATTTTATAACAAATTTCTCAGAATTATAAAGTAATGTGATAAGAGATGCTAGTTCTCCTTACAACTAACTTGTTGGAGGTAATCTTGAGAGAGTATATTGAAAAAGACAATGGAAAGAAAAAACCCAATTAGTGGCAAGCCTAATGATTGTCCTAACACCACAAAAATGAGGTGAGTGACCTCGGGTTTTAAAATTGTTAATGTTACCTGTCTGTGCAGTATTACACTTACAGTTTTCAAGATGAAGTTAAATATTTTAGATGGAAGAGAGGAGTTATTAACTTGCCTGAGATCCATTATCATGAACACTGGGAATAAAAGACGATAGGTAGATGATTAGGGCCCAACTCCTTATAAACATTGTGATAATGGACTAGTATACAAACTAGTGATAATTTAGAAGGATATTCATTAACTGGAATGCTTTTGACAGGATTGTCCTGGTTTACAACTGCCTTTTGTAAACAAACCTGGAGTCTATGGAATCCTGAAATTATTTTTGTAATGTGAAACTACTTAAACAGACAATGAAACTATACAATAACCTAAAGTGCTTTTTGCTGTGTGATATAATCTGTTCACTTGTCTTAGAAAATGATTCCATTATTCTTAGCTTGAAAGCGCATCAGATGTGGGAAAGAAGACTTGAGAAGCCACAAGAAGAATACCTGACCTCTCTGTTTTGCTTATGCCACCTGATTTTCTTCATTCTTTGATTTATTAGCCACAATTAATATTAATTTGTATGAACCTGATTTATCAATTCTACTTTTTATTTTATCTCAGTAAAGAAAACCTTGATTTTTAAACAAAATATGAAGTACTATATCATATTTAATTTCTAAACTAACCTCAATCTAAAAAAAACACTATTTTTCTTTCCAAAACATTAAATTGCATATTTTAATTAAAAATATCATATTGAAATTCAAAACTAAACCTGAAAAAGAATGTCACAACATATCTTTTATTTTCAGCAAGTCTTATTTTTTTAGATTTTTAAAAAAA
The DNA here is from genome assembly GCF_021234165.1 of Pteronotus mesoamericanus. Classification (NCBI taxonomy): domain Eukaryota; kingdom Metazoa; phylum Chordata; class Mammalia; order Chiroptera; family Mormoopidae; genus Pteronotus; species Pteronotus mesoamericanus. Next base: position 108,719 of record NW_026555071.1, read on the forward strand.
TTTCTTTATGAGGCTTATACTCTTAACAACCAGAGATTTATGGTAATCAAAACTTATTTTAGGAGATAGATTTGCATTGAAATTTGTGCTTTAAAAAACTCAAAACATCAACACTGATAAAAAATTAATATTTATTTTCTAATAGAAGATAAACAAATAACTTTTCAAATAAAAAACACATAGGGTGACACTGGAAACAGAGTAACTGTGGATCTAGAGTTACAGAGAATGAAAACAGTGAAAAGGAGTATCAGTGACACACCTATAAACTGGAATCAAAAGAAACAGAATACAAGGTAGTGCAAAAAACAGGTTACAGCTGTTCCTATGGAAAATAATACAATGATTCGTAAATAATAATAGAAGAATAAATTCCCTGTTTTTGCATACTGACCACTGTAAACCTTTTGTCCCACTCTATATTGTTATATCAGGAGATTCATCAATTTAACTTGATGACATAGAAGTAGACTATGGACTGAAATGTCTTAGAACTAGAGCCCAGGGCAGAAGTTAACAGGCAACATAAGTGCAAATTTTTAAGACTATTGCTGGGGAGATTGCTGAGTAAGCCCATAACATTCTTGAAGACAGTAATCTTCCTTAATAGTCTATATATTGGAGACATAAGATAAAATTAAATAGTATTTCTCAAAAAGTGAGTGGGACATAGAAATAGATAATGCAGGCAGATGACATGTGGACAGCTATAATGGTAATGTTTTTACTGTCTGTTCATGGTTAAGATCATCCCTAATTATCAATTTTGGTTTTGGGGATAGGACTCCACATATCAGATAACTGTACTTGACTTCTATAATACATTAAGGAGAAATGGGATTTAAGCAAATTATCAACATTGGAACTGGCTGTGGAGAAGAAATAAAAAAAAAATCACAGATATGAACTTCAGCATAACCATGGCACAGCTCAAGCTAAATAATGTAGTCTCAGCAACAATGTAATTTGACTAAGGGACATCTAGAGAAACACTGAACAAGTCTGAATTCAGTTCTACATGCCAACAAATCAATGATTTGATGATAAAAGATATGCACCCTTAAAGATTTATCTTCTAATTTTTAAATAATCCTTTCTTCAACATCTGTAATTTCATATTCTCACGTTAGTTCCTTTATTTTTAGAAATGGATCAATTTCTCCCTAGAACTATGAAACATACATAAGTGAACTCTGAACTTTATCTGTGCTATTAAATGAGTTTAGTAGCAGAAATGTCCTTTTTTTCACAACAGGATGGTGGCTTTAAAGAACACTTTGTCTATTTAATTTATTTGATAATGTTAACGGTTTTCCTAATACAGTTCATTTTTAAACATAAGGCATTACTCAAACTGTCCTTCACTGCCTTCTATTTTCAGTCTTCTCAAATTTTGTCTAGTATTAGATCAATTAAATGCCATGGTAGACTAACAAATGACATTTATCAAGGCTCATCACACTTAATCATAGTATTATAAAACATTTAGTTGGTCACCAGCATTTTGTTCAATGGAGCTTCAGATTATCCTTATCAGAGTTTCTAATAAAAGCATCTAGGAGGATATCCTGACAGAATAGACAGTTGACTTCCTTTTGGAAGTAAATCATTGGTAGAAACCACTAGGCAAGTGGATACATCATTGAGAAGGTTAATGTACTACCCAGATGCTGTAACACCAAATTTTATATTTAAACACTCAGGCTAAAACTTGGCCTCCTTTAGAGGTCTCAGAGCAACTTGCAGCTCTCCTTTTCAAATTGCCCCAGTGTTTCTTGTCAGTGGCCTTGGTTGCACATAGAAGCTACAGGTGCAACTTAATTGGAGATTTATAACCTTTGCCAAAATCATGGAGCCTGTTTCGGTAAATGTATCCCTTCAAACCACTTTTGCATGATGCATGATTCTCTGTATTCTAATATCTGCATTTCCTCTAAATTTCAAATCAAATCTTCTCATCCAATATTTTTATAATGGAAATGTAGTATTAATGAATGGTAAACTTTAAAACTGAAACCAAAATTGTAGGTGAGATCTAAGGTAACATCCCACTCATATGGATAAAATGTATTAAAACAAAGGAGAGAGCAGACTTCAAAAATTACCCGAGAAGATAAAACTATTTAAGCCATGGAACTAATTTCAGGAACATCAGCAAAACTTAGGTCATTTCTAGAAAATACCTATGATAATCATAAAAGAAACAAGTCATTTTCCAAAAATGTACAAGATAATCACTTTTAACTAAGCCCCTCCCTTCTGGAAACCTCCACTGTAATAACCAATCATTGTAATAGTTAAACAACTTCCTCCTTTTCACTTCACAAGCCACCCTGTAACTTCATGCCTCTGAGCTTTATGCCAGTTTTGAATATGAAGATGCTTAATTTGCAATCTCTCTTTTTTCTTTTACATAGCAAGCTCTTACTAAATACTATATAACTGATTTAATTTTTACTCTTTCTGAATTTTTAACAGTCATAAAACTGTGTAGGATTTTAAACTAGTGTAGTGCGCTTAAATCATAATTGCATTGCGCACTGCCATGCTCCTGATACTATTCTTAGTTATTACCAACACAGTTTCTGTGGATGTTGATGATAGTGATATTGATGAAACAGAGCTTGACGTTATGAGCCTGAAACTTTAACACCAGCTTACCTATATGGCCTTCCTTATGTTAGTTTTCTTAACTGGAAAATGGTTGTTACGCTTGCTTTTGTGAAGTGAAATATTCATAGAGGATATACTTTGAAAATAAAAGTATATTACTAAAACCAAGCATTATTTATATTCTCCCACTGCCCTTTCTGTAAAGTATCTGCCACTTAATATCTTAAGAAAGAAGCTGGCTTATAAGATTTTCTTCCTTTTTTAAGCTAACACAAAGTTTTCTCACCTGCTCTTTGAAAAGTGAGAGATTAAAAAATGCAATTTGTCTTACTGAAGTACACCGATAAATAGAATTTCACATTCAAAGGGTGTTCCATTATGCATGATTTTTTTCAGTGAATAATAGGAAATAGTTTATTTCTTTTTATGCCTGTAACTTAAACATGATTTCTTAAACTAGTAGTATGCTAGGAAAATAATTGGTCTCTCATCAAAGCTCTGTGAGTTGCTATTTAACAAAATATACACATTTTTGTGTATTACAAATTATTATTGAATATATTGAACATTATCTCTAGATTATGTAGCTTCAAAATACCTGCCGTTCAAAATTCCAATAAATATTGATATTAAAATAAGACTAGAGAATGCTTTAGGAGAGACTAATGGATTTTTTTATCTTCTAAATTTATTTCTGTAATCTCAGTAAAGTTTTACCTTTAACATATTTTAGATATTTATATTTTTAAAGCATTTTGTCTGCCTTCTTCTGATTTTTCACAGAGAACCACTAGATATAATGGCTTTGTGAGAGATTATTATTATTGTTGCATAGATTAAAAACCCTAAACCCCATATAAACGAGGAAATAAAGTGATATAATGAATAAGCTGTGAAAAAGGATCTTGCATTCAATTTGAATTTAAAGTTGAGGGAACTAAAATTAAATTCCACTTATAAGTAAATGACATTGAGGATCATAATGGTGATGGTACTAGTCCTGAGAAATCACTATGAATCAATACGTTTTACATACAATGTATACATAAAAGTATTATTGACCCACAAAAATGTGCATACATACATAAATAAACATATACACTTACAATATTGTTATACAGAGTAGAGGAAAAGTAAGTTTACAGTTGTATGTATATGAAACATAGTTTATTTTTATATTATTATTTAACTATTGTATTATTTTCTATATGAACAACTGTGAACCTACTTTTGCCCTACCGTGTATATTAAATAAAAATATACATCAATATCTACATGTACATTTTATACTTTTTTAAACATACACATTTATACTTTACATGTACAATAAATAGACTATTATATTTTAAATGTATATGTACAACAATATATATATAAACATGTGTTTATACATGTGCCTCTGTATACCAGTGCTTATTTACACTTTATATATTATAATTTATATATACTGTTATATATTAATTGTAAACATACACCAACACATACATTTGCATACATGTATCTATATGCATATATGTACTTATATATATATATATAGGCATATATACACTTAATGCTAAAGAAATGGGAAGTAGTTTCTCTTCATTTGATGGGAAAATTGTTGTTCAGGAGGTTTAAATAACTTGCTGAATCACAAAAATTCAAACTAAATTCTGGTTAACTACAGCAACACACACAACTTTTAAAGCCAATGATAGTGAAGGATAAAATAAGAAATATATTAGTATCTATATTAATGTATTTAAATTAATCTTGAAAAGCATTGAATAATAATTTATGCATAACATGTACATTTTATTATAATATTTTGCCTGCATTGCTTGTGCTTTTTTTACTCACAATATCAGAATCTTGGTTAATTTTATTAGAAGAACTACAGAAATACAAACAGCTTGTTACAACCATAGTCCCTGAAGGAAAATATGTATTTGGAGATATTGTGGTATAATTACTGTAAAATAAACACAAAGCTGGTTATTCCAAGGATATATCACTATAGATACGTTTAGAGGTAGCCATACATCTCATATGATCAGATTAATATGTGACAGTTTAAGAAGAAAGACAAGACTTTGATCTGAGGTTATATGCATTATTATCCTAAGTTCAAATTTTAAAAATCTAGTGATTGTTATAAAAATTTTAATCAGAAAATAATGCATTATGACACCTTTTTTTGGTTTTAAATTTTTATTTTTTTCCCTTCTCTCCACCCTCCCCCCCCCCCCCTCCCCCCCCCCCCCCTCCTTTTCTTTCCTTTTCTTTCCTCTTCCTCCCTCCCTTTTCTCTTTTCTTTCTTTCCTTTTCTTTTTTCCCTCCCCTTTCTCCCTTTTTCTTTCTCTTTCTTTTTTTTTTTGTGTTTGTTCTTTTTGTTTTTCTTTTTTTTTTGTTATTTAGGACCCGCCATTTTCTTCTCTCCCCTTCCCCTTTCTTTTTTAAATTTAATATCTTTTTTTTTCTTTTTTTCCCCTTTTTTTATTTATTTAAACTGTGAAATTAAGTTCCAGAATTAAGCATTTATCTTATGGTTCATTCAGTGAGGCATATTCTGATTATATATAAATTACATCATCTTTTAACTCTGGTAAATAGTGATTAAACTGGTCTGATTTTCATCAGATACATAATACAAAGAGGAGTCCAAGAAACTGCAATTTTTTATTTCAGAAATGTAGAGATCTTGGTTTAGTTTGTAAGATAAATTCTCTTTACATGTAGTTTTCTATCTTTAGATTGAAAACATGCTAGTAAGATGGAAGGAGGCAGAGTGATGCCAACTATTTCTCAAATTTTAATTACTTCAGCCTTGGGAGCTTCTGAATATATATACATTGCTTCATATATTACAAAGCTCCACTATTTATTTTTCATGTATCATTTGATTATCATATCCAACTATTTTCCATTAAACCTAATCTACATAATTATATTCATTTAGAGATTAAATGGTAGTCTTAAATAATTAACTCTCCATTCTCTTTAATATGTCATGGAAGATATTGTTAATATCATAAAAAGAATAGTGTCATCAATAAATGGTGTTCGGAAAACTGGGTATCCATACACAAAAAAATAAAATCAGGCCCTTAACTTACAAAATACACAAGTATCAACTCCAAAATGATTGAATAAGAATTAAACTGAAGATTTGACAACATAAAACTTTTAGCAGAAAACATAGGAGGAAAATTTCTATTCAGTGGCTTTGGCAATAATCTTTGGATATTACATCAAAAGTTTACAAAAAGGCAAGGAAGGCAAATATTAAGTGGGAAAACAAATATTTTTACTTATTTTAAATTTTACCATCAGTGATTCAAAAGAAATGCCTAGCTTCATTTAAATAAAATTTTCTATACTTTCCTAAATTTTGTGTTGAAAAATCTCCTTAGCATTATGTTGACTTGGGGAAACACCTTACCAGATAAAACATATTTATAGAGAAAATACAAACCCTGTTTTTGTGTTTAAAAAAGAAAATGTTAAAAATGCTTAAAATTTTATGTAACTTTTTCAGTAGCAGTGTTTCCTTTTTTAAAAAAAGACTTTATTATTTATTTTTAGAGAGAGTGAGAAGGAGAGAGGGAGAGACACATCAATGTGTGGTTGCCTCTTGCACGCTCCCTACTGGGGACCTGGCCTACAACCCAGGCATGTGCCCTGACTGGGAATCAAACCAGCAACCCTTTGGTTCACAGGCCAGCACTCAATCCTCTGAGTCACACCAGCCAGAGCTGTATTCATGGACATCTACTGCATAGATGATTCATTTCATCTGTTTTTATTTTTTATTCTTTGTGTATAAACAATTGACCAAATGTCAAATTTCAAATGATAGTGTCATATATTTCTCAAGTGGTTAGTATTTAGATTCAAAATTAAAAACCCAACCCTTCACAAAGTTGGTCCATTCACTCTGCAGACACTGTGTGAGACTAGGCATCTGTTAACTGGTCAAAACTTGAAGGGGCATTCCTTCTCTATAATACATGAGATCCATTCCCCAGGGCCTCACAATGTTTCAGTTTCGCAGTTTCAGTTACCCCTCTTAGACTCTCCTCTCCTCCAGTTTCAAAACCAGGTCTTAGTTATGTGTCTGTGCTCACTTTCTCCTTACACCTGAAACAATATCTAATGCAACAAGTCCCACCCTTGTTTTGGGAGACACTTCCATGCAAACATCATTGACTCATATGGAAAAAAATAAAATAAAATAAAATCATGTGGACCGAATGAAAGAAAGTGAAGTGATTAGCCAAAGAACACACACAACCCATAGACACAGACAACAGTGTGGTGATGGCCAGAGAGAAAGGGGAGGGGCTAGATGGAGGCAGGTAAAGGGTGAATACTGGAGGAACTCTGTAACAGGGTAAACAATGTAAAGAAAGTTTTAAAATATCATGTAAAAATACAGGAGGAGGCAAAAAATACAGGAGGAGGCAAAAAATACAGGAGTATATGTATATACTCTTATCAGGACAAAATATATTACTTAATCTTCATATCTCTTTTTTTATACAAACTAGTAGCCTCACAAAGATTAAACTCTAAGATGCAGCATGAAATTCAAATATTATGAGACATTTTTGGGAAATAAAAATACTTTAACCACTGTTGCTGTTTTTGGCAAACTAAGTGACAAATATACTGAAGTGTAATGCAGTATTAAAACTGGTTATGACTCTCCTCACTCTGCCCCCGCACCCCGCCCTAAATGTTTGCAGTGACAACATGTAGTACAGAACAGCTCTGTTCAACGAACTGGCTATGTGTCTGGTTATCTATTATCTTTTACACTGTTCATTTACATTTTGCTCAGTGGAAATCTGGCAAATCTGCTGTGCTTGTGACTGAGCTTTGCACAGCTGGTACCACAGAAGATTAAGTTGCCCCAGCACTGAACTGAATGATAGATAGCCAAGGTTTCCATGGTTTTGTTATATAATTACCAGGATTATATGTAACACTATATCTATTTCCTGACTATAAATTGAAGAGTTGTTCCTTTGAGTTATGAAATAAATTATAAACTAATTTGTAGGAAAAAAAATCTGTTGTGGACAGGCAAAAGGCTCTAGTAAGAAAGGAGTAATTTATTTCCTTCTATTTTGCAGCTATTTCTAAGATCAAGAGAAAAATTAAAGTATTTTCATAGTCTGTAGTCCTTTACAAAAGTATTTATGTCTGCACTTCTATATTCTGTAAAAATGCAATTCTATAGTTTTTGTCATGTTCAGAAGAAAAATTAAGTAAAATATTCAATTTCCCACAAATGTATTCCCTTTAGCTTGGTATTAACAAAACACTAATTTTATTAGCAAATTTTGCACATTATGAAGTACATTTTTATGTTTTCCAAAATATTCTAGTTCTCAGAGTATGAGGAAAACGTTATAGATATTCGATAGCTCTTTATAAGTAGAGCAATAAATACATTATCACTGAAAAACTACGTCTACTTCTAACTTGGTTCCTTTGAAATCCCACTCCTTTGTGGGACTCATGCAGATTCTACCATTCATTTCAGCCTCACTTTAAATAAATGTTGATCCTGGGTTTGGGTGGATTAGGCTAGGTGTAAAATATGAGGTATTGGGACGTGGCATGTTGACCAAATTGAGGAGTGCATGCTTCAACTAAAAGCCTTCATAAGTGTTTTACACATTGTTCATGCCAAACAACAAACATCTATGGGTCTTTTGACTGTCTTTTGGCTGTTACTATTTTTGTTTAAATTCCCAAAGATTATTTATAAAGTCCTAAAGAGAGGAATTTATAAATATAAATCTATCTATCTACATTTATGATTCTTTCCCATTTATCTTTCTTCTTTCCTGATAATCTAACATTCTTTTTATCATTTCCTTTCTGCCTGAAGCACTTTCAATAGTCAATTTTAGGTCTGCTAATGATAAATTCATTTAGTTTCCCTTCATCTAGGAATGTCTTTACTCTGCCTTTGTGTGTTCTTAAAAGATTATTTTGCTGGATAGAGAATCCTGATTTGAAGTTTTTTGTTTTGTTTTGTTTTCCTTTCATCGTTTGAATGGCATGTCACTTCCTTTTGGACTCCTTGGTTTCAGATTAGAAACTCTGTTATTAAAACTGGTGTCCCCTATAGTTCATGTCCCATTTCTCTCTGGCTGATTTCAGTATTTTTTTTCTTTGTCTTTTTTCCCCAGAAGTTTAATTATGATATTTTTGGTATAGAATTATTTAGATTTATTCTCATTTGCTTCATCTTGTTGTCAATAGATTTTTTTTTTTCCTCCTCAAAGTTGCGATTTTCCTGGTTCTGAGCTATTTTCTATTGTGTTCTGGACATTTTGTTTGCTGTATTGGAGACCTTCTGTCCTATTTTACCTGTTATGTTATCAGGCACTTACCCTGCTTAAGTTTGGCACACAGACTTTGGTCTAGTTTGTGGGCTCTGGTTCCAACAATACTTTAATTTTCAGACTTTCAGGGTTATTTTGGTCCATGTGGTTTATCTTGTGCTGTTGTGGCTGCCCAAGTCGGGCAGTGAGGGCTGTCTTCAGTCCCGGCCCCCAAGCATCTCTGGAGAGCAGTGTGGTGATTTTCAATCCCACTGGAATGAAGAGGGTTCCCTATCCAGTCTCTAGTTGTGATGAATTACCTGTGAGGGAAGAAAAGTGCTCTGTGCCAGGAACTATTGTGAGAGAATGTTCCCTACTAGTATCTCAGCCAGCCTCTCTTTTGGGGCAAGGGAGAGCAAGGTCAGTCCTCTGGGGACAAAACAGGCATCCTAGGCACTGCAAGTGGGCAGGACTTCTTGTGTCAGCTGAGTAAATTTGGTTAAGGCTAACTGGATACGTGGTGTCAAGCTATAGAAGAGAAAAATCACGGGTCGGCTTATAGAGACAAAGAGACTTCCCATGAATGGACATTTGTTGTTACAGGTCCTTATTTCCTGTGCAGCCCAGCCACCCCTCTGTCTTTTGGTGAAGACGGGAAGTTTCAGACCAGTGGGGAAAAATTCTTCCCCAGGCACTCCACCTGGGCACTTATGGTTATCAGGTCTCCCAGTAAGTGATCTTAGTTGGTGATAAGGTTGTGCAAGGCTTATTTGGTCTTGCCTGAGGGCTACAGTTCTATACCAGGAAGGAAAGAGCCTATTTGAACTGTCTTCTGTTGTTAGGTTTTGGACCAGGGAATGCTGAGCCTGGACTGTTTACTTCCAATACGAGTAAAGGCATAAAACAGCCTGCCCTTATGTTGTTCCTCCAGTTCTGGGGGCCTGAACCAATATGCCTCCTACTTTCCACCTTCTAGAGTTCTCCTCTATTTGCCTCTTGCATTATTGTAAGATTCATACATAGAGGAGAGAAGCAAGAAATAAGTCTATGCCATTTTGTCACAAATTGAAGTTTTTTTTAATTAAAATTGTTCTATTTAGGTCTGAGAGTATTTTATCAAAATATACTATTTTAAAATGTCTACCTCCCAGATATAAGACTTAAGAGATAAATAATCTGGGGGAAAGGGAATAGATTTGTCAAAACATTACAAACTAAATAAGAGATATCTATTGGAGGAAATGAAAAAATAACCAAAATAAATAGAGAGATGTCATGGATATGGACAGATGACTCCATTTAATAATAATTTAATTTAAAATGATAATTACCCCAGAACTAATTCACAAATTAAAGATGATTCCCAACAAAACTCCTGCAGAGCTTTTTATGGAATCTTTGCTGATTTAAAAACATATGTATTATAGAAGCATAGAAGATCAAGGATAGACTAGGCAATTTAGGAAATTGCAGAGAAAACAATGAGATTAATAAAGAGAAAGTAGGGAATGAAAACGAGGAGCAATATAACAAGGAAAAAGAGAGAAGTAGAGATTAAGAAGTAGGAGATGTAGAGAAGGACACATACTACTAGAAACAAAGATTTATAAACCTATAATAATTTAAAAGTTTGGTATTGGCTCAAAATACATCAATAGATTGAGCAAAATAGAGATCTTAAAAAGAGTCATATTTATTATATGATGAAAATAATAGATTTAAATTAATGGTGTTGGTGAAATTCAATTTATTTACTATTTATTAAATATATATTTTATGGGAAACATAAATATGTTTTATAAAAAAATTTTAACATAGAGAAACATATATAACCGCCACAACATCTCTTCAGTATATGTATGTGAAAGTCTTATAAATCAATAAGAAAAAGACCAGTGAAGCTAAAGCCCACTGATACAATAATATAGATATGCACTTCTCAAAAGAGGGTTTTCAAATGGACAATAGATGTATGAAAATACACTCAACAGGGAAATGCAAACTAAATGACAATGGGTTATACTTTATGTTCACATTGTAATTTTAAGTTTTTTTATGATTAAAATAATGTCTGTGAATTCTTAAGGACAAAAATCATGCCTTTCTATTAGCATATTATTCTTAGTTTCAAACCTAGTGCATCTACATATACCAGATGATCAATATTTGTACAAATGTTTGAATGAATATGGCTTTCTATAAATATGTTATTTCTTGAGCAAATATTTCAAAGCAAATTGATCAAATTGTCATTTGATGTAAATGACAAATTAGGAGTAATCAGAAACACAGATGTCATCAGTGTGCTTCACTAATATATTTAATTTAAAAATTCTATAGTTTGAACATGTCAGGCAGGGCAATTGAGCTCCAGTAATAAAAAAACTCAATATTCAGTGTCTTAAAATGACAGAATTTATCCATGCACACAATGATCCCAAACAGATATTCCTGACTAGTGGATGGCTCTGCCACAAGCAGTGATTAAGGGGCCAGGCTGCTTTCATCTTATGGGACTTCAAAGTCACTGAACTCATTAGAATCAAGCCAGCATAGGAAGAAAGAGAGTGTGTGAATGATTACATGAGTAGTTTGTATCTAAATAAATCTTAAAACTTGTTAAAGTCATTATAATAAAACTAGTTGAGATTGAGAAAGTTATAAAAAGCATATTGACAAGAAATAGAAAGTGTAATAAACATGGGAAAAGATGTGCAAATATTATGGGAAAAGGTATAAAGTACAAAATTTTTATAGTTGCTAAGATTAATGTATCTTTAATGAGTATATCTCAAAAATTCTGGTAGAGTATGAATTGATAGTCTTTATGGAATAAAGTCTGATAGTATCTTTTACATTTTAAAATAGGAAAATAATTTGACCTATAAATTTTCCTTCTAGGAATTTATCAAAGAAATAAAGAACTAGTAATAAGATTGTAGTTTTGAAGATATTTACTAAAACATTTTATATCAATGATAAAAATGAAGTCAAATGATTTAGCTCCATAGTTATTGATCTGGAAAATAGTTTTAATTTAAAGAAGGCAATTATAAAATAACATAATAGCTTATTCTGTTTTTATGGAAATAAGTACAGTGTGCAAAAGTATCAAAGAAACATTAATTTTTAACATTTATCCTGGTGACATTTGAGTGCTCTTAACTCAATAAGCCTACATTATTTATACTAAGCATAGATAAGATATTAAGATAAAAATACAGATGATTAGATTACTAATAAAACACATGACATCAGCAAACAGGGCCTGAAGCAGAATTAGAAGAAATAATTTTATTTAGCATGTACTTATAAAGAAACTGTCAACTAAAATAAAGCAGCAAGTCTATGGCTGGTCAAAAGACATCATGTCTCTTTAATTTAGCTCTCAGGCTCCCAGTGTGAAAGAAGTAAGTCTCATATTGGCTTGATGATCATTCTCTTGCATTTATAAAAAATAATACTAACAAACGCTATTGATTAAACTGTTATTAGAACTAAAAATACTGTCTACATGCATTGTAGGAAAGGATGTTGTTTATTTAACTTGTTTTTTTTTTTTTTTATATTGGTGCCATCTATTCTGCAGATAAGTGACCCAAAGATAAAATTAAGGATACAACAAATTTGGTTTATATGAGCTACTTTTAAGAAATCTTCTAGATTTACAATATGGTTACCATCACCATGAAAAATAATTCTCAAAATCTGTTTGATTTTGAGATTCTGCAGCCTTCCAACTTACACTCACAGTCCTACTTCTAGATTTTCCAAATGATACTGACTTAAGTGGCTGGTTTTTAATCTACTCCAACCCCACATTAGGGCATGGTCTTTCATTTTCATTTGTATATGTATAAAAGAGCTCTCTTTTTTCAGACACGTGTAAAACCCTCAGAAATAATCATTAGATATTAATCTATTTCTGAGTACTCCACTCTTCCACTTGAGATTCTAACATGGGTTTATTTTATTAATCTGTTTCTTAGTTTCTTTTTCTTAACTTGTTTTGCTCTTCATTAAACTGAGCAAACTACTCAGTTTGGTAGCTAAGATCCAGGCATCTACAGAGAATACTACAATGTCAGCTTTCTTGTTGCCTTTTTTTCCCAAATATCATCAGCCCAGGTCCTCATCTTTGCAATATTTAGTGTGGTAGCATATGGTTGAAAACTCAGTTTGAGAGTGAGTTAGCTCTAAGTTTAATTCTCTGCTCTGAAATCTCCAGTTGTAAGACATGTTCTGTGATGATAGATACGTCAGACAGTATCCAGCATGGAAAAAAGAAAATACCACAGTTATTCTAACAGGGAAAAATTAATATTTTAAGAAGCATTAGTTAGATATAATTTTGTTAACTAAATAACTTTGAAGCTAATAAAAAACCTTCATGTATCATAGAGGTGACAATTGCAGGGATTAGGTACCCTCTTAGATCTGAACAAAACTGGCACAGAAGGGAAATTATTAAAATGTAGGAACTTAGAGAGGGGCCTCGTGGACCTTGTTTTGTTCCTTTGATGAGGTGTCTCAACTCAGAGAGATGCCCCATTGGCTTGAAGCACAGACCTTAAAAGAGGCATCACCCGCTGACCTGCCCTGATGTCCCATGTAGGTTTCTGTAATTGTTAGAAAACCTGAAACCTGGATTCACCTCCTGCCACAGAAAGGAACTTCTATAAAGAATGAGGAAGCATTGCTGGGGTGACTTTCAAAAGAACCATGAGTAGTCAGGAAGCCCACAGAAAAACTATAAACAGGAAAAAGAAAAGAGGAAAATCCTGACTGCAGTCTCCTTTCAGAATGCCCTACTTTCAGAGACTAGCAGGGAGCCATCTGGCAAAGCAAAAATGCAGTTTGCTTTTTTTTGGGAAGAACCCCAGTGGTAGCTTCACAGAGAAAACTGCAGAAGGGTAGGGATTTGAAGTTGAGAGATTAATAACTAAAAAATTGTCCCAATATATAATATATGTGATAACAGACAACATGTTAACTGTACTAATAACGATGGCCTGGATGATGATGTTCATGACCACTTGACTCTTCATTTAACACATTTAACCCTGACATTAGACTGTATCTGCCTTCTACACTTACACTAATCATCTTCTTGGACTTTGCCTCTACTTAACCTTGCTGTAAGTAACCATTTGTGTTATACCATATTCCAAGTTGAATGGAAAACCAGGGATAAGTGTTTGAAAAATATATAAGGCTATAAATAAAATACAGTAAACTCAGAGGGAATTTGTGTCTTGCAGTTCTTTAGTCGCAATTCAAGGCCATTACACCAGAATTCTATTGGTGTGGTGGTAAATTGTAGGGAAGTAAGAGCATTGCACATCTTCTGATTAAACCTCAGTCTACTTGTGTATATACACCCTCAGTCTGTGACTTTTAAAACACATTTCTTTTGGTTTATCTAGTGTTATCTTCTACGTCCTGCTTTCTTCTCTGGCTGAAGCAATCCCAATCCTTGCAGCCTTTATCTCTGTTGACTATTTTCTTTTTTGGCCACCTCAGGTGTAACAAATTTGGAGATAGCTGGGATGATGAGGAATTCCCTTCCCTAGCTACCCATAAGTTCTGGAGTTGTGTTCTGGTAAAGTCCTTTACTTGGGAGTATAGGCCTTTTGTATATGGGCTATTCTATGGGTATTTTACAATGGTTACTGTTGGCAGTGAAAGGACACCAGGTGTTAGACCGCTGGAGTCAGATGGGACCTTGGTTCATCAGTACTTGAGTCTTGGTACTTGAGTTCTGGCTTAAAAATAATTCAGAGCCAAAACTCAAACTATAAGAGAATATTTATTTAGAAAGTCACAGATGTATAAAAAGTGAGCTGTAGAAGAAATAGGCTCAGGAAACAAGTTAGAAAGGATACAGAAGGGCCTGTGGAGCTTAGGAGAAAGAGAAAGGCAAGGAAAGCATGCCTGGGGAAAGGAGGTGAGGAAAGACCCAGGTATGCTCCTTAGAGAGTCACACTGGGTCTTCTGTCCAGAGAGCTTTGGCCTGGAGGTCTTGGGGGAGGATCTCAAAAGAATATTCATCAGCTTTCCAGATGTGTCTCCTCAAGGTTGTGGTTTCTACCATTTAGTTGGTACTAGGGCAAGAGGTCACTAGTCAATGCAGCTGGTTATGATGTCAGTCATGGTATTGTTCCATCTGGTTTTGCTGCTTTTCTGGGCCTGGAGCTGAAATTCAGCTGAAGTATAGATGTCCACTCCAGGGTTTAATGCTTAAGGGAGTGGTTATGCAAGGGCTTATAGTTTTGCTAGTTGGGCTCTCTGCCGTGGTTACCCTCTGCTCCTAGCCTATCCTTCCTATTTTGCTCATGCCTATCTCACTGCTTACTAATTCCCTTCTTCAAGGACTCTTGGCTCTGAATGATCTAAGGGGAAAGGGGGGTAGGGTGTCTTCTGTAGCTACTTCCTGCAGAAGAGGGAAGGAGCTTTCTTTCAGAGCTAAGTGATCTTTGCTCTCTGTCAGAGGGATGATGAGGCCTGGGTACAGAAAGAGGCTGCAGTTTTCTGCTAGGGGTGGTATTCCTGGAGTAAAAGTAGGGCTTGTACCTTGGTGGAGACAAGTTGTGTTATACATCTTAATATTATTGGAGCAAAAGCTAGAATGACAAGAATTAAGATGAATAAGTGGCAAGTATCAGTTGTTAAAATTGTTTAAGTGTGCCTTTGGCTGTAATTTGTAATTGTAAAGCTCAGAAAAAGTTTTAGTAATACAATTAACTGAACTAGAGTCTAACGTCTTCCACTGGAACACAATTTCTCTCCCTAAAGTCATCTTCATTTTTACTGAGAGCCAAATTAAGATCAATCAACTTACTATATTAAGTCTAGTTACCATTTGACATGATTATTTGCATAAACACAATAATAATAGTAATTGATCATATCTTTATGGAATCTCCAGATTAACCTTTAATTAGCATCTCAGGGTGAAGAAGGCAAGCCACAGTTGCCATCAAGTTTTGCCTGTAACACATACATTCCTCAAGTTCTCAATATTCTCAATAATGTCTTGAGGTCCTTTTTCATATCCCTGAAAATCAACCTTCATTCCATTCCCAGAAAGACTACCATAAACCATGTAAATGATCAAGGTCCTGGCCTGTTTCTCCAAGGGGATTTTATGGCTTCCAAAGTCGATCTTAATTCCTTAAAGCTTTCTTGTGACACCTGGAGTCTAAGCATGTTTCTCTCAAATACGATATTCCAGTCAAAATCTTGATTAATAAATTCAGTTTCCAATTGTGTCTCATTAAAACAATAACAGATTTGTTATCTTTTTGGACTCTTGCAAACAAACATGTTGCCATAGAAACAACCATAGTAGCTCATTAAGATTTGCCAAATTCTGGAGGGATCAGGTAGGGGGAAAAATACACAATTTACTAAATTGTGTTACAGATAAGTCTCCTTATATCTGAAAATGAAGAGGAAAATTCTTGTCTTTTTAACAGTGAAAAGAACGAAATTCCAACTTTGCATTTAGCTTACTTTTGATATTTAAACTCAATTAAATTAATTATCCAGCTTAACTATATAATTTTCCTCTCAAGATTTCTTTTCACAGATCTCCCACAAATATCCTAGTCCCTTTTAGTTTGCCTCCTCAGAGCCCAAGCAGAAATAATCAGCCTTAAAACAATGCACTTTCTTTTCCTTCAAAAATTGTATTTCCATACTATATACTTTCTATTACAAAAACCATACAGTTCCTTTCTCTTAGGGTCTTCTCTGAGGATCATAAAGGCTTGGATATATGGAACTTCTGTTCATTTCCCTGGGACGAGCAAAACAGGTCTTGCTATAGAATAGTATTGAAATTAATGGTGCTATTAGCTGACCAAAATCTCTCCATCTCCCACTTTTTATTGGGACCAGTCTGTGTTGCAAAAGAAGGTTAGCCTTTTTCTTGAGGGACTCAGAGTCAGGTTTCTCCTAGTTGGCAAGTACCTAAAAAGGGGACCCCCAAGGCACTCTGGACTAGTTCCCCATCTATGGGGAGACAGATATATAATAACCAAGAGCCAGAGGCACTCCCACAAGTTTCTGGGATGTTTTGGACTGTCCTGTGGTATAGTAGGGCAGGTATCTTGTCACTTGGGAATTACCCAGGGTGTGGAGTGCTACCACCATGCCCTGAGGGTAGCCTTAGCAACGGTCACCATGGTGGCCATTCACAGGTGAGGATAGACTTACTCCATTCAGGTAGATGGACTCTACTCCACAGGAGTACCCTGCCACCCAGGTGCCACCCCAGGTGTAGAGTGCTACCCCATGCTCTGAGGAAAGACTTACCTATGCTCACAGTGATGGCTGGCCATGGTAACAATGAACTTACTTTGCTCAAACAGGTAGACTCTACATGAAACCTGTTTCCTCAAGCGAGGCATCCCTGCTTGATGGTCTCTGGCTCCTTATTGGAGTTTCCCTATCACGTCAGTTTACATAAGGTGTGCCTAGTACCTCTGCTACTTTGGGTAGACAACTTGTCCTATAACTCTGGTCTTCAATAGTCAGGCTAATAAAGTGTTGCTATGCCTTTCATGTTCCCAGCGGTTCTGGTCCTTTAAGAGGCCTAGTAGAGAGAGGGAAGCCACCTCTAGAAGGAAAGGGAGCATCCTTGTTAAGTGTTTGAGGCTTTTATGAAAGTTAATGATAAGGAAGAGGTAATTAGAGAAGGGTAGAAGGAATTGAGGGCAGTCCCTTTTCCTGGTTTCAGGGACCTTAGGGAGTATGCAGAAAAGGTGTTTTAAGAGATGAGGGACCCAAGAGGGATCAGAGATACCCCTAGTTTCCTACATATTTAACTGGGTCAGCCATAAAAAGACTGCACCATAGGCCCTGGTACAAATCTTGTTGGCCTTTTCTAGGGAGATCATAAATTGCTGGGTACCCATGGGTCAGTAGCAAGCTACAGTGGAGGAGGTGAGAAGAGAAAGATAAGGAGGAAGAAAGGAGAGAAAGTCCAGACAACAAAATAAAAGGCAGCTGGAGAAGAGGGAAAAGTGGGGTGTTCACCTTGAGCAGCTTCAAAGCCTTTCTTAGTTCAGAAGTACTTGCAAATGAAGGCTTCCTATTTATTGTATATCTGCAGAGGTATTAATGGGGGGTGGGGACTGGGAGTGTCTGGTCTCAGAGACACACTTTTCCACATCAATTTTAAGTTTAGTTTAATTTTGAGATCCGAAGAGTCTGAACAATATTTCTAGTGGGTTGAAGTGTGCTCCTTGTGGGTTGAGTTCCAAGGGGCTGTCACATCCTGAGACCTCTTATAGGTCTCGGGTTCTGTCCCCAGCTATCTAATACAGCCATGAGGACTTGGAACACTAGGTAACCAAACTTTATGTGCATATCCCCAGATGAGTCGATTATTTGGTTACAGCTAAATTGGAATGCCTTGTGGGGTTCCTGCATGTTATACGGGATGCCCTCTGACACCTCCACGGAGATTCTTAGTCACATAAGAATACCCAAGATTCAAGCTGGCGGGAGAAAGTGCCCCTTATCTTCAGAGCCCAGTGAGCTCAGACTTTCAATTATCCAGCAAAAGGGTTTGTTCAGACTTTCAGAAAGCAATTCCAATTCAGGATGTGGTTAAATGATTATTATATTACACAGTTTAAACTGCTTTAAGTACCATTTAATTTGTTTCTACACATGAGACATAGATCATATTTTTTAAATTTGTTTTATCACTATTTCCAACCTTGGAGAACACTGACACTTGGGTAGAGAGGTCATAGATGAACTTTGGACCCAGTTACTTTTGCACTGTGTGTAGATCTAGTACATGGAATCAACCACTGCAAATTTACAACACTGTGAATCTTCAAAGAATTGGGTAAATCAGACTCAAATATCATTATTAAGAAGAATGAGTTTGAAAAATTTTTATTTTAGAAAAATATAGAAGTTTCCTGGATTTTTCATGTGTCTTAGGTGATCATAGATAAGAATAATCCCTTTTTCTAAGCTATGTGAGACAAGCTGTTAAAACTCATGAAAATTATGCACAGGCTCCTCCAGAAATTGATTAGCTTAATATTGAAATCTGTGATGTACTCTGCACATAATTTAAGAGATACATTATAAGGTAAAATATGCTACTTTTGCACTTCAAAAATATTTATATTTACCTTATAAATATATAAGGTAAAAGGAATAGATTACATTCATGCAGAGTGTCTACATACTTCCCAATCTACAGGTGGTACCAGGTTTTGCCATGTTTACCCACGTCTTATGGCTCATTTTAGAATGCCAAAATCAGAAACAAAATAATTTAGATATTTAGATGATGGCATTTGATAGAAAAGTAAAGCATTGTACCTATTACAGGATAAACCTTTAAAATGTAATCATCTCACCAAAATTTAAAAATTACAAGCTTTTTTTGGGGGGGGTTTAAATAATGAGTCCTAAATTAAAATCACTTTTCTCTTCCAGGAAATCAAGCACAAAAAGAACAAAACCAAACACAATTTTATCAGGACAAAATAATGAATTGAGACATGATACTATACACATACACACACACACACACACACATACACACAAATATTAAAATAAAGTGGAGGGAAGTCTGTAAAGCATGCAGGAGAAGGCTAAAATAATAAATCATAAGGAGAGGATTGAGTGGTAACAATTGTTTTTGATTTGTTTTATTTCAGAGGAAAAATCATTATGGTGAGTGTTAAATTCTGAGATGAATCATTAAACCCATTATTTGTCAAAAAGGAAAAAGAAGCACACCTGTTAAATTCATATTCTTGGACCCTGTTTAGCTCCGGGAGGCAGAGATCTAATAATAAAACAGGAATCACATATATATGTTTATATGTAAGCACTCTGTCTCTTGCCAGCACATGAAAAGAGAATATTCCTATTGCAAACAATCCCTACTTACTCATGTCCATTTACTGGGAAGAAATAAAAGCTAATTTTACTCTTACATGAAGCTTATATTATCAGAAAAATAGTTTAAAAAAACTTTAGGTGGCTTGAAATAATGTGCTGATTTATCCCTCAATAATATTAGCATCATCTTGCTAATACTAGGTCTATACAAAGATGCTACAATCCAACAAAGAAATAAATTAATGGAAGCTGAAGTTTCCTTAGGCAAGAAAACAAATGCAATTTTAAAGGTTAAATTAAAAGTGAGCCAACATTTCTTCATGAATTAAATATATAATTAAGTGCTTTTATGATGTAAATTAGTGAGGAATATCTTCAAGACCTCAGGGATGAGATTGCTAGAAAATAGATGAGAATGATGATAGGATGATGATGATGGTCCTTATCATTATCAAATCATACTAATGCATTTAACAATTATTAAAGG
Source organism: Pteronotus mesoamericanus (assembly GCF_021234165.1). Lineage (NCBI taxonomy): Eukaryota > Metazoa > Chordata > Mammalia > Chiroptera > Mormoopidae > Pteronotus > Pteronotus mesoamericanus. The sequence continues at coordinate 129,020 of NW_026555071.1, forward strand.
AAATCCTAAGTGTGATCTTAATACATTAATTGATTAGTGTCTTGTAAGAACCTTGGAAGATAAGTATCACTATCATCCATCTTTTTTGGATGAGGAAATAGAGGGACATAGAGATTGAAACGTTGGTTCAAAACTAAGCAATGAGTCCTGATCAGTATGGCTGAATTGGTTGGTCATTATCCCACAAAGCAAAAGGTCGCTGGTTAGATTCCCATAAGAATATAAGCCTGTATTGTGTTTCCATCCTGGTCAGGGTGCTGACGATATGCAACTAATTGATATAATTTCTGTCTCACATTATGCTTCTCTCATTCTCTTCCTCCATCCTTTCTCCTCTCTCTAAAAATAAGTAAATAAAATCTTTTTAAAAAACTAAATAATGAAATAGAAGTGAGAGTCCAAAAACAGACTCACCCAATATAGTCAGTCTCCAGATATGGGAGGAAAGCAACACTGATGTGTAATGGGAAAAGGATGGTCTTTTAAAATAAATAAGGCTGGGTCAACATTGGATAGGCATAAGAAAAGAAAAAAAAATCTGAATTATTACCTCGTACCATGTCTTAGGATTCTTCAGAGAAAAAGAACAATAGAATTCAATTTATTGTATAAATTTTAAAGGAGATTTATTTATTTTAAGATTTTATTTATTTATTTTTAGAGAGGGGAAGGGAAGGAGAGAGGAACAAGACATCAGTGTGTGGTTGCCTGTCCAGAGCCCCCCGCTGGGGACTGGCTAGCAACGCAGGCATGTGCCCTGACTGAGAATGGAATCCTCCACCCTTTGGTTTGCAGGACAGCTGTTCAGTCCCCTGAGCCACACCAGCCAGGGCTAAGATTTATTTTTTCATGAAGAAATGACTCAGATTGTGGAGGCTGAGAAGTCCCATAATCTGTCATCTGTAAACTGGAGACCAAGGAAACAGTTGGAGTTCAAAGGCCTTAAAGCCAACATGGCTAATAGTGGGAATCCTAATGAGAGGTTGGGAGATGAGATGTCCCATCGGTGAAGCATAAAAAAAGGAGTAAATTTGTATGCCTTATTTTTCTACTTAGACTGTCAAAGGATAAGGTTGAGACAGGCTGAGTTTCTCTCAGATAAGATTGAGATTTCCTTTGGTTACTCCTCAAACCCTGTAGCCAACCAGCCCTTGTTGTTGACAGACCAGGTGTCAGCAGCTGGATCGCTTTATGAGCAGAGACGTGACCAACATTACCTTATGCGTGGTTCAGGCTCAAAATGACCAATGCACAACATTACCCTCATTATAATAGTAAAAAACATACACCTGGGTGAAGACTTAAGATGCTAATAACACATGCATTGCACATTAGAGCATGTAGCTCCACTAAGCCCGCAGGAACCAAAAGAAGGATCCAGAGAAAGACCCAGGAGAACAAAGAAACCCAAACTATGTAAGCCATTACCCCAGCAGCAGACCCGGGAAACACACTGTCCCCTGGTATGTGCTTTCTTGATGCATCAAGCTTTCTCCTTGTTCCCAAAGAACTGTCTCCTCTGTTGAATCTGTTTTGCCTAGCTTCTTGAGTCCTAACCTGAAAAGAGTAAAAACCCTCTCCCTAGTGGTGACATCATGACGTTCACCCATACTGGGGAGGGCAATTTACTGAGTCCACGGATTCATATGCTATTTTTATCCAGAAACACCCTCACCAACACACTCATAAATAATGTTTACTCTGGGCACCCTATCACCAGTCAAATTTGCACATAAAAATAACCATCACACATCATAAACTAATATTAATTGCAAGTAGGTTGTAGATCAAAATATAGAAGTATAGCTGTTTAAGGTTACCAATGTGAAACAAGTAGTAAATAAGTCCTAAAAGTCATGCCCAATATAGTGAATATCGATAACAACTTTGTATTATAATCATCAGACTCGTTAGGAGACTGAATCTTACTTATTCCAGTCTCTAAAAAGAAATGATAATTATGTGATCTGATAGAGATTCTACTTATTGATACAATGGCAATCATATTAAAATATATAAACATATTACATAATTTTTGTTCTGAAGCATAGAATTCTCACATTACTAAAATTTTTAGCATATTCATCATTTAAAAACTATATTAATAGACTAAAAGCATATTAGTTGGGCAATTGTTAGGTTTATTCTGATTTTATTTCATCATGGTCTTTGCTTAGTTTTTCAACTATATTAGTAAAAAATATACTAAACAGCCATGATTTTCACATGTCATTTTGATTTTTTTTTTGTAAAGCTTTAAAAAAGAAGAAAAATCTAGCTTTGTCCTCTTTTAAAGTGATGGCTTTGCTAATTAAAAGTCTCTGGTTATAAAAACTGTAATAAAATTCAGAGACTCTGATGACTTGCTTCTTAATTAGAGTATCTTGGTCTATGAAGTTGTTTTGTGACTATAAAGCAAATTCAAATGGGACATTTAAAATATTGTTAAATGTAATGAAATTTGAAGAATTGTTAGTTGAGATTCTAATGTTCATGATAAATTTGAAAAAGTTTATGAGTTTCAGTATTGCCAAATATTTTATGTTACTTTGTGATCCCTTAGGTTTTGACTATTTTTCTGCTAGAAAAAGATACATAGTAGACAATTTCATGGTGGAAAATAAACCATGTTTAATTTGAAAAAACTGTATGTTCAGAGAACAAAGATTTTTTAAAATGTGATTTCATTTTTGAATGTTTACATTATAGAGTATAAATGAAAGACTTATATAAGTTAGCTAAAATGGTAGCTATAATCAATATGTTTCACTTAAATTCTTTATAAGATAACTGATTACTGTTATACCTTTATTTGTTCACTTGTCTTAATGTAAACATCTTTTAGATACAGTTATGAGAAAAAAAATTTCTGCCTTCTTGAAATAAATATTATGTCTCCAAATCTTTAAATATGACATTGCTTCTCAATAAGATTTACAGGGACTGCGTGATAAAAGTATAAAATGTTTTAACAACATGGAACACAAATCTTTTACCTGAGGCCATCTTAAATTGACTTCTTTCGTTTTGAGCTCCGTCCTTCCTTCCTTCTTTCCTTCTTTCTTTCCTTCCTTCCTTCCTTCCTTCCTTCCTTCCTTCCTTCCTTCCTTCCTTCCTTCCTTTCTTTCTTTCTTCTTTCTTTTCTTTCTCTATTTCTTTTTCTTAAATCTGACTGAGTTGAAAAAAGAACATGGATTGGTAGCCTCTGGGAAGTATTAAATAATATTACTACTCTTCTCAGGTCTTGATTTAGCACTAATACCAAGCCATTCCTTCAGGAAATGGTTTTGTCTGAGTAGTTCCCTAGCAACAAAGGCTATAGCAACACCAAAGGAGGCCTCAGTAATGTGAACTCTCTGAGGGAACTTTGATTGATATTACAGAACCTGCATTGAGAGTAAGACTCCTAACAGTGGCTATGACCTCTATCACCTTCTTTGATTTTTCTTTGGAGTCATTACAGCTGCTTTTCCACCCAGTAGTAACCTATGCCAGTGGGATCCTGAGATGAAATTTCTTTTATTTTTTTCCTGAGATATAGAAAGTAGAAAATAGACATGTAGCAAAATGAAGGAATAAGACTTTGGTTCTTATTAAAAAAAAAAAAGAAAGAAAGGACTTTAGATGGGACTATATGCTGCCCTAGAACCTTTTTGGTTGATTTTTTTCTTTAAATCAATAAAATAAGATAGGTAATAGATTTACATACATAATTAGTATCAATTATAAGAAACGAGATTGATTGATTTACAATTAATTACATCTTATTTTAAAAGATTCGTATTTGTGTGATATATGAGGGAAAATACAAACATTGCTTGAAAGGTAAGTTGATCAAGTTAATTACAAGACTCATTTTAAAGTAAATATGTAGCATTTCAATATGCATTATATTTCCACGTTTTCCTTTTGCTTTAGATTAGAGACTAGCCACAATGTTTTCTATGATTATCAATTTGCAAAGCATTGGGTTTGCAGTGCCTGTGTGGGAAGCTGTCTTGCTGTTACCCTTTATACCATTCATTTGTATAAGCATCTGAATATAATTCAGATCCACTTTCTTTTTTAGTTGAGAGCAATACTCTCAGTTTGTACTGTAAATTATAGGAAAATATATCTATTTGTAGCAGAAGTTTGTTGGTGATCAATTCAACGTAGTCTCAACTATTTTCCTAACTTCCTCTTTATTACTGAGGTTGAAAATTCTAAGTAATTGCTTCTCCAGCCTCCCTTATCATGCAACATACTTCTGGCTACAAAAATGTAAGACGAAGCAGGTTGGAGGTTTCTAGGAAAGTCTTTATTTTTTTTGATAAAATAGAATGGTGACTGTAGGCATAACCACCACCAAACTGATTTTTGTCCCCCTTTTTCATCATTCTTCCCACCTGAAGGTGCAGCAGCATTCATAAGTTCAGAATCAAAGGCACAGGGAGATGCAATAATACTGTCATTGATAAGCAGCTAAAATTATACCAGCAGTTTTCTCTTCTAGGTTTCTTATTAAGGGAGAAAAAAAAAATTATGGTAAGTTTCTCAATACCTGATTTTGTTATTGCAGGCTAAATCTAACTTACGAATTCAACATAACTCTGGTTTGTAATGGGTGATTGTCCTACTGTTTTCTGTATTAGTTTATTCTTCTTGCATAGATGATAACTTTAAACAGAGAATTTTGATTTTCTTTTGTTTGTCCAAAGAGATTCATGGTGGATTAGACACTTGGCAACTTTAATAAATAACTTAATATCATTTACTATATGAATTCTCTACCTCAGCACTATTGACACTTTAGGTTGAATGGCTCCTTGTTCAGGTGGGGAAGGGGACTGTCCTGTGCATCGAGGACTTTTAGGAGCATTCCTTGTCTCTAACTACTACATGCCAGTAGCATCTCCTCCCCAGATGGCATAGTCAAAAAGTCTCCAGACCGTCCAAAGGACAGAGTTTCCCTGTCCTCTAAGGGTCAGGAATCACTCCAGTCAAGAAACAAAATATCTAAACCATTTAGATAAGATATTAAAAATGAGGGGAAGCTGGGCAGTAGCTTTGAGTTTTTAATGCGAAATGTCTCTCAGAGATTTCATACAGGTTCCCTAGGGCCTCATCCCAGTCTTAAAGTTGTTTCCATAGATATAAGGCACTGGGGCTCCCTGTGAAGTTGGAGCCTCACCCCACCCCCCTGCTCTGTTAGCAGCAGCACCACTGAAATGCTGTATTTCCACCCAATTCTGCATATATCAGTGTGTGTTACAGAATCTTTGATCATTAAAGATACATTTTTAAATGAAAAAATTCACCTTCTTTATTCTTTAATGTGTATGGTAAATATTTTCATATATCAGTGTGTGTTACAGAATCTTTGATCATTAAAGATATATTTTTAAATGAGAAAATTCACCTTCTTTATTCTTTAATGTGTATGGTAAATATTTTCTGTATTGCAGTTAGTTTTGTAGTACATGTATTTTATTTTGATCTATGAAAATTGCTTTCTGCAAACTGATATAAAATACAATTTAGATGAAACTTGCAAGGAAATTCTGTGGAGTAAGGTTATGTATATATGACATGAAAAGCATAGGTTAAGTCTGTTAAAAAAGAAACATTAAAGCAAAGTTTCAGATAGTTGTTTGGCATCTCATAGTATTCAGGGGTCACAAGCTAACAACTCAGATGACGTCAATGACCTAGTAGGAAAAGGAAACCTGTGAAGCAGCTTTAGGATTTCCACTCCAAAAGAGCCTGGTAGTGTTGGAGGTGAATAAAAGCACATTATTCCAACTATAGGTATTTAAATAAAAGAATATTAAAAACTCTTTAGGAAATATAAAAGATATGTTTTAATATATTCAGCTGCCAGTTTGCAACCCCTAATAATTTTATCTACAGGGGACCACGTAACTATCTCATGTTCAACCTGATGTATGGCATTATTCACCTTTGTATTATCTTTGAGTTAGTTCATGGAGACAGTCTATATATTTATTGGGGTGACATTATAGCATTGTATACCCGAAACACGTAATTTTATTTTTATATAGATTTCAGGTATACAATGCTATAATACATCATCTGTATAGTGTATTGTGTTTTCACCACCCCAGGTCAAATCTCCTTCAGTCACCATTTATCCACCCTTGATTTTTTTTTTCTTATCTAGATACTAGGCTGTGTGTTTTAGTCAGAAGAGGTAATAATTCTTAAATCAATACCACAGATGTTGTACTCCCCTTAAATAAAACCATGAAATCCTTAAATGACAGATGATGATAGAAAATTGCTGTTAGTTATCTATTCATTACTTTATCATTCAATAATTATCCATATTTTGGTTGGAATCTGTAAATAACTCAGGTGTTGAGGTTACAAAAAATAGTAATAAATGATGTTGACCCACTGACAAATAAAAGTGGATGATAGATAAAAAGATGATTATAATGTTATATAATAGAAATATTTATGGGGAATTATAAGACTATGACAATGACTAGCTCTATCAGTATTTTTATTATTTGTTAATTAAGTACAACTTGAAATTTAACAAATGCAATTTGTTAAATAAACAAATACACATATTGTTAATTGTGAAAGGCTCATTGAGAGCTTAGAATAAAATATGTACATTTACAGGAAAATTCAAAAGTAAAGCCATTATAAAAATTTGACATTCTTTGTGAAAAAAAAATCACTTTTAATAAATCACTTAAGCAATAAGGTTAACCATAAAAGATTCAACTGAAACATATTGACTTTAGTTCAATATTATTATGTCAAATTGTCATTTTAAAAGAAGTAAAATCAAAGTAATTCAAAAAAGTGATTAGCTTTCTTCTATATTTTAATCTATTATCATCAAGGAGAAACTTTTTTTTTATATGTTAACTTTTTTTAAAATTAATTAATTAATTTTTTCAACTACATTTGTCTCTGCCTTCCCCCCACCACTTTCCCTTGCCCCCTCCCTCCCTCCCACCCTCCCTCAACTCTACCCCTTTGGTTTTGTCCATGAGACCTTGTTATATGTTCCTTGACTTTCCCCTTCCATTCCTTTTCCCGCATCCCCTCTCTCTCCTTCCCTCTTGTCTCTGTTGATTTCTTTTCCTTTCAGTGTTGCTGGTCTTATTTTCCTTGCCTCTTTGTATTGTTGGTTAGGTTCCACTTATAAGTGAGATCATATGGTATTTGTCTCTCGCCCCCTGACTTATTTCACTTAGCATAATGTTCTCGAGTTCCATCCATGCTATCACGAAGTTTAGTAGTTCTTTTTTTCTTTCTGCTGCGTGGTATTCCGTTGTGTAAATGTACCAAAGTTTTTGATCCAGTCATCTACTGATGGGCATTTAGGCTGCTTTCAACACTTGGCTATTGTAAATTGTGCTGCTATGAACAATGGGGTGCATAGGTTCTTTTGAATTGGTGTTTTGGGCATAGTTCCAGCAGGGGAATCACTGGATCAAAAGGCAGTTCCATTTTCAGCTTTGTGAGGAAATTCCACACTGCTTTCCACAATGGCTACACCATTCTGCATGCCCACCAACAGTGTACTAGTGTTTCCTTTTCTCCACAGCCTCGCCAGCACCTGTTGTTTGTTGATCTGTTTATGATGGCCATTCTGACCGGTGTGAGGTGGTCCCTCATGGTGGTTTTGATCTGCATTTCTCTGATGGCTAGTGATGCTGAGCATCCTTTCAAATGTCTCTGGGCCCTCTGTATCTCTTCCTTGGAAAAGTATCTGCCCAGGTCCTTTCCCCATTTTTTGATTGGATCATTTGTCTTGGAGTGGAGTCGAGTGAGTTCTTCATATATCTTGGAGATCAAACCTCTATCTGATGTATCATTAGCAAATATATTTTCCCATACAGTTGGCTCCCTTTTTATTTTGCTGATGTTTTCTTTAGCCGTGCAGAAGCTTCATATTTTGATGAGGTCCCACTTGTTTATTCTTTCCTTTATGTCCCTTGCTTTAGGAGACATATCAGTGAAAAAATTGCTGCCTGGGATATCTGAGAGTTTCCTGCCAATGTTCTCCTTGAGGACTTTGATGGTGTTGCGACTTATATTTAAGTCTTTTATCCATCCTGAGTTTATTTTAGTGTATGGTGTCAGCTGATGATCCAATTTCAATTTTTTGCATGTAGCCGTCCAGCTCTCCCAACACCATTTGCTGAAGACGCTATTATTGCTCCATTTTATGCTTCTGCCTCCTTTGTCAAATATTAGATGCCCATACAGACTTGGGCTTATTTCTGGGCTTTCTATTCTGTTCCACTGGTCTATGGGTCTCTTCTTGTGCCAGTACCAGATTCTTTTGAGTATAGTGGCTTTGTAGTATAGTTTGATGTCCAGTATTGTGATCCTCCTACTTTATTTTTCTTTCTCAAAATTGCTGCAGCTACTCAGGGTCATTTATGGTTCCATATAAATTTTTGAAATCTCTGTTCTATTTCTGTGAAATATGTCATTGATATTTAAATAGGGATCGCGTTGAATCTATAAATTGCTTTGGGTAGTATGGACATTTTGATGATATTAATTCTTCCAATCCATGAGCACGGTATATGCTTCCATTTATTTGTGTCCTCCTTAATTTCTTTCTTCAATGTTGTATAGTTTTCTACGTACAGGTCTTCTACATCTTTGGTTAAATTTATTCCTAGGTATGTTATTTTTCTTGTTGCTATAGCGAATGGAATTTTTTCCTGATTTTTTCTTCTTCTATTTCATTGCTGGTGTACAAAAATGCCTTTGATTTCTGAATGTTGACTTTCTATCCTGCTTTTTTGCCAAATTCACTTATTAGGTTGAGGAGTTTTTTGGTAGAGTCTACAGGATTTTCTATGTATACTATCATGTCATATGCAAACAATGATAGCTTTATTTCCTCCTTTCCTATTTGGATGCCTTTTATTTCTTTTTCTTGTCTGACCACTGTGGGTATGACTTTCAATACGATTTTGAAAAGAAGTGGTGAAAGCGGACATCCTTGTTGTGTTTCCGATCTTATTAGGAATGCTTTCAGTTTTTGCCCATTGAATATGATGTTGGCTATAGGTTTTTCATATATGGCCTTTATTATGTTGAGTAATGCCCCATTTATTCCCATTTTGCTGAGTGTTTTGATCATAAATGAGTGCTGTACCTTATCGAATGCTTTTTCTGCATCTATCGAGATGATCATATGGTTTCTGTCTTTATTTTTATTTATGTGATGTATTACGATTATTGACTTGCATATATTGGACCATCCCTGCATCCCTGGGATGAATCCCACTTGATCACGGTGGATAATCTTTTTAATGTATTGCTGGATGCAGTTTGCCAATATTTTGTTGAGAATTTTAGCATCTATGTTCATCAGCGAAATTGGCCTGTAGTTTTCTTTCTTTGTAGGGTCTTTATCTGGTTTTGGGATCAGGGTGATGCTGGCCTCATAGAAGGAGTCTGGGAGTCTTCCCTCCTCTTGGATTTTTTGGAATAGTCTGAGAAGGACAGGGGTTAGCTCTTCCTTAAATGTTTTGTAAAATTCTCCTGGGAAACTGTCTGGCCCTGGGCTTTTGTGTGTCGGGAGTTTCTTGATTACTGCTTCAATTTCCCCAGCTGTTATTGGTCTGTTCAAGCTTTCTATTTCGTCCTCCTTTAGTGTTGGATTATACTTTTCTAGAAATTTGTCCATTTCCTCAAAGTTTTCAAATTTCTTGGCATATATTTGTTCCTGGTAATTTCTGACAATCCTTTGTATTTCTGTGGTATCAGTTGTTATTTCCCCTCTTTCATTTCTGCTTTTATTAATTTGGGTCCTCTCCCTCTTTGTCTTGATGAATCTGCTTAAAGGTTTGTCGATTTTATTCATCTTTTCAAAGAACCAGCTCCTGGATGGGTTGATCCTTTGAATTGTTCTTTTCGTCTCTATGTCATTCAGTTCTGCTCTAATCTTGACTATTTCCTTCCTTCTACTTGCTCTGCGATTTATTTGTTATTGTTTCTCCAGTTCCTGAAGTTGTAGTCTTAGGTCTTTTATTTGAAATGTTTCTATCTTTTTTAGGTAGGCCTGTATTGCTATGAACTTCCCTCTCAGGACTGCCTTTGCTGTGTCCCATAGGTTTTGGACTGTTGTATGTTCATTTTCATTTGTTTCCAGAAATATTTTGATTCCTTCTCTTATCTCATTATTGACCCATTCATTGTTTAATAGTCTACTGTTCATTTTCTATGAGTTTGCAAGTATTTGAAGTTTCTCTTTGAGGTTGATTTCCTGTTTCAAGTCCTTATGGTCCAAGAAAAAGTTTGGTATTATTTCAATTTTCCTGAATTTGCTGAGGCTTGCTTTGTGTCCTATCATGTGGTCTATCTTTGAAAAACTTCCATGCTCATTTGAAAAGAATGTGTATTTTTCTTCTTTGGGATGTGAGGTTCTGTATATGTCAGTTCAGTATTTGATTCAGTGCGTCATTCAGCTCCACAATATGTTTATTAATGTTTTGTTTGGAAGATCTGTCCATTTTTGACAGTGGGGTGTTGAAATCCCCTACTATCAGTGTTGTTGCTGTCTATATCTTTTTGAAATCGTCCAACAATTTCCTTATATACTTGGGGGCTGCTATATTGGGAGCATATAAGTTAACAATGTTGATGTCTTCTTGATAGATTGTTCCTTTAAGTATTATATAGTGCCCCTCTGGGTCTCTTTTTATGGCCTTTGTTTTGAAATCTGCTTTTCTGATACAAGTATGGCAACCCCTGCTTTTTTCTCTTGCCTATTTCCTTGGAATATTTTTTTCCATCCCTTTACTTTCAATCTATGTAGGTGTTGGCTCTGAGGTGGGTCTCTTGTAGGCAGCATATGGGTGGGTCATGTTTTCTTATCCATTCAGCTACCCTGTGTCTTTTGATTGGGGTGTTTAGTCCATTTACATTGAGAGTTATTATTGATAGAAACTTATTCAGTTTTTCTTTTTGTACCTGTGTTTTTCTCTTTCTCGCTATTTTCCTTCATCTTCTTAAACCAGTCCCTTTAGCATATCTTGGAGTGCTGGTTTGGTAGAGACGTATTCTTTTAGCCTTCTTTTGTCTGGGAAACTCCTTATTTCCCCTTCTATTTTAATGGAGAGCCTTGCTGAGTAGAGCAGCCTTGGTTGTAGGCCACTTCTTTTCATGACTTGGAATATTTGATGCCATTCCCTTCTAGCTTGTAGTGTTTCTATGGAGAAGTCAGCTCCTAGCCATATCAGGACCCCCTTGTATGTTCCTTTCTCCTTCTCCCTTGTTCCTTTGAGGATTCTCTCTTTGTCTTTGATAGTTGCCATTTTAATGATGGTGTGTCTTGGAGTGGGCCTCCTTAGGTCCCTCTTGAGTGGGGCCCTATGTGCTTCCTGGATCCATGAGACCCTTTCTCTCCTGAAATTGGGGAAATTTTACATCATTACTTTTTCGAGGAGGTTCTGTATCCCTTGTTATTCTTCTCCTTCTCGTATCCCTATTATATGGGTAATATTGCATTTCAGGTTGTCCTGCATTTCCCTAAATGCCTCTTCATTCTTTTTAAGTCTTTTTTCCATTTCTTGTTCTTTCTGGGAGCTTCTTTCTATCTTATCCTCCATCTCACTGATTTGATCCTCAGCTTCATCCAGCCTGCCTTTGATTCCTTCTACTGTGTTCTTCAATTCAGAAGTGGTATTCTTCATATCCTATTGTGTCTTCTTGATAGTTTCTTTTTCCTTTTTCAGGTTGCTATATTTTGCTGTAAGATCCTGATAGTTTCTCTGCAGTTTCTCATAGTTCTCTTTGAGCTGGCTGAGCTCATTGAGCTTCCTTAAAGCCATTGTTTTGAATTCAATATCTGATAGTTCCCTTGCCTCTATTTCATTTAGCTCTCTCTGTGGGGAGTCCCCTTTTCCACTCATTTGGGGGAACTTCTTTTTCTTCCCATTTTTGTGAGAATCTATTAAGTTATTTATTTATTTATTTATTTATTTATTTATTTTAGCTTCGGCTTCAATTGGGCCATCTAGATTTCCTAACTTTGTGAATTAATCTTCTATGGTAGTAGGCAGTTCTTTTTATCTATTTATCTATTTATTTATTTATTTAATTTTTTAAATTAATTTATTTTTTCTTTCTGGGCCTGCCTCTGATGATGTCAGTTGCTCATCCTATATGACCTTAGGTTATTTGTTTGAGCTTTCCTGGAGTCTATTGTCTGTATCTGACTCCTGCTTGGGGCAGCTCTGTGACCGCTTCAGCCACAGATCCACTATTTCTGCGGACTGCTCTGCACTGGTGGGCTTGAGCCAGTCCGTTTATACCTGCCCTCGCCCATCCTCCCACTCCCTTGCAGGCCCCATCAGCGCCCACCCTGCGGAAGGCCTTGCCAGCCTGCACGGGTCCACACACACACTCGCCAACCCCCACTGGCCACTCCGCGCAAGTGTGCGCACCTGCACTGTGTGGTTTTGGGCTGTCTATTGCATGCTTTTCGGCTTTTGGCTCTTTGGGAGTGTGTCCTTTCCCTGCACAATGGAGACTACGGAAAGGAGAAGAAGTCGGGACTCCGCAGTTCCTCCTCCCGTTCTTTCCGCAACACCTCTGTCTCCAGTCTTTCCTCAGGGGTCCCTAGGCAGTTCTGTGACCCCTTCGGCCACGGATCCACTATTTGTGTGGACCGCGTTGCAATCACGGGCAGTCTGGTTCGCTCGCGCCCGTTTCTGTCTCTTTGGGGGTGCGCCCTGCCTGCCCACGATGGAGACTATGGAATGGAGAGGGAGTTGGGATTCCCCAGTTCCTCCTCCCGTTCTTACCCCAACTCCTCCATTTCCAAGGAGAAACTTTTGAGAATAAACTAAACGATTTAAATATTTAAACTAAATTATTACTAATAATTAAATTCAATTAATTAAAATTCTAATGGATTTTGTCTAATGACAGAAACAGGTGAATATAAAATTATCAGGACAAAACCAAGTGTTACACACTTAAGCTACTATTAATCACAATTAACCTCTAAATTGAAAGTTTATGCAATTAAAGAAGGTTGAATATACTGCTACTATGGACTTTTGTCACAGGGAGCGCCACGCAGGGTGTTCCTGGATCTGAGGGTCACTGTCCAGAGCCAGCTGAGGAGGGAGCGGGGCTCTGAATCCTGCAGAGCCCGGCCCGGGGTTGTCCCGGATGGGGGAATAAACATGAGCCATTGCAAACACTCCTCTGTTTGCCAGGAGAGGGGACATGGCTCTTCCCTCTAGTGGAGAAGGCCCTGGAGTCCCCCTGTCCAAAGGCTTTTATTGAGAACCATATGCACGGGGAATGGATGCAAAATTCACCAAATAATGTCAAAAGGCTATGTTTACAGAAAACAGATAGAGATCATGGATAACAATTGGGGGAACACAAGAGATTTGCCTCAGGTCAGGGTCTATGTATAATGTAATCTGCTTCCCAGTATGAGCCTGTTATCATCGCTTTACACGGAAGAACAAAGTGTGCTTCAAGGAACTTACTTCTAGGCCTGATTTCCCCCTGGGAACCACCAGATCCAGTTCAGGGTTGTATCTGCCTTTAGTATTGTTCAAGCTTGAGCCAGTTGGGCAGGGCAGAGCCACCAAGAGAAAGGAGACTTCTTTCAGCTAGAATGAGGACTCTGGCCATGCCCAAGCCAAGCTGAGGGGTGTGGGTCTTTTTGCCCCTTTTCCTTGTCCCCCAAGTCCTTGTCTGATGCCCATACCAACTGTGTCTGTAGTAGGTCTTCCCTCCTTGTGAGAGATCTTACCCATCTTTGACTAACTGACCATCACAGGGCCAAGCAGGGTGATGTGAAGGAGACAGGGTCTGCACCCCTGCCAGGGGGATGGGTTTTGTCTCCTCAGTGGCTTGTTTTCCCAAGCCCTCCTTGATTAGCTCTAGCCTTGGGGCCCTCTTGCCTGTCATCGAGGCTACAGTCCCTGAAACCAGACAGCGCATTTCCCAACAGACTTTAAGGTCTTTTTTTGTTGAAGTGTCATTTCAACCGCAACATTTCTTTTCCTCTCTTTTTTTAAAATTATAATACCTTCCAGTGTTTTCAAAAAAAAGAAGTGTTCCCCATTCTTTGATAGTACTGCAGGTACTTTTGCTATTCAACCTATATGCCATTGACATTTACTAGGCCATTGCATACCACATTTGAAGGACAAATATGCCAATTTTCTCTTTTTTCAGGGTAGCATAATGTTGAGACATCTTTTTTATGTCTCACAAATGTCCACATTAAGATCAAGCTTCAGTTGGACATAGTAGTAATCTGTTACTATCATAGCCTTCCTTGGTTTCCTTCCATTTCCTGACATACTTTACACATTCCCATCAGTGCTTCCTGAGAGCTCAACTCACACAAACTTCTTGATTCAGGAGCCCATTATAAATAAGAATATAATACTTTATTATTCTACAAGGAAATATAAACATTTATAGAACTTAGTTTTGATTATTTTATATTCATATCAAATTTATAATCTATAATTTATAAAGTGATTTTTGAATGGTGGAATTACTAGGAAAACTTACATTGTAGAATAGGAATAATGACAATAATAATGATAATAAAATAATGATAATGATAGTAAAATATGTAGTTAACATCAGTATAAAACAACACACTAAAATGCTGTAAGTGTTAAAAATAATTTAAACATTCATAAAAGAAGAGAAAACTTCTCAGTGGAGTTATCAGGGGAACAGGGAACACATTCACTCATTCTTTTATTCAACATTTGTTTAGCATTTCATATGAAGCAGGCACTAAGCTAGGAGGGGTGAATAAGAAGGTGGTATATAATGAAATGGCCTTCCTCTTTTGAATGTGTCATGGACATGGTTTATGACACACATTCAAATTTGTTTTTTTCATTTGACAGAAATCATTCATTTGACAATTTAAAGAAAAAGGATCTGTACAGAGACAACAAAATAAGAAGGGCAGAAAGAGTGTTCATAATTTATCAAGATACAAATTGTGGCATTTCATTTTTGAACTACAACCAGAGCTGTTGCAATGATTTATACTAGGTCAAAAGATATGCCCGTATTTTCAAGGTGTCATATGAATGCAAAGCAAAAACTTTTTTTTTTAAATAACAGAATTGGTTAATTTACTTGTCTTCTAAGTTAAAAGTTGAAAGAAAAAGAAGAGAGATAGCTTAGTGTAAAATGATTTTGGAATCAATATCTAGGGATATCCTAGTATGATAATAAGGGAATGCTAGAATTTTAAGTGATTTAATTAACCATTATAAATAGGGTATCTTTTAGAACAAGTAGCATGTATCTGGTCAAGTTATTTGAAATACCAAGTTCTGTGCATAAGGTAGCCAGATATGTAATATGAAAAATAGAGACATTTATTAAAGAAGATATAAGATACAAGAAACATTGTATATGGGACAATGATGCCTCAGTCCCCTTCAAAGTAGGCACCTTGGGACATCACACAGTTCTACCAATCGTCAACTGCCCCTTGGATTTTCCTGATTCTCCTCAATGGTCTGAAATCTCTTCTCTTTCAAAGGTGATTTTAGTTTTTTTAAAAGCCAGAAGTCACAGGGCGCCAAATCTGAGCTGTAAGGGGGCTGAATCACCTGGATGATTTGATGTTTCGCCAAAAAATCTGTGTGAGACATGATGTACAAGCAGGTGCATTGTCTTGATCAACCTGTCAATCACCAGTCACCCATAGCTGTGGCCTTCTGAATCATCCAAATATTTTCTGTGAAGCAATGTTCAAGCTTAATGCAGTATTTGATGCAGGTTCATTGCTGTACTTGCTCAGTCATTTGAAATATGACAACCACACAGTATACATGCTCATTCACCAGCATCCGCTGCCCCTACAATCTAGTCCAGTGAAGTTGTCATTGCTCACACATGTGCATCCAGTCCACTCCCCTTGGCTGCCAGTTACAACAATGTGATGCAAAACATTCTCACTATATTAACAATCATTGTACTTTTCCCAGACAAACCCTGTATATATCAAATATATTGAATGTATTTCATTACGTTTCCTATAATATCTCTTTATCCACAGTTACCAGACTTATCAAAATGGAACATATTGAATCAAAACTACTACATCTTTTCTTAATTTTCATTTTCTAGTAAATGTTTTATTGTTATTCTATTACAGTTCTCCCAATTTCCCCCCTTTGCCCTCCTCCACCCGTCCCACCTCCGCTCCCACAGTCATTCCCCACACTGTTGTCCATGTCCATGAATCATTCATACATATTCCTTGACTAGTCCCTTCCCCTTCTTTCCACACTAACCCCCCTACTCCTGCCCTCTGGTCACTGTCAGTCTGTTTCTTGTTTCAATGCCTCTGGTTCTATTTTGCTCATTAGTTTATTTTGTTCATTAAGTTCTCTTATAGGTGAGATCATATGGTATTTGTCTTTCACCACCTACCTTATTTCACTTAGTAAAGTATTCTCCAGTTCCATCTATTCGGTTGTGAAAGGTGCAAGTTCTTTCTTTCTGTTGCGTAGTATTCCATTGTGTAAATGTACTACAATGTTTTGACCCACTCATTTACTGATGGACATACAAGCTGTTTCCAGAACTTGGGTATTGTAAATAGCACTACTGTGAACAGAGGGATGCATAAGTTCTTTTGAATTGGTGTTTAATTTCAGAATTCTTAGGATATAGACCCAGCAGAGGAATCGCTGGGTCGAAAGGTAGTTCCATTTTTAGTTCTTTGAGGAAATTCCATACTGTTGTTTACAGTGGCTGCACCAGTCTGCATTCCCACCAACAGTGCACCAGGGTATGTTTTGCTCCACATCCTCACCATCACCTGTTGTCTGTTGATTTATTAATGATGGCCATTCTGACCAGTATGAGATGATATCTCGCTGTCATTTTAATTTGCATCTTTCTGATGTCTACCAATGTTGAGCATTCTTTCATATGTCTATGGGCCCTCTGTATGTCCCCTACAGAGAAACGTCTATTCAGGCCCTTTGCCCATTTCTTAATTGGGTTGTTTGACTTCCTGGCGTTGAGTCATATGAGCTCTTTATATATATCTTGGATATCAAACCCTTATCCAAGAACTACTACATCTTTTAGTGACACTTAATGTATTTGCATGATTTGGTTAACAGCTCTTATACACCTCTAATCGGGTAACTTCCAATATAATAAGTAATGCCAGCTGCTCTTTTGTTTTGAACTTTGGTTTCTTTATCTTGAAAATGCTAATATTAGGCCCCATCAAGGCATTTGTTTATTTATTTTTTTTAGTACCATATTAAACAGAGTTAGAAAATTACACAACACTTAGGTTTCTTCATTGAATATTAGGCATGCTTTATAATTAGAGAAAGATCTGTGTCACAAAAGAGTAGTAATAAGAATGTTGTTGTATATTATAATTATATATTTGCTAGCATTTGAAAATATCATTGTACAGCCAGAAACTATACATTTTATAATATTTCTGTGGAAAATTTCCCAATATAATTTACGATGTTATGATTGAAGGAAGTTTCTCATCATTTCCACTGATTTCTTGTCTGATTTTGATACTCTTTCTTATTGGTAATTCCTTTTTATTTATTGATAAGTATTATCTTTGCTTATACTTAAAAGTATAATATGAGGATGTTTGTCTCATAATAAAGGAGCTGTGCATGCAATAGAGGATATGACAGCACCTAAGATATTCATAGAGTCCTTCAGTTGCTTTACAATTTTTTACAATGACATACATTTTGGATTTTAGGTATTGTAACATATTCTAACACAATTCAGTGTCTAGAACGTGAAGTTTTTGCATAATCATGTTACTAAATAAACCCTTAACAAAGGCAAAGTGGGTTCCAGAAAGCACAATAAGTGCTATGTATTAAATTCATCAGAGATCATTTTCTTTAAGCCAAACTTAAGAGGAGATCAACTTTCTCAAGGGCCTTCTGAGATCTTTGCATTTAAAGCTAAGTCAGGCTGCTAACTGCAAATTTGTGCGGGCATTTGAGAATTGAAATGAACAATGCAAGTAGGTAAGCACTTAGGCTCAATATGGACCAGTGATGACTATAGCTATAAAAAGTAATAAGAGGGAGCTTTTTGATACCTTTTGTTTCTACTGGAATAACTGAGTGACAAGATTGCAAATTTTCCCAATAACAGAAATATTGCTCTTAATTCATTGACCTTAGTCCAAACAATTCATAATGAAACACTTTTTCAAATTGTTGATTATACCATTACTTGTATTTGAAGATTGTTAGTTTAAATACTCTTGATTGCCTTTTGACACACTTAAGAGCTTTCTGATGGTATTACACATTTTTTACTCATTAGGCATTCTTTATTAAGGTGAAAAATCAAGCAGTTTTTCTGATCTCCAACCAAGAGCAATCAATATTCCTTAAGACCAAGAAAGTACAAGACTACAGTACTGCATATTTCAAGTTCTGTTATGACGTCAATGTGAGTATGTGTGTGTATATACACAAAGAGAGAGAAAGGGAGAATATGGCCAATTAAATCTATAAATTATATTATAATTATTTTTCTAAGAATTATTGTATACTTTAATACAGTATGAAAAATTACATCAATAATTGACATTCTATTTTATTTTTCTCTGTCAGTTTTTCCTAAATTTTCCTTTTCAAATTTTTGTACTTAGAAAAAGATTGTAGGAACAATATATTCCTTGTGAGTACTCTTCACAGAGGTTCACAAATTGTTAAAAATTTTCTAGTTTTTGCAACATTTGATCTCTATGTTTTTCTTGCTGAAAAATTTGAGTACATTGATCTCATTATTTTTCTCATAAAATTCCTTAGAATATATTTCTCCATTATCACAATACTATAATCGTTCTCAAGAAATTTTACACTGATTATATATATATGTATGTGTATATATATATGTATATATTTATATCTGTAAGCATAGTAAGGGAGTTACAACAAATATATTAATCAAAATATTGTGTTGTTAATAACAAGGTATTTCAGTAAATTATTCCTGAAATGATTAGCTTCACTATGACATTATCAAATCATATAACATCTCAAACTTGGATAGGTATATAATAGTTTAAAAAATAACAATTTTTAATAAAGTCACAGATGTTAAAAATGAGCAATAATAAACTGTTTAGCATTATGTGGCCATTCAAGCTAATTATGTAGGAATAATGTTTTTTGCCAAGTGATTGGAATGATTTATGCCATGCAGCTGCTGAGGAAAACTTTAGTATTATCTGAACAGCCAATTCTCATGAGGATCATATGTTTGTTAATTTCACTAAATTTGTAAATCTTTTTAAAAATATTAACATGTTCCATGCTTACTATGTTTTAAAAGACAGTACAGGTTATTAATTCTGAGAAAGTAGGTAGCACTGTGCCATTTATTGTACAAACATAAGTGCAAGACCATCTTGACAAATTTAAATGAAAATTAAAAATAATATACAACAAAAATAAAATTAACTTATTTAAAAATAATAAATTAATACTGTTTATTTTGGCATCTTCATCAGTGTTTAACAGATCAAAGGGATTTTTTAAAGAGACAAATATTTCCACCATGTAAAGCTTTTCAAAAGACACTGGTTAAAATTAAGAAAACAGCCTTTAATAATAGGAAAACTCAAAATAAAAATATCATATTCTCAGGTAAAAGACACTGATAGAATAATAAAACAATTAAGAATTTCTAAACTTACCACCACTGGTAATCCAATAAAGATAATTGAAATCTAATCAGTATAAATTATTCAGGAAAGGA
Organism: Pteronotus mesoamericanus; assembly: GCF_021234165.1. Taxonomy (NCBI): domain Eukaryota; kingdom Metazoa; phylum Chordata; class Mammalia; order Chiroptera; family Mormoopidae; genus Pteronotus; species Pteronotus mesoamericanus. The sequence continues at coordinate 148,802 of NW_026555071.1, forward strand.
AGTTCAACATTTGAGATCAGGTCTTCCTTGGAGCTGTGTCAATGAACCCCTCATTTTAGCATTTCCCAGGTGATATCCAAGGCTCCTTAAGTCTGAAATCAATTTTGGGATATCACAATATGCTTGACAGCATAGCTGTTTGGGGAATACTCTTACTGAAACTTTGGTCAAAGTGATCCAATGTCTTTCATTTCTGTCAATGATTCTTGACCTTTATGGGGAAATCATCTATTTATCATTTTCCTGTAACCATGAGAGCACAAAAGTAAGGATGAGGGTCACATTCTTCTAAGTATGAAGAAAATAGAAGAACCAGGGGTGGATTCATTGCCTGCCTATTCTACTAACAAACTGTAGAGAGAATTTTAGATAGAATGAAAAGTACATATAACAAATAACTTTAGACTTAGTAAGGGTCATGTGAAGATTGACTGGGTGATTGGGTTATTTGGGAGACTTTCCATAAAAAAAAATGAAACAGTAGAACAAATAAAATATTATTCACTCTTTAGTTGTAGAGATTATAAACAACCTTTAATATACATTAGAAACAAAAGAAAATCTGGGGTTTTGGCCTTGGAGTCTGCGAACATGGTTCAAGTTTCAGCTTGGTCATTCCCTGGGCAACACTGCATTAACTCTAACTGCAAATTAGAATAATAATTGTGATGTTGTTGTAAAGTTAAAATAAGCTATGAATGTAAAAGACAGTACTGTATTTTACCATGTATAATATGCACCCACATTTTTGTGAGCATTATACATGGGATCATTACACCCATTATTATACCCATGGTATGTAATCATTATACCCATGTTTAATGTGCATCCTTATTTTTCCCTCAAAAATTTGGGCAAAAAAGTGCACATTATACATGGCAAAATATGATATTTCTTGGCATGTATTATGTTCTCAGTAAATAGTAGCTTTTATTATTAAAACAGCAGTTTGATTAACACATTTATCCTTCTGCTCACAAACTTTCATTCATTTATTAAATATGAGTGCCCTTCCAAGTGCCACACACTTTGTTAAGCATTTGGGATATAGCAGTGAATAGGACAGTTTCCTCTGCTCTGTGAAGCTTAGAGTTAGCGAACAAGACTTTTAAAAAAATGTTAAAGTCAAGAAACCTATATAAAGGACTCATGGACAAGGACAATGGGGTGGGGATTGAATGTGGGAGGTGAGGGTGGGTAGGGCAGGGGAGACTTATGGGGGGAAATGGGGACAACTGTACTTGCACGACAATAAAAATATATTAACACAAAATTGTTTTTGCACAGCCACAAAAGTGCCTGTAAGGAATAAATTACCAGACAATTAAGAGATATTTATCCGTAATTACAAGATAAATTACAAATAAATTTCTCTGAGAGGGAATAATTGAAAGATATTTTGGGTAATAAAAAGGAAACTGTGTTCCCCACTCAGTTTAAAGTAGAGTAGAGGTAGGACAGCAAGTACAGAAGGTGAAATAGTGAGCAAGAATCAAACATATAACGGAAGCAGGATTTTGATGAGAAAGGAGACTAAAGAAATGTAACTGTCCTTCTCCCTTACCTTCAAGACCTCCCATTAGTAAGGAAGAAGTGAAAATGGGTTCTCAAATAAAGTGGGCTTTGGGAAGTAAAGATGACTGAAAAATTGGAACACATGGGAATAATTGAGTTATAATTGAATTTAAAGCATTTACACATTCCGAAGACACTTATTCATATAGAAATAGGCATTAAAATATTAAAAGCGTATGACATAAATACTTTTATTGAACACCAAAACAAATTTCATTATCCAGCAAGACAGGTATATAAAATGCACACACACACTTGCACATGAAATAACACATATACATACACAAATATGCACAAAAAAGTAATACAGATTTACTCAAACATATTTGTAAAAGTTTAAGGCAGTGGGTGGAAATTTCCTCCTGGATTTAGCTAACTATATGTTAAAAATATAGAGACAGGTAGATCTTTATTAACCACAATTCTAGTTTCTGTATCTGAGGCTTTGGCATCTGGTGCCATTCTGACCAGAGAAAAACTACACCTCCATAGGTTATCTTAATACTACATACAGCAAGTGACTCCCCATTGAACATGTCTTTCCTGTAAACATAAAAAAATACACAGCCTGTACCTTCTCATTTCCTTCTGTGTCTGGGTTTTGCACTTATGACCACTATTCTCCTGCCCTAATCATCCAGGACCACATAACAGACAATTATGTACAATCCCTGCAATCCAGAGTCTGCCAAAATTATTCACATTTGCCAATCCTAATTCTGATTATATAGATTACTCTGCTTTGCCCATTCCTTCTCATGAAAATCAAGATAAAGGTTCTCACAAAAGTTTTTCACCCTTTGTCTATGCCTGTCACTAACATCTGAGATCTGTGTTCTCTTACCTAGCTCTATGTGAAATGGCATAATGTCTTCCTCTTCAGAACTGTGAATCATCAATGAGAATCATCTCTTGATCAGTTGGCTTCACCGTACCTGAATAATAATAAATCCTACACTTGAAACAGTCTTCTTTTATACAGATTAATCAAAAAAAGGTCTAACTCCATTATTCCATGCTTTTATACCCATCAGCTGATTCTCCTTACTCTTAGAAGCAATGCCAAAGAATGTATAAAAATAAAGGTGTAAAATTGTGCATTGAGTAGTAGTTTAAAAAAGAAAGTTGGGAAAATGCAAAAAGAAGGTCAATCTCCTTTGAATCACAGTGGCAATTTAACGTGATTAAAAAATGAATAGCCATTTTTCCTAATAATTATCCTGGTTCAAAGAATAAAGAAAAGAATGTTCAAGTGCTGATCTATATAAACTTTGAGGTTATATTTTAAAGCTCTCCCCCTTTATTAATAAGTGTAGATTGGAACACAGGTATGAGGAAATTGGTTCTGGATGTTGAGGATAGCAAGATATTCAGCAAATAGAAAGAGAGCTAATTAAAATTAAAACCATCCTTGAACAAAAGCACTATTAGATGAAGGAGCATGGCTACTAATAATGATAGTTTAAAAATATTTTTGTTATAAACAATTTTTTCACATCACCCAGTATAATCAAATTATTGTTAGAAAATATCATATTTGTCCTTTTCAAAAATTAACATTTTAGTCAACAAGCTAGTATTAAATCAATCAGTAAAAGCAGATTGTCTACACACATACGACATACAGAATGTTTTAAGATCAGGGAAATCAGGATTAGAAAAAGAAATGATTTTCTTTGACCATTTAAGATGCTTAAATCATTGCCAATTCACGATTTGTTCATTAGGTGGCGAAACTCTAAATGGTGGCAAAATTAGTGATCAGCTCTCAGATGTACTTTTAGTATAAGAGTGTGGAATTTTTTTAACCAAAACAGAACTTTTTATAATATTACTGTGAACATAATGCAATTTATATCATTGAAATATTTTAAATATTACATGAGAATATTTAGTGCTAGAGGGATTTATCTCAATATAAAGTGAATCACCTGTGCTGATGAATAGCAATGAATGCCGTTTTTCATATTGGTTGCCTGATTTTTTAGAATATTCAAATAACAACTAAGAATAAATCATTTCTATTGGTTTTATGTGTTAAGTACATTATTCAAAAGGTAAATAATCACATTAATAAGAATAGAGTTGACATTTACTTTGTAGTATGTATGTATGTATGTATGTATGTATGTATGTATGTATTTCTCACTTGAGGGCATGCTTATTGACTTTAGCAAAAGGAGAAGGGAGGGAGGAAGGCCTGGAAGAAGGGAGGGAAGAGAGAGAGAGAAAAACATTGATGTGAGAGAGAAACATCCATCTGTTGATTCTTGTACACTCCCCAACAAGGGATCTTTCCAATGTGCTCTCACCAGGGACTGAGCCTAAAATCTGGGCATGTGCCCTGATCAGGATCAAACCCATGACCTTTTGTTTTACAGGATCACACTCTAATCAAGTGGGCCACACCAGCCAGGGTTGCACTATTTATTTTTAATTTCTGGTTACCAGACACATAGTTTACACAGTAAAATCTATAGAAGTGACACTAGCAATGGAGATTAAGTTCCGAAATTGGGCCTGAAGATTCCAATTGTTGACTCATATCACATTAATTAATTGTGGGAAAGCTACTTAACATATATATTACATATATATTTCTTCTTCTAAATCTGGATTATGAAACTACCTATTTTTTTAGGGTTCCTGTTAGTTTAAATGGAAATACAATGTAAACCACCTCTTAGCTGAAGTTGTTAGAGCCCCTTTGTCATTCTCTGCCCTGTCCCACTTTTGCGTAGGCCAGCGCAACCTCCCATGCTAGCGCCTATATTTCTCCCTGTGGCTTTCCACAGTTGTTTAAGTGGGCCTTACTTCCTGTGTGATGTGATGGATGTGCTAGGAAAAAATGTCCTGCCGGAGCAGCCCTCCACGCTGGCTCAGAGAAAGGGTGTTTAAGCATCCCAGCGCTCTCACCCGTCCTGTGTCTGTAAAAGTACTAGGGAAGCAGTGGAAATAATTGTTCATGGTGGCAACTGGCTCACAACAAAACCCCCTCTTTCCTCGTTCTCTGTGACATTTTTCAACTCACCTAAATTCATGTGGATTCTCATTTCAAAGTCAACATCTAGAGGACCTCATACTAAAATAGTCATTACAAGAAGTGGTCCTAGAAAACTGACTTTCAGAGTAAGATTTTGGAATGGAAACAAGAAAACTATTGCTGTTGGTAAGTAAGGAATTGATAACACTTATGCTAAGTATTAAAAATACTATTTAATACTTAGTATTAAAAATACTAAGATTTTTCACAGGTGGAGGAATTGGGATGGGATAGAAGTAGACATGGATACATTAGTTTATACAATAGCTTTAGGTTTGAGATATGTAGCAATGGTGGTAACTCGAAGGATAGTGAAATAGTTTACTTACTGTTATATAATATCTGAAGATAAGGAATGATAGGCTAAAATTAGTCAACCACCAATTTAAGGCACGAGATGAAAACCAGAAGTCATCTATAGAAGATTTTGAAAAGCTAGACTTTTACAGTTAGAGATATACTGGACTGAAACTTATAGCCAGGACTTTATTTTTAGAGTAGCTTGGTCAGAAAGGAGGATGAAGTAAAGACTGGTATTTTTCTGTGGAATCCAAATTTGTATGTACAACTGCTTATTGCATGTCTGATGTTTTATCAGCATGGGCCATGTTTTATTTTTTTAAATTTTTTAAAAATTTATTTATTTTTCCAAATACATTTGTCTCCGTCTTCCCCCACCACTTTCCCCTGCTCCCTTCCCCCCATCCCTCCCTTAATCCTTCCCCACTTTGGCTTTGTCCCTGAGTCCTTGCTATATGTTCCTTGACTTGCCCCTTCCCTTCTTTTTCCCCTGCTCACCCCTCCCTCCTTCCCTCTTGTCTATGTTGGTTTCTTTTCCTTTCAGTGTTGCTGGTCTTATTTTCCTTGCATCTTTGTTTTGTTGGTTAGGTTCCGCTTATAGGTGAGATCATATGATATTTGTCTTTTGCCCCCTGGCTTATATTGCTTAGCATAATGCTCTCTAGTTCTATCCATGCTTTTGCGAAGCATAGTAGCTCTTTTTTTTCTTTCTGCTGCATAGTATTCTATTGTGTAAATGTACCATAATTTTTTGATCCAATCATCTACTGATGGGCATTTAGGCTGCTTCCAACATTTGGCTATTGTAAATTGTGCTGCTATGAACATTGGGGTGCATAGGTTCTTTTGAATTGGCAATTTGGGATTCTTAGGGTATAGTCCCAGCAGGGGAATCACTGGATCAAAAGGCAGTTCCATTTTCAGCTTTGTGAGGAAATTCCACACTGCTTTCCACAATGGCTGCACCAGTCTGCATTCCCACCAACAGTGGACTAGTGCTCCCTTTTCTCCACAGCCTCTCCAACGCCTGTTGTTTGTTGATCTGTTTATGATGGCCATTCTGAGTGGTGTGATGTGGTATCTCATTGTGGTTTTGATCTGCATTTCTCTGATGGCTAGTGATGCTGAGCATCCTTTCAAATGTCTCTGGGCCTTCTTAAATGAATTCACTTGCTGACTGTTTCCCTAGAGGATGAAAGACATTTCATTTTTTAAAAGAATATGAAAGGCTTATTGGTGGATGGGGAGGGAAAAATAATTTACACAGTAGTACTGATTCACTGAAGATCAGGATTGACCAAAAACATTTTAAGAGAAGTGAGGTCTCTAGTGTAATAATGATGATTTCAGAGTAGCAGAGGCCACATGGTAAGCAAGAGTAGCTACATTAATTTCAGACAGAGCAGACTTCAACACAAGGACAGTTATCAGGAAGAAAGTAGGGCATTACATAATGATAAAGGGATCAATTTCCTAGATAAAAATAACAATCCTTACCATGTATGTGCATATGAATGGAACATCAACCTACAAGAGCAAAAACTGTTAACAATGCAAAGAGATATAGATGAATCCTTAATCATAGTTAGAGACCCTTCAACACCTCTCTCTCAGAAATGGACAGATCTAACAGGGAGAAAAAAAGTAAGGATATAGTTGAACTCAACAACTCCCTCAATCAAGTGGATGCAATTGACATTTATAATCTATTTTGTCCAACAATAGCAGAATACGCATTCTTCTCGAGGTAACGTGTTATAATTGGCAAGATAGATCATATTCTGGGCTTAAAATATGCCTTAAGAAATTTTTAAAAATCGAAATTATAAAATGTCTGCTCTCAGACTACAATGAAATTAAACTAGAAATCAGTAAATAAAGATAACTAGAAAAATCTGAAAATATGTGACGATTAAACAACATACTTCTATATAACACATAGGTCAAATAAGAAATCTCAAGAGAAATTTGAAAACATTTTAAACTAAATAAAGTTAAAACACAACTTATCAAAATTTTTGAGTCTCTAAAAGTAGTACTTAGAAATTTATAGTATTGACTGCATATATTAGTAAAGAAGGAATATCTAAAATCAATAATCTAAGTTTCTGCCTTAGTAAACTAGAAATAAAAGTAGTTTAAATCCAAAGTAAACAGAAAAAAAGAAATATTAAGAAGTAGAGCATTAAAAATATACAAAACTTTTTATTGTATTTACTATAAGTAAGTTCTAAGAATGTAATATAAAGCATGGTGACTATAGTTAACAATAATCTACCATATATTTGAGAGCTGCTAAGAGAGTAGATCTAAAAAATTTTCATCTCAAAAGAAATTGAAACTATGTGATGTGATAGATGTTTACTAAACTTGTTGTGGTAATCACTGCACAACATATACATATATCAAATCATAATATTATTTTAAGGTGCAATTTTTGTGCACCTTAAAGGAATACAATGCATATGTCAATTATATCTCAAGAAAACTAAGAAATATCTATATATTCCTCAGAGTATAATCAATTATTTAATTAAAGAAAAATTTACAGCAGAAACAGGAACTCATTGGAGAAGTTTAATGAAATCAATAGCTTGTTCTTTAAAAAGATCCATAAAATAAATTGGTCCCAGCCAGGCTGATTAAACAAAACAAAACACAAAAGAAAGGAAATTACTAATATCCAAAATACAAACTATAAGAAGGGATATTAATACAGAAGGATATAGAATGGATAATGAAGGGATAATATGAAGAACTCTATGCCCACATATTTGAAAATCTAGATAAATAAACCAGTTCTTCAAAAAATATAATTTTCCAGACACACACAAAAAGAAATAGACAATCTGAATATCCTTATATATAATAAAGAAATTGAATAAGTAATTAATAATTTTCCAAAACAAAAGACCAAGTCCAGGTGGCTTTATTTTGAACTCTACCAAACATTTAAGGAAGAAATAATACAAATTCTACAGTTTCTTGCAGAGAATGGAAGCAGAGAGAATACATCTAAACTTATTCCATGAGGTCAGCTTTACCCCAAACCAAAATAAAACAAAGACATTACAAGAAATGATAACTACATACCAATATCCCTAATAAGCATGCATTCAAAAATCCTCAACAAAATATTAGCAAATTAAATCCAACAATGTATAAAAAGAATTATTTGCCAAAACCAAATGGGATTAAGCCCAGGTAGGCAAGGCTGGTTCAACAATGAAAATCAATTAATTGTCATCTGCCCTGGCCAGTGTGACTCAGTTGGTGGAAGCATTGTCCCATAAACCAAGATGTTGCCAGTTTGATTCCCAGTCAGGGCACATGACTAGGTTGCAGGGTCCCTGTTCCGGATGCATAAGAGAAGCAGCCAATTGATGTTTCTCTCTCACATCAATGTTTCTCTCCCTCTGTTTCTTTCCACACCCCTTCTCTCTAAAATCAATAAGCAGGTCCTTGAGTGAAGATTTAAAATATCAATTAATGTAATCCCTTATATCAACAGGATTAAAAAAGACAGTAGTCACATGATCATATCAATAGATACAAAAAGAACATTTGAAAAATTCCTACACCCATTCATTATAGAAACTTTCAGTAAACTAGCAATAGAGGAGAGTTTTCTCAACTTGATCATTAGTATCTACAAAAGGACTTATAGTCGACATTATACTTTATGATGAGAAACTAGAAACTAGAAGTATTTTTACTAACATCAGGAAAAGGATGTCTTCTTTTGCCACTCCTTTCAAACATTATATTGGAAATCCTAGCTAATGCACTAGGAAAAGAAGAGAAATTGAAAGTAATACAGATTGGGAAAAGAGAAATAAAACTTTGTATTTTTTCATAGATGGCATAATTGTCTTTGTAAAAAATCCTAAAAAGAAACAACAAAAAACCTTCTGAAACTAATAAGCAATCACACCAAGTTTGCAAAACATAAGATTAATATACTAAGTCAATTGCTTTTTTATATACCAGCAGTAACACCAATGAATGAAGTACTTATGTATAAATTTAACAAAATATGTAAAAAACCTTTATGAGGAATACTATAAAACTCTGAAGAACAAAACAGAAAAAAAAAAGTAGGTAAATGGAGAGAAAATTCATGTTCAAGGGTAGGACTACTCAATATTGTCAATTTCAGTTCTTCCTAATTTGATGCATGGATTCTGGGTCATTACAATAAAATCCCAGCAAGTTATTTTATGAATATCAACAAACTGAATCAGAAATTTATATGCTAAAGCAAAAGATTCAGAATAGTCAATGTCATATTGATGAAGAAAAACAAAATTGGAGGACTGACACTACCTGACTTCAAGACTAACTATAATGCTATATTAATCAAGACAGTATGATATTGGCAAAAGAATAAACAATAGATTAATGGAACCAAATAAAGAGCCCTGAAATAGACTTATAAATATAATCAACTGATCTTTGACAAAAGAGCAAAGGCAAAGACATGTTTTCAGCAAATGGTACTGAACAATTAAACATCAATGTGCAAAAAAGAGAATCTACACATAAAGCCTATACCTTCAGAAAAATTAACTCAAAATAGACCACAGACTAATTATAAAACACAAACTATACAATTCTTAGAAAATTACAGAGAAAAAAATCTAGATGGCCTTGGGTATAGCAATGACTTTTTTGATTCAACACCAAAGATATAAACGATGAAAGAAAAAAACGATAAGCTAAACTTTATTAAAATCAAAAACACCTGCTCTTCCAAAAGCAATATCAAATTAATGAGGAAATAAGTCATAGACTGGGGAAAGCTATTTGCAAAAGAAACATCCTGAAATGGAATATCATTCAATATATATCAAAATTCTTAAAACTCGAAAGGAAAAAAAAAACACCATTGCATATTTGAAGGCTATTAAGAGAATAGAATGAAAAGTTACCATCACAAGAAAAACTGTAACTGTGTATGGTGTCAGATGTTAACTAAACTTATTTTGGTGATCATTTCACAATATATACGAATATTGAATCATTATGTTGTACACTTGAAATTAATATTTTATATGTCAATACACCTTAATGAAAAAAGAAAGATAAGAAACAACTTGAATAAAAAAAATGCTCTCAAGGTCTTAACAGACACTTCAATAGTGAAGTTATACAGATGAAAAATAAGCTTAGGAAAAGATGCTCCACATCTTTTCATTAGGGAAAATATAAATTAAACAAAAAGAACCACTACACACCTGTTGGAATGGCTAATATCTGGAACACTGAATACACCAAATGCTGGCAGGAATGCAAAGCAACAGAAAGCTCCTTCATTGTTGGTGGGAACACAAAGTGGAGTAGCCACTTTAGAAGACAGTTTGGAAGGTCTTTTTTTTTTTTACAAACATAAATGTGTGTTTACCATAAAATCCAACAATCATGCTCCTTGGTATCTACCCAGAGGAGTTAAAAAAAACATATCTACACAAAAGGATACACATATATATTTATAGCAACTTTATTCATAATTGCCCAAACTGGAAGCAACCAAAATGTCTTTCAGTAGGTGAATGGATAAATAAAACTGTGTTATAGTTAGAAAATGAAATATTATTCAGCACTCAATAGAAATGAGCTATCAAATCATGAAAAGACATGAAGGAAACTTAAATGCATATTTCTAAGTGAAAGAGCCAATACGTAAAGGTGACATACTGTATAATATCAAGTATATGACATTCTGAAAAAGACAAAACTGTAGAAACAGTAGAAAAGATTAGTGGTTGCCAATAGTTAGGGGCGGGGAGGGATAAATATGTGGAACAAAGAGGATTTTTAGGACACTAAGCATACTCTGTATGATATCATAATGATGAATACATGTAATTACATATTTGTTCAAAGCCATAGAATGTACAATACCAGTAGTGAACCCTAAGGTAGGCTACAGAATCTAGGTGATTGTGATGTGTCAATGTAGGTTTATCAACTGCAACAAATGTACAACTCTGATTGGAGATGTTGTTAGTGGCATAAGCTATGCATATATGGGGTCAGGGAATATATGGGAAATCTCTCTGTATATCTTCCTCACATTTTTCCCAAGTTCCTAAAACTAATCTATAAATATAAAGTCCTAACAAAATGCAGCTAAGACTAGAGTACTATCCATTTAGCTATAAAAAATACTTTTAATCAGTAATTGTTCTGTTATACAAGTGGAACCCAAAGGGTACAAATATGACCATTCCAGTGATCACTTCAGGAATTTGAGCTCAATCCCACAAAACTAGACTCTGCTAGACTAGATATCCTAATTCACAAAGAAAGCTTCTTCCAGAATACATGGTATGCTTAATGCCATAACTGTAGTTGGACATTTGCATTTCTATTGCCAGTGTGCCAGCAGTTAAAGAAAGAATAAAATTTACTGGCAGGGATAGTTGTCCAAATTATCATAAAGCAATAGGGTTGCTTTTACATAATGGCAATAAGCGTCAGTATGTCTGGGACCTAGGGTATTTACTAGGGTTATTCTTTGAATTCCATGTGCACTGAATCGGCAATTTTCATAAACACAACCTGACAAAAAGATAACAACAAAGGACTTGATCTATAAGGGATGGATATCTAGTTGGTTTATTCTAAAAGAGAAGCATTTTAATCCAGCAAAAGTATTGGCTGAGGCTGAAGAAAGTCTAGAAAGGGCTCCAGGGAAGATAAACAAGAATAATAGTTGAGACCCAAGGCCAACATCACCAAATATGATTGTAACACTAATATTTAAAGAAAATATGATTAGGCAATACCTTGAAAATCACTAACAGGATGGGGATAGTTTGATGTAGTAATCAAAATAATACCTCACCCTCAGAAACCTACACACTAATCCCTAAAACCTATAAATATGCATGTTACTTTGCTTGGCAAAAAGGAACTTTAGGGACATCATTGAGTTAAGAATCTTGAATAGGGAGACTACACTGGATTATCCATGTGGACCCAATGTAATCACAGTCATCCTTAGAGGGAGACAAGAGGTTTGGAGTTAGAGAGGAGGTAATGGCTACAGCAAAGGTCAGAGCAATGCTCTTTGAATCTGGGGAAGGAGCCATGAGCCAACCCTCTAAGAGCTGAGGAAAGCAAAGAAACGTATTGCCTCTTAGAGGTGCCTGAAAGAATACAACCCTGTTACCCATTCTGAACTTGGACCTACAAAACTGTTGGATAATGAATTTGTGTTGTTTTAAGCCACAAAGTTTGTAGTAATTTGTCACTGTAACAATTGGAAACTAATGTACTTGGTGAAAAAGAAACTCACAGTAACACAAAGTATGGATTCAAGAAGACACTGTGAGTTCCTTTCCAATAATTCCTAATCCTTGGATTTTGGTGTTTACCACCCCGATATGCAACTGCTAGAATCTTAAGTCTTTGACTCTTAGTTTTATTTTGACTCAGGAGCCCTTATTTTTGCCTGTTTTATTAGCAAAAAGAGCTTAGTCATGGCTAATAGGTTTTGTTGGCAGTGAGGAATAGTCTCTCAATTACTAACAACTTGCAGAGTCATTGGCTGGGAACAAGGTCCAAGAACAACATTGTATTAGCTTGAAAATTGACATACCACCTTAGGAAAGAGATCCAGCTGACCACCTTCTCACAACTGGAGCTAGTCCTTTTTTGAAGGTGCTTCTGAATAGCACATTCTGATGTATACCACAGATAGCTGATGCTTTTTATATTCTTGTGTAATTTATATTGAATTGGTAGACTATGCATATATGGGGTGAGGGAATATATGGGAAATCTCTGCATATCTTCCTCACATTTTTCCCAAGTTCCTAAAACTAATCTATAAATATAAAGTCCTAACAAAATGCAGCTAAGACTAGAGTACTATCCATCTAGCTGTAAAAAATACTTTTAATCAGTGGTTAATTGTTCTGTTACACAGGTGGAACCCAAATGTTTTGCAAATATAATTTTCTCCAAATTTATACCAAATATACCTCATTTCAAAGTAAATAATAATATGTAGCAATACTTTATCCCTGTGAATACATTCATGGACACTAATTTATGTAAAGTGTAATACGAGGTCTGTCCAGAAGGTATCCAGCCATGTAATATGAAAAATAGAGACATTTATTGAAGAAGATACAAGAAACATTGTACATAAGACAATGACAGCTCAGTCACCTTCAAAGTAGGCACCTTGGGACCTCACACAGTTCTCCTAATGGCCAACTGCCCGTCGTATTTTTCTGAATGTCATAAATGGTCTCACGTCTCTTACCTTTCAAGGGTGTTAAATCTGGCCCGTAGTGGGGAAGAGTCACCTGGTGATTTGATGTTTCACAAAAAAACTCTGCACAAGACATGATGCATGAGCAGATCCATTATCAGGATGAAGCTGCCAATCACTAGTTGCCCATAGTTGCGGCCTTCTGGATCATCCATATATTTTCCACAGAGGAATGTTCAAGCTTAAAGCAACATTTGATGCAGATCGATAGCTGTACTCATTCAGTCATTTTGAATATGATGGCCACACAGCGCACATCTACTCAACAGCATCTACTGCTCCCACAGACTAATGCAATGAAGTCATCATTTTTCACACATGTGCATTCCACTCCACTCTCCTTTGCTGCCAGGTTACATTGATATCGTGCAAGCTGTTTTTGTCATATTAACAATGACTGGACTTTTTCCAAACAGACCTCATATATGTTATTTATTAATCCAAAGATCATATATTCCTGACTGAACAGTTAGAGAAAAAAATGCTACAATCATATAGTTTCTTTCAGGGCCACTCTATTAGGCTGTTTAGTGACTCTTCAAATAATTTGGGAATATTTAAATAGCAATGCTAACTTTTCTCTGCTTTGTCAAACACAAAATAACATAGACAGATTATTTCTTCCTTGATCCTTTTTTATTCTGTTTATCAAATAATTGCCTTTTTGCTTAATCAACCTTACCTTAAACCTTTGGTTAATTTTTATTGTTGTGTGAAAGATAAGCAGAAATCCTTTAAACATTTATTGTAGTAGTTTATATGAGTACACATTACTACAACCCCAAATATTTAATTTGTTTTGCTTTTAAACATTTGACAAATGATGCATCCTAAAAGGGTGTTTTTTTCTTCCCACGTATAAACTGTATAAAGTATTCATGCTGTTAGATGTAGGAGCACAGAGGATTGATATCGGCTTTTTTAGGTTTTTATTTTCTGAAAAAGTACTTTTATGGTGCTGTCAAAAACCATTGGAGACGTCGTTTCAGTTCAAAGACTTCTTTATTTGCCGGGACTTGAGCAAAATAAGCTAAAACAAATTAGGAAGAAATACATCTTTTGCTTTAAAACTTGGCATTTACAATGTCCTTATTTTCCCCCAGTAGGGATTTTTTCCAATTTAAAATTATTGTATCACGTGTATATTTCCATGACCCTCTTTGTCATGGAATAGAACTAATATAAATTACCAATATTATTTCCAATATTAGAGACTATTGGAGGAAATAGTCGGTTTCAACTGGATTTTTTAACTTAGCATAGGAATAGCAAAAAGGAAAAAAAGAGATAAGCTATAATGACATGTGGAAATGTACAAGGAAAGCTTCACTGATGAACTAATACTTAAAACTAAGCTTTGTAAAACCTATGCCATTCAGTACATATGTTTATATTTGGTCAAAAAAAATGGAAACATCTAGCAGTACAACTTGCTTAGGAAATCATATATAAGGCAAAATTGATGACTGTAGGAAGCGAAAGGCTAGTGGTAGAAAATGAATCTGGGGCAGAGAGACAGTGGCGAACTTCCCTAGGCCTGGCCTGCTCTGTATGAAAAAAAGATCAGATGTTTTAAGTGAAAGAGGACAATAAATAATAACAAAATTTACTATGTTCCACTGCCTAAAATGTGTCAGACAGCATGCCAGCCACTTAATAAATGTCATTTCATTTAATCTTCATGAGAATCATGCAAGGTAAATATCTCCATTTGGAGATTTTGTTTTGTTTATTTTTAAAATAACTTAGAGCAATAAACTGTTGCAACCACTAAATGGCAGAGAAAATAATTTAATCCAGTTTTTTCTGACTGGTTTTCACCTTCCTTGCTTCCAAATCAGGACTTTTAAGGCAGAGTGTTGATACAGGTACTGATCTAAATATATTTGTGTTAAAAAGTAATTCTGGTGGCACGGAAAGAGGAAAAGACTTGTGACACTCTAAACAAGGGGGCCGAGCGTGTGAAAAAAGGATGGAGAGTGTATAAATCAAAGACAAGACGCAGATATTTTAGAATAGTGTATGGGTGCTGCAATCACTACTTGTAATTTATAACAAAAACATGTAAAAAATAAAAATAAAACATGACACTAAGACTACTGAAAGAGTTAAATTAGGCTTTTTGTTTGGGTTGAGACAGAATGATGCACAAATCTGTCCAATGGATGAGTAGTGAGATAGCATTCTACACAAGAAACAGTTAATTTCTCTCCCAAAACAGGGAATTCTGATACAGTAAGATGCTACATACAGAGTTCCATAAGCTAAAAATAACAACTATATGTTAATTTACTTGTTTTTTAAGCTACTTTTTGCACTGAAATATGCTTCTAGTTTGTTTTACTTAACTTGTAACATTTGGGGGACCTATGTACATAATATCAACATCGGGATTAAAAGCAAAATGTGTGAACATTTGAAAGACTAATTTTTTAACATGTGCTTGCTGTTATAGCTATTAAAGTCCTAATGTGATATAGAAGAAGAAGTATTCTGGACTTAAAGTGTAAGTATAAAACATTCTAACCATTGCCTAAAAGAGAAAATCAATTTTAATTTTGTTTTATAGCTGTAAGTAGATATTACTTGTAAATGTAAAGTTTAGCTTCACAGTCTCCTAAAGAAAGTAAAGCTGAAATTCTCTTTTTTTTCATTGTTGCTCTATTACAGTAGTCCCAATTTCCCCCGCTTTGTTCTCCCCCCCGCCTCACCCTCCCCCTGCTCCCATAGTCAAATCCCCACACTGCTGTCCACGTCCACGGGTCATTTATACCTGTTCTTTAACTAGGACTTTCCCCTTCTTTCCTCCCTTGTTCCCCTTCCCTCTCCCCTCTGGTCCCTGTCAGTTTGTTCCTTCTTTCTATGCCTCTGGTTCTATTTTGCTTGTTAGTTTATTTTATTTATTAGATTCCTCTTGTAGGTGAGATCATATGGTGTCTGTCTTTCACTGCCAGATTTATTTCACTTAGTATAATACTCTCTAGTTCCATCCATACTCTCACAAAAGGAAGGAGTGCCTTCCTAACTTTTTGCTGCATAGTATGCCATTGTGTAAATGTACCACAGGTTTTTGATCCACTCAATTGCTGAGGGAACTTAAGCTCAATTCCACTCAATTCCAGCACTTGGCTATTGTAAATGATGGTACTATGAACATGGGGGTGCATAGGTTCTTTTCAATTGGAGTTTCAGAATTCTTTTCCTTTAATTAATTAATTTATTTTTCCAAATAAATTTGTCTCTGCCTTTCGCAAACCACTTTCCCTTGCCCCCCTCCCCCCTCCCTCCCTCAATCCTTCCCCACTTTGGTTTTGTCCATGAGTCCTCGCTATATGTTCCTTGACTTCATCCTTCCCTTCCTTTTCTCCCCACCCACCCCTCCCTCTTTCCCTCTTGTCTCTGTTTCTTTTCCTTCCAGTGTTGCTGGTCTTATTTTCCTTGCATCTTTGTATTGTTGGTTAGGTTCCACTTATAGGTGACATCATATATCTGTCATTCACCCCTTGGCTTATTTCACTTAGCATAATACTCTTGAGTTCCATCCATGCTGTCGCGAAGTTTAGTAGTTCTTTTTTTCTTTCTGCTGCGTAGTATTCCATTGTGTACATGTACCATCATTTTTTGATCCAATCATCTCCTGAAGGGCATTTAGGCTGCTTCCAACACTTGGCTATTGTAAATTGTGCTGCTATGAACATTGGGGTGCATAGGTTCTTTCGAATTGGCGTTCTGGATTCTTAGGGCATAGTCCCAGCAGGGGAATCACTGGATCAAAAGGCAGTTCCATTTTCAGCTTTTTGAGGAAATTCCACACTGATTTCCACAATGGCTGCACCAGTCTGCATTCCCACCAACAGTGGACTAGGGTCCCCTTTTCTCCACAGCCTCGCCAGCTCCTGTTGTTTGTTGATCTGTTTATGATGGCCATTCTGACCGGTCTGAGGTGGTATCCTATTGTGGTTTTGATCTCCATTTCTCTGATAGCTGGTGATGCCAAGCATCCTTTCAAATGTCTCTAGGCCCTCTGTATCTCTTCCTTGGAAAAGCGTCTGCCCAGGTCCTTTGCCCATTTTTTGATTGGATCGTTTCTCTTCTTGGAGTGGAGTCGAGTGAGTTCCTCATATATCTTGGAGATCAAACCACTATCTGATGTATCATTAGCAAATATATCTTCCCATACGGTTGGCTCCCTTTTCATTTTGTTGATGTTTTCTTTCGCCGTGCAGAAGCTTCTTATTTTGATGAGGTCCCACGTGTTTGTTCTTTCCTTTATGTCCCTTGCTTAGGAGACATATCAGTGAAAAAATTGCTGCATGGGATATCTGAGAGTTTCCTGCCAATGTTCTCCTCTAGGACTTTGATGGTGTTGCGACTTATATTTAAGTCTTTTATCCATCTTGAGTTTATTTTTGTGTATAGTGTCAGCTGATGATCCAATTTCAATTTTTTGCATGTAGCCGTCCAGCTCTCCCAACATCATTTGTTGAAGAGGATATTATTGCTCCACTTTATACTTCTGCCCCCTTTGTCAAATATTAGTTGCCCATAGAGACCAGGGCTTATTTCTGGGCTGTCTATTCTGTTCCACTGGTCTATGGGTCTCTTCTTGTGCCAGTACCGGATTCTTTTGAGTATAGTGGCTTTGTAGTAGAGTTTGATGTCCGGTATTGTGATCCCTCCTACTTTATTTTTCTTTCTCAAAATTGCTGCAGCTATGCAGGGTCATTTATGGTTCCATATAAATTTTTGAAATGTCTGTTCTATTTCTGTGAAATACGTCATTGGTATTTTAATAGGGATCGCATTGATCCTATAAATTGCTTTGGGCAGTATGGACATTTTGATGATGTTAATTCTTCCAATCCATGAGCACGGTACATGCTTCCATTTATTTGTGTCTTCCTTAATTTCTTCCTTCAATGTTGTATGGTTTTCTGCGTACAAGTCTTTTACCTCCTTCATTAAATTTATTCCTAGGTATGTTATTTTTCTTGTTGCTATATCGAATGGTATTTTTTTTTTCTGATTTCTTCTTCTTCTATTGCATTGCTGGTGTACAAAAATGCCTTTGGTTTCTGAATGTTGACTTTGTATCCTGCTTTTTTGCCAAATTCACTTATTAGGTTGAGGAGTTTTTTGGTAGAGTCTAGAGGGTTCTCTATGTACACTATCATGTCATCTACAAACAATGATAGATTTACTTCCTCCTTTCCTATTTGAATGTCTTTTTTTTCTTTTTCTTGTCTGACCACTGTGGCTAAGACTTCCAATACTATGTAGAATAGAAGTGAAAGCGGACATCATTGTCGTGTTTCCGATCTTATTGGGAATGCTTTCAGTTTTTGCCCATTGAGTATGATGTTGGCTGTAGGTTTTTCATATATGGCCTTTATTACATTGAGGAATGCCCCATTTATTCCCATTTTGCTGAGTGTTTTGATCATAAATGTGTGCTGTACCTTATCGAATGCTTTTTCTGTGTCTATCGAGATGATTGTGGTTTTTGTCTTCCCTTTTGTTTAAGTGATGTATTACGTTTATTGATTTGCATATATTGAACCATCCTTGCATGCCTGGGATGAATCCCACTTGATCGTGGTGGATAATCTTTTGAATGTATTGCTGGATGCGGTTGGCCAATATTTTGTTGAGAATTTTAGCATCTATGTTCATCAGCGAAATTGGCCTGTAGTTTTCTTTCTTTGTAGGGTCTTGATCTGGTTTTGGGATCAGGGTGATGCTGGCCTCATCAAAAGAGTCTGGGAGTCTTCCCTCCTCTTGGATTTTTTGGAATAGTCTGAGGACAGGGGTTAGCTCTTCCTTAAATATTTTGTAAAATTCTTCTGTGAAACTGTCTGGCCCAGGGCTTTTGTGTGCTGGGAGTTTCTTGATTACTGCTTCAATTTCCCCAGCTGTTATTGGTCTGTTCAAGCTTTCTATTTCTTCCTCCTTTAGTGTTGGGAGATTATACCTTTCTAGAAATTTGTCCATTTCCTCAAAGTTTTCAAATTTCTTGGCATATATTTGTTCATAGTAGTTTCTGACAATCCTTTGTATTTCTGTGGTATCAGTTGTTATTTCTCCTCTTTCATTTCTGCTTTTATTAATTTGGGTCCTCTCCCTTTTTTTTGTTAATGAGTCTGCTTAAAGGTTTGTCGATTTTATTCATGTTTTCAAAGAACCAGCTCCTGGATTGTGATCCTTTGAATTGTTCTTTTCGTCTCCATGTCATTCAGTTCTGCTCTCATCTTGACTATTTCCTTCCTTCTACTTGCTCTGGGATTTATTTGGTGTTGTTTCTCCAGTTCTTAAAGTTGTAGTGTTAGGGCTTTTATTTGAAATGTTTCTATCTTTTTAAGGTAAGCCTGTATTGCTATGAACTTCCCTCTCAGGACTGCCTTTGCTGTGTCCCATAGGTTTTGGACTTTTGTCTGTTCATTTTCATTTGTTTCCAGAAACTTTTTGATTTCTTCTCTTATCTCATTTTTGACTCATTCATTGTTTAATAGTGTACTGTTCAGTCTCCATGAGTTTGCAAGTTTTTGAGGTTTCTCTTTGAGGTTGATTTCCAGTTTCAAGCCCTTGTGGTCTGTAAAAATGCTTGATATTATTTCAATTTTCCTGAATTTGCTGAGGCTTGCTTTGTGTCCTATCATGTGGTCTATCTTTGAAAAACTGCCATGAGCATTTGAAAAGAATGTGTGTTTTTCTTCTTTGGGATGTAAGGTTCTATATATGTCAGTTAAGTCCATTTGATTCAGTGCGTCATTCAGCTCCACAATATCCTTGTTGATGTTTTTTTTTTGGAAGATCTGCCCATTTTTGACAGTGGGGTGTTGAAATCCCCTACTATTAGTGTGTTGCTGTCTATATCTTTTTTGAAGTCATCCAAGATTTTCCTTATATATTTGGATGCTCCTATGTTGGGTTCATATAAGTTTACAATGTTTATGTCTTCTTGATGGATTCTTCCTTTACATATTATAAAGTACCCCTCTGGGTCTCTGTTTATGGCTTTTATTTTGAAATCTATTTTGTCTGATATAAGTATTGTAACCCCTGCTTTCTTCTCTTGCCCATTTGCTTGGAATATTTTTTTCCATCCCTTTATTTTCAGTCTGTGTAGGTCTTTTTCTCTGAGGTGGGTCTCTTGTAGGCAGCATATGTGTGGGTCATGTTTTCTTATCCATTCAGCTATCCTGTGTCTTTTCATTGGAGCATTTAGTCCATTTACATTGAGAGTTATTATTGATAGAAACTTATTCATTTTTTTCTCTTTGTACCTGTGTTTTTCTCTTTCTCACTCTTTTCCTTCACCTTCTTAAACCAGTCCCTTTAGCATATCTTGTAGTGCATGTTTGGAGGAGACGTATTCTTTTAGCCTTCTTTTGTCTGGGAAACTCCTTATTTCCCCTTCTGTTTTGATTGAGAGCCTTGCTGGGTAGAGCAGCCTTGGTTGTAGGCCTTTGCTTTTCATGACTTGGAATATTTCTTGCCATTCCCTTCTGACTTGGAGTGTTTCCGTTAGAAGTCAACTCCTAGCCATATTGGGGTTGTTACTCCCTGTTTCTCCCTTGCTGCCTTGAGTATTCTCTCTTTGTCTTTGATATTTGCCATTTTAATGATGCTGTGTCTTGGAGCAGGCCTCTTTGGGTTCCTCTTCAATGGGGCCCTCTGTTCTTCCTGGACCCGTGAGACCTTTTCTCTCCTCAAATTGGGGAAGTTTTCCATCATTACTTGTTCAAGGAGGTTCTCTATCCCTTGCTCCTCTTCTTCTCCTTCTGGTATCCCTATTACACTGATATTATTGTGTTTCAGGTTGTCTTGCATTTCCCTAAATGCCTCTTCATTCTTTTTGGGTCTTTTTTCCATTTCTTGTTCTCTCTGGGAGCTTTATTCTACCTTATCGTCCTTTTCACTGATTCAATCCTCGGCTTCATCTAGTCTGCTTTTGATTCCTTCTACTGTGTTCTTCAATTCAGAAATGGTATTTTTCATATCCTCTTGAGTCTTCTTGATAGTTTCTATGTCCTTTTCCAGGTTGATATGGTTTGTTGTAAGATCCTGATAGTTTCTCTGCAGTTTCTCATAGTTATCTTTGAGCTGGCTGAGCTCATTGAGCTTCCTTAGAGCCATTGTTTTGAATTTAATATCTGATCGTTCCCTTGTTTCTATTTCATTTAGCTCTCTCTGTGTGGATTCCTCCTTTCTTCTTATTTGGGGGGAACTTCTTTTTCTCCCCATTTTTGTGAGTGTCTATTTTTTTGTCTTCTGCTTCAATTGAGCCGTCTAGATTTCCTGACTTAGTGGATTAAACTGCTATGGTAGTAGGCAGGATTTTTATTTATTTATTTTTTCTTTCCTTTTTTTTCTGGGTCTTCCCCTGATGGTGTCAGTTGTTGACCCTATCTGTCCTTGGGCCATCTGTTTGTGTCTTCCAGGAATCTACTGCCTTTGTCTGTCTCCTGTGATTGTCAATCTGGTCACTCTGTCCTCATCTGTCAGGTTTAAGCACCACAGGGCGGAGCAGTTCTTCCTGATGGCGGGACTATTGTGCCCTTATAGGCTGCTGTCACTCAGGGGAATAGTCCACCTGAGCAAGATGTAGATTGTGGATTGGGGAAGAGTCAGCACCGGGACTTCCCAATACCTCTGTCTCCAGTCTCTCCTCAAGGGTCTCTGGGCAGCTCTGTGACCCCTTTGACCAGAGATCCACTATTTCTGCGGACTACTCTGTACTCCTACTCTGGCTCACTTGCACTGCCCCGGCCCACACCAGCGCCCTCGCCAGTCCATGCTCGCCAGCCGCCTGGGAGCGCACCCTGGCACTGATCAGTTTAGGGTCTTCTATTATGTGCTTTCCTGCTTTTGGCTCTTTGGGGACGTGGCCTGCCTGTACAAAGTGGAGACTACAGAAAGGGGAAGGAGTCAGCTCCCGGACTCTCTGGTTAATCCTGTCTCCAGTCTCTCCCCGAGGGTCTCTGGGCAGCTCTGTGACCCCTTAGGCCAAAGATCCACTATTTCTGCCAACCACATTGTAATCACGCACCTTCTGGCTCCAGCTCCCGCTTCTGCCTCTTTGGGGGTATGGGCTGCCTGCGCAAAATGTGGACTATGGAATGGGGAGAGAGTCTGCTCCGGAGATCTCAGATAATCCTCCAGTTCTTTCCCTAACCCCTCCATTTCCGGTCTCTCCTCAAGTGTCTCTATGAAGCCGTGTGTCATCTCTGGTCAGGGATCCTCTATTTCTTCCAGCCAGTCTGCACTCAGCCCCCAGCCCACATGTGCACAAGCTGCATGCAGAGAGCGCAAAAGGCAGTTTAATTGATTCACTTATGCCAGAATGAGATGGTAGCTGCAGAGTGGGAGGTGAGTTATCACCGGGTTTATTTAATTGGGTTTTCCCTCTTTCTTTCTTGATGAGTCTGGATAAAGGCTTGTTGATTTTGTTTATCTTTTCAAAGAACCGGCTCATGGATTTAGTGATCCATTGAATTGTTATTTTAGTCTCAATGTCATTTAAATCTGTTCTGATCTTGATTATTTTCTTCCTTCTACTAACTCTGGTCTGTGTTAAATGTTGCTCTTCTAGTTCTTGTAGAAGGAGGATTATGTTTATTTGAAATTTCTCTATCCTTTTTAGGTAGGCCTTTATTGCTATACACTTCTCACGGCTGTTTTCATTGTGTCCCATAGGTTTTGGGTTATTGTGTGTTCACTTTCATTTCCAGAAACTTTTTTATTTCTTCCTTGATCTCATGTGATAGCCCATTCATTATTTAATAGCAAGTTATTCAGTCTCCATGAATTTGAATGTTTTTGAGTTTTTCCTTGAGGTTGGTTTCTAGTTTCAAGCCACTGTGATCTGAGAAGATGCTTGATATGATATCAATTTTCTTGAGTTTGTTGAAGCTTGTTTTGTGACCTACCATGTGATCTATCATTGAAAATGTTCCATGCGCATTTGAAAAGAATGTATATATTGCTTCTTTGGGTTGAAAAGTTCTGTATATAGCGATTAAGTCCATTTGAACTTGAATGTTGTTCAATGCGCAATATCCTTCTTGTTTCTTTGTTTGGAAGATCTATCCATTGTTGACAGTGGGGTGTTAAAATCTTCTGCTATAAGTGTGTTGTTACTGATATATTTCTCGAAGTCCTCCAATACTTTCTTTCCTTATATATTTTTGTGCTCCCTGTTGGATGCATATATGTTTACAAGTGTTATATCTTCTTGATGGATTGTTCCCTGAAGTATTCTAGAGTGTCCTCCTTTGTCTCTTGTTATGACTTTTATTTTAAAACCTATTTTGTCTGGCATAACTATTGTTATCCCAGTTCTGTTTTTTTTTTCCATGTCCATTTGCTTGGAATATTTTTTTTTCCATCCTTTTGCTTTCAGCCTGTGTAGATGGTTTGTTCTGAGATGGGTCTCTTATAGACAGCGTATATGCAGGTCATGTTTTCTTATCCATTTAGCTACCTTATGTCTTTTGATTGAAGTATTTAATCCATTTACATTTAAGGCTATTATTGATATGTACTTATTGGTTTCCATTTTTTTCTTCTGTTCTTGTTTTTCTCCTCTCTTTCTCTCTCTCTTTTTCTTTATCTTCTTAAAGCAGGCCATTTAGCATCTCTTGTAGTTCTGGTTTAGTGGAAATGTGTTCTTTCAGCTTTTTCTTTTTTTTTTTCTTTTTTCCCCTGGGAAACTCTTTGTTTTGTCTTCCATTTTAATTGAGGGCCTTGCTGGGTAGAGTAGTCTTGGTTGCAGGCCTTTGCTTTTCATTATTTGGAATAGTTCTTGTTATTCCCTTCTGGCTTATAGTGTTTCTGGTGAGTATTCTGTTGAGTATTCAGCCTTATCAGGGCTCCCTTGTATATTACTAGCTGTTTCTCCCTTGCTACCTTTAATATTCTCTCTTTGTCTTTAAATTTTGCCATTTTTATTATGATGTGTGTTAGAGTGGGTCCCTTTGGATTCATCTTGATTAGGAACCTCTATGCTTCCTGGACTTGTGTTAATTTTTCTCTTATCAAGTTAGGAAAATTTTCTGTCATTATTTTTTCAAACAGATTTTCTCAGCCTTGTTCCTCTTTTTCTCCTTCTGGCGTTCTTATGATACAGATATTATTACATTTTATGTTGTCCTACAGCTCCCTTAAACCCTCTTCATTCTTTTTGACTCTTTTTTCATTTTTTTGTTTTGTCTGGGAATTTTTTTCTACCCTGTCCTCCAGCTTACTGATTTGATCCTTTGCTTCATCTAGCTTACTTTTAATTCCTTCTACTGTGTTTTTCAACTCAGAAATTGTGTTCTTCATTTCCTTCTGGCTCTTATTGATAGTTTCTATGCCGTTCTTCATGCTGATGTAGCTCACAGTAAGTTTTCTGTAGCTTCCTTATAGTTCTTTGCAGTTCTCACTGAACTCATTAAGCTTCCTTATTGTCATTATTTTGAACTCAATGTCAGATAGTTTTCTTGCCTCTATTTCAGTTAACACTCTTACTGGGGATTTTTTCTTTCCTTTCAATTGGGTTTTTTTTTCTTTGTCTCCCTCTTTTAGGGGAGACTCTTGTTTGTTTCTGTTTTTTAGATTGATGTGCTTTGACTCCCTGTATTTGTGCTGTGAACTTCTATGGTAGGAGACCTGTAGGATTCAATGGTGCATCTCCTAGCTTGGTCTCTTGACTTGATGGTCTTGGGATGCCCTTTATGCTCTTTATGTTGGATCTCTGGTTGTAATTAGGTTTTGATTGTTGCTGGTTTATTCTTTAGTAGGTCCTTTTCTCCAGCTGCCTGACTAAGAGTCACTCGTCCCATCATGTCTTGTATGCTGTTGTGAAGGTGCTACTGGAACAAAACCACATAGCCCAGGAAACAAACCCACACCCACAAAATAACCCCATCCACAATCACATTATCAACTACAAATGAGCCAGTATTAATAGGGGTATAGGCAGGTTAAGATCATTATAAGAAAGGAAAAGTGAATATGAAATGACTAACTGAAAGAAAAATAATTTCGAGAGAGTAGATGGAGGAGCAGTAATAAGAGTAGGGAACTGGAGCAAGGCAAAGAGAGAAAGAAAATAAGATTTGCATTGTAAATAAAAAAAGAATGAAGAAGACAGAATAATGCAAGAGAAAGGAAGCAGATATTTAAAAAAGTAAAGTGAGAGAGAAAGAAAAAAGAAAAAATAAGTAAATAAATAAAACAATGGGGACCAAATTGAAGAAAAAGATCCACCACAGCACTATCAACAACAAATGAGCTAAGTTTAATATAGGGGAATAAGAGGAAAACAGAAAAAAAAGAAAAGCTTGAGAGATTCTAGAAGAAAAGGAGGTGATTTTGAGATGATAGAGAGAGAAGGAATTCTAAAAATGAGGAATGAAAACCAGGATAAGACAGGAAAATATTAAAATTTGAGATGAAAAACAGAAAGGGCCAAAGAAAGACAGAATGAGTAGAAGAGAAGAATGGTAAAGTTTGAGGTTTGATATATCAAAATAGTGAAGATCTAGAGATAAAATTGAAGAAATGCAACAACCACCACCCTATCCACAACCAATGAGCAAAGACCGGTAAAGGTGGAGAGAGAACACAGGTATTTTAAGAGTGGGAAAAAGAATGTGAGATGACCAATGACATGAAAAATGATTTTGAGAGCCTGGAGAGGGGAGAAAGAGTAAGAGTGTGGAATGTAAACAAGTAGTAGCAAGAGGGAAAACAAAATTTAAAACAAAAATAAGAAGAGCAGAGAAGAAACACCACAGGGTGGGACAGAGTAACTACTGGGGGCATGTTTAATGCTTCCCTTCAGGCTGAGGCCACTTGGAGTGGAGTGGTCTTCCTGAGCAAGATGGCTCCGGCAGTGTAGGGAATGACCTGGCTCCAGGATCCTGGAAGATGATCTCTCAGGTCTCTCCCCAAAGCTACTGTCCCCAGTCTCTCCTCAAGCATCTCTAGTCCATTCTGCCCCAGCTGTTTGCTAGAGCTCAGGGTAAGTGACTGCAAATGAAATACTATGCACTGGCCCTTGAAAAGGATCTGTGCATCTTCAGCCTTCTGTCTCTGGTAGAGAGAAATCCTTTCGCTTTTCACAGCTAGATGTTATCTGGGTACTTTTTGGGCTCTGATGCTATAGGTTAAGAAGCCCAACTTGGGGTTTAGACTCTGCACAGCTCAGGGTGAACCCCCCTGCTGCTGAAATATTCCTCTAGCACCTCAGCTGCTGCCTGTGGGAGCCCAGCTAGCCCTCTCCCATCTCCTCTGCATTTCACATCAGTGGCATTATGATGAAGCTATTTCTTCTGTCTGTCCATCTTTATAAGGCTTCTCTCCCACTGATGTTCAGTTAGTTTTTCTGGATGATTTCTCCACAATTCAGTTGTAATTCTAGATTCATCTTGGGAGGAGGATACTGAAGCTTTCACTCACTTCTCCACCATCCTGGATCTCTCTCTTATTTTCTAACAGTGTATTTCCCATGAACATGGCTGATATTATTCTCAGTTTGAACTGCTGCTTAAGAAAAAATCATCAAAGAGAATTTTTAAGGCCTTCAAGAGACTAGAACAACTAAGGCTTTTGTGAGAGGATTAGGAGAATGTTGAGGGGGAGTGTGGAGAAACATAAAATAAAGAACAGAATATCATTAACTATATTTTTTTTCTCTTATTAGAAATATAGGAAACAGGGTCTGGTTAAATAAGACAAAGAGAGAAGTAAAATTTAATGTGTAAAAATGAAATAATATAATGCATTTCTTTATAAAACTGATTTCTGCTTGGGGGAAATAGATTTATAAATAAAATATAGCTAGATCATTTATTTACTAAGATAATTATTGTGACTATTTTATTTATACATTACACAGCTTGAATAACATTAAATGACAATATCAAAACCAATTAATACACCTAAGATTACAGACAGAATGTTTCTATTCATCATTGAATAATTGCAAATGTAGCACACTGCTATACATATTAGTCTGCTACCATCAACCATGTGTGGGTTCCACAAAGTCAGAGCTTAAAACAAGGGCTCACCTGAAGGGAATTTATTTGGAAATCAAAGAGACAGTAGGCATGAATAACTAGGGTGAGTAAAATGAGAAAGGAGGAAAAGACAATTAGGAAAAGCCAACAAAGGATTATTATAAAATTGTCTATTTCTGTGGGTAATGGTGTTCAATCCTACTGAGAACATCTGAGTAGCCTTATCAAATGCATTTCAGAATTGTCTGTCTCAGTGATAAAAGAGAGAATCATTTATCTATTGGTTCCTAACTCCTACTGGTTAAGGATTGCCCCAGGCAGGTGTGGGGGAGATTAATCGCTCTTAGTAGCAGTGTAAGATTATGTGAATGTCAAGTGAGCTCCAGCAGGTATCCACATGTTTGGAATTATAAAAACATTCAGACGGAGGGCAAGAAATACATCCCACATATTTGAAGTGAGGCAATTCGTGTAAGCACCAAATGGCTCAAAGCCTGCATAGGCTGGAATCAAATGAGCGTTCCTCATATGAGGCCAAGAAGATGTGAAGCAATGCGGAGGAACTCTCAATAGCCCATTCTTTGAGGTGCTCAGGGCTGCTCACACTCAGCACCAGTTTAATTAACTCTGTCACCAGTTATCAATGTGGGGACATCGGTAAACTCTACAGAAGATAATGCAAGAGAAGTAGAAGAATAAATTATATTTATTTTATAATGCATTCACTCTAGTCAATAATACCTAAATTATTGTTTTAGCTGCATTTTTTAAATTTTATATTGTGTTTTTGGTGACAGTTATGTGTTTTTGAATTCTTTTATTACTTTCTTATTCTCCAAATACATAATTATAGCTTTTCCAAAGTATAAGGTATTTTTATTGCTAATATTTTTGTTGATTTATTATTTAGATATTGACTGTACATGTATATATGTATTGTGGTAAGTATCTTGAAGGATATTTGGTCCTGTCCAAAACGTCCATGGGCATACTTGATTTATGCCGAATGGTCCTTAATGTTTGGTCTTATCAAAAATTCATGAATTACAATAAAAATAACATAAATAAAATTTTAATGAAGTTAAATATTTGTATTATGTAATGAATCACTGACCAAACCAAATGTCTCTATGGACATTTGGGACAGGACCAAATATCCACTAATCAGTGAGTATAATATATGTCTTTAAGTTTTTGTTACGCCTTTGTTACTTTGATAATAGGAAATGTATTTACGAAGAACCTTAGCCAAATACAAACTCAAGTCTAGTGAAGTACTTGAGTATGGAGATAAATAATAAGCTGGATGTCATATGAGAGCTCAAGTTAGCCAGATGATTTACTTACTTAGTAAATCCTAAGGAAGGAAAAGTGAGCTGGACCACTTGCAAAGGCATTGGAAAAACTGGTAGATAGACCTTCTAATTGAGAAAATTACCAAATTGCCATCATGTATAAGTACCCAACAAGCCAGAAGCAAGGAAATATTTCCTTGCTCAGAAAGCCTAAGGTATAGTGAGGCAAGTGGGTTGGTTGGTCAGAAGTCATAAATACCACTTCCACCTAAATACCACATCCAGTTCTGTGGAGAAGGTTTTTGGGTCAGTGTCAAATTTATAATGGTGAATCTCAGAACTACAAAGAAGATATTGCCTGGCAGTGACCCTTTAAATTATGAAAAATACCATGATCTTTTCTACTGAGGCTTGCACATACCCACAATATTAATGCAGAATTGTAAGATCAAATACTTGATAATACCTGTATACTTTCAGTAAGCCAGAATTTTTCTGAATAAATTATGTTATTACTGGCAGTAGTTAACACACTTAACTATTTAAATCTAACTGTGTGACTAAGTTTTGAAATGTTTTCCTACTTTCATATATATATATATATATATAGATATATATATATACAGCGCTCATATTTATGGAATAGTTATTTTGCTTTTAATCTACTGCTTTAATTTTCTCAACAAATGAATGTGTTAGATAATATTTTCTGAGCTTTATAAGTGCAAAAAATAATGAAGCTCAGTGCTATGAATTCTAGAGAGTGTTAGAAGAAGATTTCAACACAGAAAATCTGACTTAAACTTTGTGCTCCCTTTTATGTTGCATACTTTTTTATGGCAAAATCAATAACAAAAATATTTGATACTGCAATGTGATCAAATGTTTTCATATAGATGAAAGTATAGATTTTTATTTTGTTACATTTCTAGCACAGCAGTTATATAATAGAAATAGCCAAATACTATGTGTCCGGTGTATTAGCTATAACTCCCTTTCTTGATTTTTGAGTGTTTTCCACATTTTAAAGATATAGAATACAAAACCCTCCAAAACTCAATTTCCAGATTCACAATACTATTAAATAGAAAGAAAAAGTTTCCACACGCATTATCTTTTACCCCTCTGCCAACATGAGGAGAATCTACACTAGGTGAAGCTAGTCCATGTACTTTTTGTCACGTGCTCAAGGAGTGCAGTGATTCCACAGACTGGAGGCTGGGCAGTCATCCTGATTGTGAACATGGAAGATCTATTGAATGCCACTACCCAGCCCTATTAGAGGAATTCTGTGGTAAGCAAACTATGAGCTACTGGCCAAAATCCAGCCAACAGCCTGCTTACACAGCACACAAGCTAAGAATAATTATATATTTTTAATTATTAAAAATCAAAAGAAATACAATATCTTAATATACATGAAAATTATACAAATCTAAATTTCAGTGACCATTAATAGAGTTTCATTAGAACAGAGCCATAACTACCCTACCACACACATGTAACCTCCAATTATGTTTTGTCTTATTCTAATTCATCCTCTTTTTTAGCAGTGTCCTTGATTTTCTCAGAATATTTACAAATGTTATGGCCATGAGTCAAAGGGAATACATAATGTATGATCCCAAGAAAAGCATAACAACAGGCATAGCTCTGACTGAGAATTACATTATTTTTATTTCCTCATGGTTCAATATGATGTAGAATTGAGCATTCCTTAAAAAATTCTGATATTTCTATTTTTCTTCCTTTTTTAAAAAGAAGAGACCAAAACATATAACTAAAAAGTACTTGGCTTTTGGCTCATGGGGTTCCACAGGTCAATTGTCTGGGTTACCTAGTTCACTATGAGCAAAGCCATGACCACCTTATAGTAATTCAACACAGCTGAACAAATTGTGCTCGATAGAACTAAACAATTCATCTAATGGAAATGTTTTTTCTGATTGGCTTTTTGTTGCTCCAACTTAAAAACCATTGAAATGCTATTTCCTTTTCTATTTATGAAACTAGTCATTTCTATATTTTATCTGCATGAGGGAGAATATGTTTAAATAGGACTTTTGAAACTTTATGTAAAGGGTTAGAGTGTAAATGTTTCAGGCTTGAGGGTGATAGAGTTGCTTTCATAACTACTCCATTCTTAGTACCGTAGCACAGAAACAGAGACAGCATGCAATCTGTTATGGCTCTGTTCTAATGAAACTCTATTAATGGCCACTGAAATTTAGATTTGTATAATTTTTATGTATCTTAAAATATTGTATTTCTTTTGATTTTTAACTACTAAAAATATATAGCTATTCTTAGCTTATGTGCTGTGTAAGCAGGCTGTTGGCTGGATTTTGGCCAATATTTCATAGTTTGCTTACCACCGAATTAAAAAATAAAATTGAAGAGAGGAAGCAAACAGGACTTTATTAAAAGGGACTATTGCTCAGTGTTGTGAGTTGTTATATTATTACTTGTTAAAGATATTTTAAGAGTAAACATTTTAATAAAATGAAGTGACCAGAGGAAGACTAGTTTGATTTATAAAAAGGAGAGAATAAACAGTGTGAGAAAAGTTACATAAGATGTTCATATTCCATCAATTCAATCATTAATGTTTTTGTAAACTTAAGCAGGACATCATGTTTCTATATGCCTATTCATCCTACTTTGTTCTAAGAATGGTGCTAGTGATTAGAAAACATTAGAGAAGTGAGATTATGAATGCCTCATGAATGAATAAAATTGTTTCTATATTCCTTTATAATCTATAGCATGAAACTATAAATTGCTTATTGTACAATGGGTAGAAGGGTAAAACTATGCATAATTTTAGAGATATAGAGTAAAAAATTATTATTTCAACATCCAATTCATCTTTATAATTCTTATTAAATTAGGAAGGCATATATATCTAAGCTGAGCATGACAAAAATATTTATATTTGCATATTTATTTATTTGATAATTTTTGAGAAAAATTTACTTGTTTTTATGAGGTATATTGACTTAAAACTCAGTCTATTATGGCAAAATGACATCGTTATATATCAGAAATAATCATGCAATTTCCATGTGTTTGTCATATTTAGAACCAGATATTTCATAGCAACTTACACAAAAACTCACACACAAATTTATTGAATTAAATGTAAGTTTACTTTGTTATAAACTAATGATCAAGAGAACAAAAACTTCCAAAATAAGGATATAATATCAATGATTACATGATCACCTGGTACAGGGTTCTCTAATAAGCCCAAAAAGATAAATGAAACATACAATAGGGTTTCTATTCTTAAAACATTTCTGTGTTTCTGTGTACTACTACATACCTCAGAATTTTCCTTAATCTAATAACTATTGAGTATTTTTCTAATATATGTCTATATTGTAAACAATAAAAATAAAGTTTAAAAAGCAGTTAAAAATAGGTGATACTTTTAATTTGAGAATGATCAAACGATGTTTTTGATGATATCTACACAAAAGATACAGCAATGCAAACTAATTTTCATCTGTCCAATGAAAAGATTGAAGTAACATTAAAAGATTGCCTTTGGTTTAATATTCCGTAGCCATAAAGAAAGAGGATAGGGCAAAAATATTGATGCAAAGATATTTATAAAGATTCTGGGACTATCATGGTGGTAATATAGTTTTGTAATCTCTCTTAGTCTGCTTGTGAAAATAAATAAAACTAGATATCAAAACAAAAAAGCAAACAAAAAAATGGGCAATATTTATGAAAATCATAGGGGAGAATGTAAGAAGATGAGTAAAACCATGAATAGCGCATGACTTTCAAATTCATCTCAGCTCTCTGGGAGAACACAGGGAAAAGCAATGGGTGTCTGATGGACATGAGAACAGGATAGAAATAAATGATATATGTATATATTTGTTATTTTTTCAAACCAATTGCAGGAGAGTAAGTGGTCAGCCATAAAACCAGAAGAAATTTGAATAGTTTGCTTCCAATAAATACTCAAAACTAACCCACCAGGGTCACAGGATAACAGCTACAGCAGAAATAAAGAGTAGCAGAATGGTTTCCATGCAGATAACGGCATCTTTACAGATAATAGAAACAACCAGTGTTACAACTCTATAACTGGAAGTGACATGCCATACATTGATATTTTTGTCAAAGAAGCCTTTTGTCCACTGTATTCAGCAACACATTGTTTCACACAGAGAAACACATTGAAACGAAGAAACGCAAATGCACTGTGTTAAATTCCTTGAAATCAGGAAGTTGTTTAAGTTTATAAGGAAAATGCATCTAGAAGAGTCTACTAATCACTCTCAGCCTGCTTTTCATTCTCTGAAAGCTGTAGTGCAGTGTTTGAACACGCTTAAGTTTAATTCATACCAAGTGAGATTGGTGAACATTTATCAGCAGAGATAAGAATTCCTAACTACAAATTTTCCTCTTTATGTAATGAATAATTTTATGTTTACAAATTGTAAAACATGTTCTTTCGGAAGGGTTGTGTCAAAAGTAAAATACAATAACACAAACAACAATAACAAACATGACACTTAAGATCTCTACTCAAAAGAGATCAGAATTATAAAATTATATTCTACTACCCAAATTAGCTTTAAAAACCACATAAATGAAAAGCAGAATTAGGAAAAGTCTGAAAGGGGATTACAGAATTTTAGAAACTATTAATGTTAAAAGACAAAATCAATTTAGATTTGAAGACTAAACTGCAATGGACACAAGAGTTTATACGTGCAATATATCATTTCATAGGAGAAATAGAAAGAAAAGTCAGGTATATTTTAAAAACTAAGAGGAAATAAGAGAAAAGTAAAGGGATTTAAGTAAAAGAAACATTGAAGATTGGTAAAGAACACTCAATGTACCAATGTTAGGTAACTCTGAAGAAGGAAATCAATGCAAGTGAACAGAACATTAAGAAAAATAAATCAAACAAATTATTCTGAAGTGTAAAGAATTGAAACGACTTATTGAAATAGTTTACCATATTCCTAAAAAGAACAATTAACAATAAAATATATTCTGATACAATTGGTGGGATTTTTATCAAAAAGAAAGAAAAATTGAAAATCAAGGTCAAGAGCTGTCAAAACTTTTCGATGCGGGGCCAGATAATAAATGTACCTATTACCTATTATCATGTGCTCAATTTAATCTGGGGATCATAGATTGTGATTCTAGGTCTAGATTTTTTTTAATGATGTAAAAAAAACTAGCTTATCATAATAATTTTTGGCAGGAATTTATCATGCCAAAAACTATGATAAGTAATATATTTGTCAATTTATGAGATATTTTTTAAGTTTAGCATTTTATACCCTGCATAATTGTCTCTCAAAGATGAAGAGCACAGGCCATCTGTTATTACCAATGAGAAAAAACACAAAGGATATTGTTTCCATAAGACCATAAGAGGAAATCAAGTAGGAGATGAGCTTCACAAAACTAATGCATATATATTGTGTATGTGAGAGAGAGAGAGAGGGGAAGAATGAGAATGACTGTGCAAGTGGTAATAGTGATAAAGCTCTTCTTTGTGAAGACTAGTATCCAGAGTAGATGAGTATATCACATTCTTAGCATGATGTTGCCATTGGTTTAAGCTGAGTCTGGTGTAAAGGCCTGTCCTAATCAATGTGGATAAAAGATGCATTTTCTTTCAAATTGTAATACTGCCTGTCATGAACAAAATTGTACTATATTTTTGTAGGGCTAAATGAAATAGACAAAAAGTTACTGTTTTGAATGAAATTGAAAAACTTTTTTTCAATAGCAGTCACCTTTACTGATTAGTATCCTGTTCACCATGGGTATGGAAGAAATCTCTGTGACATACATTGAAATAAAACAAATACCCAAAAGGCCAGGAGTTCAAAGCAGCAATAGATGAAAATAGCATAGATCATTTTACACCTGAGGAAGAAACAACTCTTTTAGAGAACAGAAAAATAGCAAACATTTGTTTGCTCAAGAGCCCACATTGTCAAAAGAGGTTGGTCATTGCACCCATGTGAAAAAAAAGGAGCACAGGTAACTGATAAGGTGTATTATAAAAATGTTAGTAAAAGCCAGTAAGTCTTACAGTCGTATTGAAAGTCATTTTTTTCAGCCAAAGACCGAGAAACAATGTGCTGGGGTATCTTTTTACACTTTGTGTGAAGATCAGTGGCTTGTTATCTGAATACTTTAAAGTATCAGAGGCTATAATAACTGTAATTGTACACATCCCAAAGTATAATTTTCTATCCTCAATTATTTCAGCACAGTAAAAGGAAAGAAAAATACTATTCATATAATTAATAGATAATGAAAAAAATGTTTGTTAAAACCATCAAGATATACTCTCTATGGAATATTTTGTGCTTTGGCAACTAGTTAATTGTGGTAATTCCTTATAAAGGACTAAGATTCCAATGAAATCAGAAAAAAAACTTTCAAATCATGTGATATAAGGAACTTCTATCTAAGAAACATATTCAAAAATAAGTAGGGGAGAATTTCTGAATGATGAATAAGCTAACACTATGAAATCCCAAACAATCTCTTTTCCCTCTGAATGAATAGGATAAATCATTTAGAATAACATCCTCCTTACTCCTTTTGTTCTTATTTCCTCTTGTTCTTAGTAATTATTATAAAACCAGAAGAAATAAAAAAAAAACTGCAAATGTATTTTTTTTCTGATTTTTTGGCGTGTTTGGAGACAGCAAATCTATATCTCTACTAAATTACCCTTCTCTACTTCCTTGGTGAACTGGAACCCAGATAAAGCTTAGGCCTACATATGAACATTGGAAAGTCCTGTCTTCCACTCCTAAGAAATCTAATGATAACATTCTTCTAAATGTGATGTGTGACATGGTCAGGAGAGTATGAATACTGGTCACTTGGGACTTCCAGGATATCTAGGCAGAAAAGAAATTCATTTCTCTCCTGGACTTTTTTTCCACTTCATGATGAAAGTTCAAAATGTCCATTCTCTATGTCTCTTGAAACATCCTATTCATCACTGTTGTTAGACTGTAATTATGAGGGCACATGCTTATACTCCTAGTATTTGCTTCATGAGATAACTTTCAGCTCAGACACAGGTTTCTTCATAGTCTGGTAGCAACAGATGAATTTGGGGGAAAAATTGACTCTTTTCTGACCTTAGTTTCTCCATTTTAAAAGTGTCCTAGTAATCTCTTTTATCCTCCATAAAATTTAGAGAAACCTATCTTTCTCTGGTAATAGGAATATAACTAGGAAGTTTATTATTTTTTTAAATATATGTGGAAGCTGCAAATGGATTTTCACCTAATTAATGAATTATGAAGTACCTGCAAAAATTTTGATTCTGTTTTGAGTCTTCATGCCATTTACATCCTGAATTCTGTGAAAAGTGGTTCTTTGAGACTGCAATCTTTATTGGGGATGAACATACCGATGGTATGACATTTTTTTAATTAGAAAGGCAGGTGAAGAATGGATGAAGAAAATCTAGGAGCTTACTCCATTTCTTCAGAACTATCTGGTGATATTTGAAACCATAATTGTCATTGGTCTGTACCATTTTGATACTTCTTCAACGAATGTTGTTATGATTCCTTTTTAGGTCCACTCACTTTGAATAGTCATGCCATCATTCATCAAAAATCAACCTAATTCTAATGTTTTATTCTAAGATATGTGCCCAGGAGATATCTGGAAATTGGATAAGGTCTCCTTTTGTTGCAAAGAGGAATTTGAAATATTTTGAAAAAAGAGCTCTAACACTTTCCTAGGTTTTGGGGGAAGCCTAATTAATGAGCAATGACAAATAATATTCTTTTTGGTATATACTCAGGAGCATTCTATTTCATATCATTAATGTATTAGATTGTGATGTTTATTTTATTCATAATTCAGGAAAAATGCCAAGGATTAATGTAATTATATTGCACAAACCCACTACCTCCCTCTCACATTCATGTAAAGATATAAATTATCTCAAAAAACATCTTCCTCTTTTAAGCAATTGTGGTACATTTTTGATACACAGTTCCTTTATGCTACTTTTGGTCCTACCCATGATTGTGTTTTCCTCTTCCACTTTAATAATATAATAATGTCTAGAGTTTCAGCCTCTGAAAAATCTATCTGATCTTGGAGAACATTCAGAAATATTTCACTAATGAAAAACCATTTTGATGTCTTTTAAACCCCAACTGGTGTTACTGCTAGAAAATCTTACCTCTCAATAACTAAAGTCAGATATGTGGTGACTCATGTTTCCTGAGTGAAAGAAACATGGATTACATTTATTATTAATTGTTTTCTACTTTTCACAGTTTTAGAATCAGGACAACTACATCATTCTTCTTGGTGTCATAGAAAAGTCTTTAGTATGAAGTCTGTACAGAAAGTATCCGGCCATGCAATTTTAAAAAGAGACAGTTATTGAAGGAGATGCAAGATGTAAAAAACATTGCACATAGGACAATGATGCCTTTGTCCCCTTCGAAGTTAGGACCATCTTATTGGTAGTGGTTTGAATCAAGTCATTAGCAACCACAGTACAATGTTCCTTCTACTCTGGAAGTAGAAGCAGAGGAATGAAGTATGGCATAACACATTTCATTCCAAGATCCTGTGTCAAAATCTCAAATAAAGTAGTTTTTAAAATTCCCAGGTCAACTTCTAGTTATTGTACTGTCAGTCATCACGAATCTTTGTTGATTGCAGCCTGTACACATTTAATATTCTCAGATGTTCTGCTTGTCGCAGACCTTAAAGAATATGGATCACTTTCAACAGACTCTTGACCATCTTTGAAGTGTTTGTCCCACACTTTTATTTGTGCTGTACTCTGGGCATCATTACTGAAAGCCTTCTGAATCATCCCAATAATTTCCTCAGCGGAAAATTCAAACTTAATGCAAAACCTGATGCAGATCCATTGCCCTACTCACTCAGTAACTTTGAGTGTAGCGGCCACACAGTACACATGCTCACTGAACAGCAGCTACCACCCCCACTGAGTAGTACAATGAAGTTGTCATTGTTCACACATGCATATTCCAGTCCACTCTCTTTGGCTGCCAGGTTACGCAGAGGTCATGCAAACCACTCTCGTTATATTAACAATTGCCTTAAATACTTCATTTTTATCCCCTTCCCCAAAATACAAATATCCCGTCCCCTACTTCCACAGATTAAACAAGTACATAAATATATTCTCCCTGTTCCTTCCATTCTCAGAAACATTTTGAAACTTCTTTCTCTGTTTCAGGAGAACAACTCCAAGCTCCTGGATATCATAAGCACAGGAGTAAATGCCTGCCTATCACTTTTGCCCTGATGGATTTTATTGTTACAGATACGTGCTGAGACTTCCAGTCTGAATGAATATCATAGTCTATGGAACATTTAATTTAGATAAAGATTTTTGCACAGTAATCAAAGCAAAATTCCTTTGCTTTGATTAGTGAAGCTGTTATTTCTCTTCAACTTATCTTTTTTTCCTGAAACTTTGCATTTTAAGCCATATAAACAATAAGTTTAACAAACAAAAAGAGGCCTTTTTTGTCACAATGCAGAGCATCAGTTAAGTGGTACATACATGAGGTTATTCATTTTACCGTCAAAAACAAAATGCCTCATGGTTTTATTTCTAGTTAATTTACCAATTATAGAGATTGTATTATTTTCTTGTCATGAAAAAATATGATTTTTCTCCTAATTTTTACATTAAAAAGTTGTGTCAAAGAAAGAGAGGAAGAGGAAGGAGAAGAGGAAGAGCGAGAGTGATTCCAGATTAGTTAGCAGGATTGCTTACTAACAGCTTCCAAATCATCATATCAGTCTTTCTTTATATTTCAATTTGGATTTCTTATAAATGCCTAAAGAAATTCCTTCATGCTATCTCAATTTTTTAATCTTTGTGAAATATATCAAGAAATAACCTTTTCTAGATTCATTAAGCATAATAGAGATGAACATACAAATATCTTATACATTAATTATGAACACATAGTAAATTTTATTTACAAGCTTTAATGTTTTCTTTAAAATAATGCTTTAGACATGGAGCCTCATTGGTTAAAAATATGACTTAATAAAATGAACTGCTAAAGAAAAGTATTACAATAAATGTATGTTTGATCCCATATTTGATTAAATTTACCTGAAATAATATTTCTTAGATTTTGTTAAAAATAATCATTTATAACAAGTTAAACTTCATAGATATGTCTGTAGCACATTAAATTTTTATTTCAAAATATGGAAAAAATCATAAAACTTTTTGTCACTCCTAGAGTTCTTTAAAGATGTATATTTTTATTTATTTATTTTTAGAGAGAGGGGAAAGAAAGGAGAAAGAAAGAGAGAAATATCATTCAGTTGCCAACCAGGAAACCAAACCTGCAACCCAGGCATTTTCCCTGCCTGGGAATCCAATCAGCAAACTTTCGCTTCCCCGGGGAATGCCCAACCAACTGAGCCAAACCAGTCAGGGCTCTCCCTGAGTACTTTAAAATATATCATATATAGGGCCTAGCACAAATAATGCCACCATTTTTATTACAAAATCTTTTATTAGAAAATCATAAGGATTTATTTCTGTAACATAATAATATGAAACTCAAGCATACCATATGACATTTTAGATGAAATATTCAAACTAAAATTGTAAATTATTACACTTATATTATTACCAACCAACCACACTCAAGCAGGCCTTACATGTGCCAGACCCCGTATCTTCAAGAACTTTTCATTTTACGCCATTTTTCTTGTTTTATTTTTTCCTATCTCATTCTCTTGTCTTCTTACATTGTAAGTTTAGACAATATTACAAAATATTTCTTTATGCAATTTTACATGAAAAATGAAGTTTGCCAAATTGAATTGACGTACCTGTGAAATAAACATTTTAATTTACTTTTATTTATGAATATACAAATTCATTATTTGCCAAATTAGTTTCCATCATTGAAACTTTTTGGTAGTATTGGAAAAAAATCTCCAGTGGTTTTCTATCTTCTTATGAATGTGGAAAAGGTAGTGAGAGGGGCTCTTTGCTTATTTTTAAAAAACCTGAACTGAGACGGTGGCCGGTGGAGCCCCGGTGATAATGCACCTCCCACTCTGCAGCTATCAATTAACCTGCCTTTTGTGTGCTCCTCACACAGCTTGTGCATATGTGAGCTGGGGGGCTGAGTGCAGACCGGCTGGGAGAGCCTTGAGGAGAGACGGGAGACGGAGGTGTTGGGGAAAGAACGGGAAGAGGAACCGTGGAGTCCTGACTCCCTCCCTGCTCTGTAGTCTCCATTGTGGGCTGGAAAGGCCCGCCCCCAAAGAGGCAGAAGGGGAGTGCGCATGAACCAGACAGCTTGCGATTGAAATGCAGTCCACACAGGGGGTGGATCCTTGGCCGAAGGGGTCACAGAACTGCCCAAAGACCCCTGAGGAGAGCCTGGAAACGGAGGCGTTGGGGAAAGAACGAGAGGAGGAATTGGGGAGTCCCGACTCCTTCTCCTTTCCGTAGTCTCCATTGTGTGGGAAGAGGCCACACCCCCAAAGAGCCAAAAGCCGAAAAGCACACATAGACACCCCCAAAACCACCCAGTGCAGGCGCGCACGCTTGTGCCAAGTGGC
The DNA here is from genome assembly GCF_021234165.1 of Pteronotus mesoamericanus. Classification (NCBI taxonomy): domain Eukaryota; kingdom Metazoa; phylum Chordata; class Mammalia; order Chiroptera; family Mormoopidae; genus Pteronotus; species Pteronotus mesoamericanus. The sequence continues at coordinate 188,936 of NW_026555071.1, forward strand.
TGGCGAGGGTTGGCGAGTGTGTGTATGGACCTGCGCGGGCTGGCAAGGCCTCCCACAGATTAGCACTGATAAGGCCTGCGAGGGAGTGCACAGAGAGGCAAGGGCAGACGTAAATTGACCCACGGAGCCCGCGATGCGGAGTGTCTAACAGAATTAGTAGATCCTGGGGCCAAAGGGGTCACAGAGCTGTGCAGAGTCCCTGGAGGAGAGACCGGAGAAAGGATTAACCTGAGAGTCCTGGAGCTGACTTCCTCTCATTTCCATGGTTTCCATTTGGAAGGGCAAGCAACGCACCCAAAGAGCCAAAAGTGGGAAAAACACACAATAGAAGACCCTAAACTGACCAGTGCCGGGGTGCCGCTGGCCAGGGGGGTCAGACGAGTATGAGAGGTCGCAAATAAGCCCCCTGGTCTGGGGCAAGCACGCATGAGCCCAGGCAGGCGGGGGACCCTGCCACGCCGGGGAGCGCGCTCAAGGATCCAGTGTGAGAGTGCAGAGCAATCCAAAGAAATAGTCCATCCCTGATGAAGGGGTCACAGAGCTGCCCCAAGCAGGAGTCAGACACAGACAGTAGACTCCTGGAAGGCTCAAACAAACGACCCAAGGTCATATAGGGTCAACAACTGACATCATCAGAGGCAAGCCCAGAAAGAAAAGTAAAGGAAAATAAATAAATAAATAAATAAAAAGATCCACCTACTACCATAGAAGTTTAATCCACAAAGTCAGGATATCTAGACGGCCCAAGTGAAGCAGAAGCAAAAATAAAAAAAATAAATAAGTAAATTACTTAACAGATTCTCACAAAAAAGGGAAGAAAAAGAAGTTCCGCCAAATGAGTGGAAAAGGGGACTCACCACAGAGAGAGCTCAGTGAAATAGAGGCAAGGGAACTATCAGATATGGAATTCAAAACAATGGCTCTAAGGAAGCTCAATGACCTCAGCCAGCTAAAAGATAACTATGAGAAATTGCAGAGAAACTATCAGGATCTTAAAGCAAACTATATCAGCCTGGAAAAGGACATAGAAACTATCAAGAAGGCACAAGAGGATATGAAGAATACCATTTCTGAATTGAAGAACACAGTAGAAGGAATCCAAAGCAGGCTGGATGAAGCCGAGGATCGAATCAGTGATATGGAGGACAAGGTAGAAAAAAGCTCCCAGAAAGAACAAGAAATGGAAAAAAGACTCAAAAAGACTGAAGAGACATTGAGGGAAATGCAGGACAACCTGAAATGCAGTAATATCCATAAGATAGGGATACCAGAAGGAGAAGAAGAGGAGCAAGGGATAGAGAACCTCCTCGAAAAAGTAATGATGGAAAATTTCCCTAATTTGAGGAGAGAAAGGCTCTCATGGATCCAGGAGGCACAGAAGACCCCACTCAAGAGGGACCCAAGGAGACCCACTCCAAGACACACCATCATTAAAATGGCAACTATCAGAGACAAAGAGAGAATCCTCAAGGCAGCAAGGGAGAAGGAGAAACACTACAAGCCACAAGGGAATGGCGACAAATATTCCAAGCCATGAAAAGCAAGGGCCTACAGCCAAGGCTGCTCTACCCAGCTAGGCTCTCCATTAAAATAGAAGGAGAAATACAGAGTTTCCCAGACAAGAGAAGGCTAAAAGAGTACATCTCTACATAACCAGCACTCCAAGATATGCTAAGGGGACTGCTTTAAGAAGATGAAGGAAAAGAATGAGAGAGAGAGGAAGACAGGTACAAAGAGAAAAGATGAGTAAGTTTCTATCAGTAATATCTCTCAACGTGAATGGGCTAAAAGAGACAATCAAAAGACATAAGATAGCTGAATGGATAAGAAAACATGACCCACACATATGCTGCCTACAAGAAACCCACCTCAGAGCCAAACACCTACACAGATAGAAAGTAAAGGGATGGAAAAAAATATTCCAAGCAAATGGGCAAGAGAAAAAGGCTGGGGTTGTCATACTTGTATCAGACAAAGTAGATTTCAAAACAAAGGTCTTAAAAAGAGACCCAGAGGGGCACTATATAATACTTAAAGGAAGAATCTATCAAGAAGACATAAACATTGTAAACTTATATGCTCCCAATATAGGAGCCCCCAAGTTTATAAGGAAATTTTTGGACGACTACAAAAAAGATATAGACAGCAACACATTGATAGTAGGGGATTTCAACACCCCACTGTCAAAAAATGGACAGATCTTCCAAACAAAACATCAACAAGGATATTGTGGCGCTGAATGACACACTGAATCAAAGAGACTGAACTGACATATATAGAACCTTACATCCCAAAGAAGAAAAATACACATTCTTTTCAAATGCTCATGGCAGTTTTTCAAAGATAGACCACATGTTAGGATCAAAGCAAACCTCAGCAAATTCAGGAAAATTGAAATAATACCAAACTTTTTCTCGGACCACAAGGGCTTGAAACTCGAAATCAACCTCAAAGAGAAACTTCAAAAACTTGCAAACTCATGGAGACTGAACAGGAGACTATTAAACAATGAATGGGTCAATAATGAGATAAGAGAAGAAATCAAAAAATTTCTGGAAACAAATGAAAATGAACAGACAACAGTCCAAAACCTATGGGACACAGCAAAGGCGGTCCTGAGAGGGAAGTTCATAGCAATGCAGACCTACCTAAAAAAGATAGACATTTCCAATAAGAGACCTGACACTGCAACTTCAAGATTTGGAGAAACAACAACAAATAAATCCCAGAGCAAGTAGAAAGAAGGAAATAGTCAAGATTAGAGCAGAACTGAATGACATGGAGATGAAAAGAACAATTCAAAGGATCAACCCATCCAGGAGCTGGTTCTTTGAAAAGATAAATAAAATCGACAAGCCTTTAAGCAGACTCATCAAGAAAAAAAAGGGAGAGGACCCAAATTAATAATATCAGAAACGAAAGAGGAGAAATAATAACCGATACCACAGAAATACAAAGGACTGTCAGAAACTACTATGAACAATTATATGCCAAAAAATTTGAAAACCTCAAGGAAATGGACAAATTTTTAGAAAAGTATAATCTTCCAACCCTGAAGGAAGAAGAAACAAAGCTTGAAGAGACCGATAACAGCTGGGGAAATGGAAGCAGTAATCAAGAAACTCCAGGTACACAAAAGCCCTGGGCCAGACGGTTTCACAGGAGAATTTTACAAAATATTTAAGGAAGAGCTAACCCCCTGTCCTTCTCAGACTATTCCAAAATATCCAAGAGGAGGGAAGACTCCAAGACTCTTTCGATGAGGCCAGCATCACCCTGATCCCAAACCAGATAAAGACCCTATAAAGAAAGAAAACTACAGGCCAATTTCGCTGATGAACATAGATGCTAAATTCCTCAACAAAATATTGGCAAACCACATCCAGCAGTACATTAAAAAGATTATCCACCGTGATCAAGTGGGATTCATCCCAGGGATGCAGGGATGGTTCAATATACACAAGTCAATAAACATGATACACCACAGAAATAAAAGAAAAGACAAAAACAACATCATCATCTCGATAGATGCAGAAAAAGCATTCGATAAGGTACAGCACCCATTTATGATCAAAACACTCAGAAAAATGGGAATAAATGGAGCATTCCTCAATGTAATAAAGGTCATATATGAAAAACCTACAGCCAACATCATACTCAATGGGCAAAAACTGAAAGCTTTCCCACTAAGATCGGGAACACGACAAGGATGTCCGCTCTCACCGCTTCTTTCAACATCTTATTGGAAGTCCTAGCCACAGCGGTCAGACAAGAAAAAGAAATAAAAGGCATCCAAATAGGAAAGGAGGAAGTAAATCTATCATTTTTTGCAGATGACATGATAGTGTACATAGAGAACCCTGTAGACTCTACCAAAAAACTCCTCAACCTAATAAGTGAATTTGGCAAAAGAGCAGGATGCAAAGTCAACATTCAGAAATCAAAGGCATTTTTGTACACCAGCAATGCAATAGAAGAAGAAGAAATCAGAAAAAAAATACCATTCAATATAGCAGCGAGAAAAATAACATACCTAGGAATAAATTTAACAAAGGACATAAAAGACTTGTATGCAGAAAACTATACAACATTGAAGAACGAAATTAAGGAAGACACAAATAAATGGAAGCATATACCATGCTCATGGATTGGAAGAATTAATAGGATGAAAATGTCCAAAACAATTTATAGATTCAATGTGATCCCTATTAAAATACCAATGACGTATTTCACAGAAATAGAACAGACATTTCAAAAATTTATATGGAACCATAAACGACCCCGAATAGCTGCAGCAATTTTGAGAAAGAAAAACAAAGTAGGAGGGATCACGATTCTGGACATCAAACTCTACTACAAAGCCACTATACTCAAAACAATCCTGTACTGGCACAAGAACAGATCCGTAGACCAGTGGAACAGAATAGAAAGCCCAGAAATAAGCCCTGGTCTCTATGGGCAACGAATATTTGACAAAGGGGGCAGAAGCATAAAATGGAGCAATAATAGCATCTTCAACAAAGGGTGTTGGGAGAGCTGAACGTCTAAATGCAAAAAAATTGAAATTGGATCATTTGCTGACACCATACACAAAAATAAACTCAAGATGGATAAAAGACTTAAATATAAGTCGCAACACCATCAAAGTCCTAGAGGAGAACATTGACAGGAAACTCAGATATCTCATGCAGCAATTTTTTCACTGATATGTCTCCTAAAGCAAGGGACATAAAGGAAAGAATAAACAAGTTGGACCTCATCAAAATAAGAAGCTTCTGCACGGTGAAAGAAAACATCAGCAAAATGAAAAGGGAGCCAACCGTATGAGAAAATATATTTGCTAATGATACATCAGATAGAGGTTTGATCTCCAAGATATATAAAGAACTCACTCGACTCTACTCCAAGAAGACAAACGATCCAATCAAAAAATGGGCAAAGGACCTGGGCCGACGCTTTTCCAAGGAGGAGATACAGAGGGCCCAGAGATATTTGAAAGGATGCTCAGCATCACTAGCCATCAGAGAAATGCAGATCAAAACCACCATGAGGGACCACCTCACACCGGTCAGAATGGCCATCATAAACAGATCCACAAACAACAGGTGCTGGCGAAGCTGTGGAGAAAAGGGAACCCTAGTACACTGTTGGTGGGACTGCACACTGGTGCAGCCACTGTGGAAAGCAGTGTGGAATTGCCTCAAAAAGCTGAAAATGGAACTGCCTTTTGATCCAGTGATTTCTCTGCTGGGACTATATCCTAAGAATCCCAAAACGCCAATTCAAAAGAACCCATGCCACCCAATGTTCATAGCAGCACAATTTACAATAGCCAAGTGTTGGAAGCAACCTAAATGCCCATCAGTAGATGATTGGATCAAAAAACTATGGTACATTTACACAATGGAATACTATGCAGCAGAAATTAAAAAAGAACTACTAAACTTCGAGACAGCATGGATGGAACTGGAGAGCATTATGCTAAGTGAAATAAGCCAGGGGGTGAAAGACAAATACCATATGATCTCACTTATAAGTGGAACCTAACCAACAGTACAAAGATGCAAGGAAAATAAGACCAGCAACACTGAAAGGAAAAGAAATCAACAGAGACAAGAGGGAAGGAGGGAGCGGGGGCGGGGAAAAGGAAGGGAAGAGGAAAGTCAAGGAACATATAGCAAGGACTCATGGACAAAACCAAAGGGGAAGAGCTGAGGGAGGGCAGAGTGGAGGGGACAAGGGAAAGTGGTGGGGGGTAGGCAAAGACAAATGTATTTGAAAAAATAAATAAAAATAAATAAATAAATAAAGGTACTTTTAAAGAACAGGAAAAAAATAAAAGAAATTAAAAGTGATCTACTAGGTTTTTAAACATTCAGACTTCATAATAAAATTGCATATAAATAAAAAAGTCTTTATTATTTTTCAGACCTAAAAGCAGTAATATATTCCTCTTTCTTTTCAATGTTTTTGACAGTTATTTAGTTGGTTGATGATCTGCATAGCATTAGCTCTATCTGGACCACATATAATGATTGTGATATTTCACTGTTGGAAAAAGACACAATGTTACTCAGTCATTGATTTTTTTCATTTAGAGACAACATGGCATAATGATAAGATGCATTACACGTTATTTCATGCATATAAATTACTCATAAATTGAGAACTTTTTAGGATTCATTTTGAAACATAATTTTCCTTAATTCACTGACTTCAACATTAGAATTTATCACACTTTAAACATAGCAAGAATTTCTACTTAGAATAAATTATAAGGTCAGATGTAATTATAAACAATACATTATAGGAATAAGTTGTCTGAAAAATATTGCTTTTTGTAAAGGTTGCTGTTTTTTAATTTTAAAATTTTTAAATCTTAAGTAAAAAATAAATATCTAATTTTTTTAAATACTGGAACATATACTTTCAATAAAGCATCTGTCATGTTATTGCATTTCACTTCTATACAATTTAAAATCAGCCCAATTTGATAACTTACAGTAAAGATGGATAACCCTTAATCTTTGTTAAGCTTCTTTATGGAAGACCTTCAAGATTTATTTGTTCTTATGTTTTAATCTTACTGCTTGGTAGATAAATAATGTATGAATCCCCCCACTTTATTCCCCTAACTTTTCTAATTAATCTAAATATCATTTGAGAGGGCAGGGAATAAGAAAGTGTTTTTTTTTTAAGTCTTCTAAACTAACTCTTACAAATATGTATTTTTATCAACATCTACTCCCAGATAATGCCATCTGTGCTAATCCCTCACCCTCTCTACTGTAATGCTTTAAGTTGTCTTTCCCATTGATTTATCAGACAGCTGACCCTGGCCTAACCCTGTCAGCTTTAGTTCAGAGAAACTCTCACAAAAGATAGGCCTCTGATCTGACAAACTGATTGTCTGCAAAGAACAGTTTAACTGGAAAAGAATTTCCCTAAGAAGTGATAAAGTCTTTTTATTCCCAGTGTACAGTTTTGGATGTGTGAACAGAATCTAAAAAATGTCCAACAGAGAAAGGAAGCATTATGAGTAATCTGGGAAGCTGAATATAAAGGGAAGCAATAAAAGGCTCACATCTTTCTGGTTAATAATAATTCTGAGAGTATCAGCAACTATATTTTATTTAAGAGCCTTTAAGTGGAGGTTAATTAAAAATGATCATCCTAATTAGAAAACAAATATTAAAAGTCTCTTAATGTTTCAAAGCTGACTTTAACTACAGCATAATGATTAGGTATAGGGATAATAAATTGCAATCTATAGAAAAGCTATTAATCAGATTATGGAACAGGTTAACTCAATGTCCTTTCTCTGATAAAACTCTTGTACTTCCATCCATGGCACTTTGTTTCTTGTCACATGATTTTACTACTAGCAATCAATATTCTTGTAATTTTTTTATCTTAAAGAAGGCTTATGTTCACATTTCTATTAGGTTTTAATAAGTAAAAATATAGAATTGGATAATTTTTTTAATTCAGAAAAATATTAAACCAATATGAAAAATAAAAGATTTATTTTTTTAAAAACTTGACAATTTTAATTACACTATGTAGTAAAATTAGGGCTGTTTCCATTTTTGTTTTCCCTTGGCATTTTTTTCTTGCTTTCCTTCACCTTCATTCCTTTTTCAGTTTTATTGTGTCTTTTCTTTTTTCCTTGTACTCCTGCTTTGTAAAATGTGTGTACTAACGACTGCAGCCTCTGTATCCCTTTGGTTCCTGGGTACATTCATGGTGACCCATCTCTTTCTCTTAATGTATGCCCACCTGAGACCAAGGTCAAGGATGGAGAAAATGATTATAACGTTTGTTAGGAAGAGTTGCAGCACCAATTTAACACTGAGAGAAAGTAGTACATATGTCATGAGTCCTCCCTCCTGCCTGGAATGGGGGTGGAGGATTGGAGAGAAGGAAAGCCGTCCTGATGTCAGACAGTGAAAAATGACCCAGAATGATAACATCAGAATTGAGAGTCTAGCTGTGCAGCAGCCAAGTGTACATGAAAAATCCTCTGTCTGTCCTAACGGCCATCCTAGGACTGGTATGGCTTTGTGTGTTTCCATGGGGGTTAGCTTTTGTTGATTTCTATTTTTATTCTATTTCAGTCTCTGGCCTTTCTAGCAATCATGTTATTCACATGATAGTTTTATGTTTCAATATATTTTCAACCAAAGTTTTCCAGAGTAGATTTGCATTGTTGGTAGATGCCCAGTCAGATGTTTTTAGATGAGGGAAACAAAGACTTTAAGTTGACATAAAATTTTTTATTGTTGACACTATTGCAAATGTCTCCATCCTCCTCCTTCGACCTTCCTCCATCCACCCACCTCCTACCCCCCTCATCCTTCACTGACCTTCACCACACTATGGGCTATGCATATATGTATGATTTTGATTAATCTCTTCACTATCTTTTATCGAGTCCTTCCCATCTCACTCCTCTCTGACGTCTGTCAGTCTGTTCTGTGTATCCATGCCTCTGGTTCTAGCAGATTAGGTATCTGAGACATTGTTGGAGCCTTTTCAAGAGGGAATAGATATCCATTACTTGAAATGACAAAATATGATCTTTTCAATGTCTATTTAATCCAATTTCCATGAAGTTCAAAACTTTTATAAACAGAAAAATACAAAATAAATTCTTTACGTAGAACCTAGCATAGTCAATAAATTTTCGAAAGCTTGGCAATTGCCAATGTATAAAATTGCTTAACTTTTGAGTCACACATAAAGGTATACAGTGAGAAAAACTGACTGATACTCTTTCAAGCCATATTTTAAATAAAGTACCTGAAAATACCTAGACATCTTATTAATATTCACTCAATAATTCTGTTTTTAAAAATATTTTATATTTTATTTAAATTTTTGATATCCCTCATTGATTCTTTCTAAAAATTCACCATTTTTTAGAAATTGCCTAGTATACATAACATTATTTTCAGGTTTATTAAATGAATTGTCACTTCCAGAAAAACTAATAGTGAGCAATGTAAACCCTTGATAAACTTTAAAATTTAATTTCCTATTGTCATGTTAGTTATAATGTTTTCTTATTTAGTGTAATGCTGGATATTGGTTTAACAAAGAGGACAAAAAAAATGACAGAACTAAAGTAAGCAAAAAGAAAAATAATCTCATTGCTATTATGACCAAGAATTCAATTATTTTCAGCATTTTAAAATATTATATACAAAAAAACAAGGAAATGAAAGAACACTATATCTCACAGGACATGATCCTTGAACATTCTTTTATGCAAAAACTTAGGTTAGATTTTGTCCTTTTCTTTGCTGTATTAGATGGTGTCATTTAGTTCAAATTTCAGAGGTTCAGGATTAGGGAGGAGGACAAATGCATAGAGCATGACACAAAGAATAAATCAAGAGTTCTTACACTGCTTGGAGTCCTTGGCTACTAAACATTCCACATTGTGTGGGTGGGAATTTCACCTAGGACCTCATCATTTGACTTTGGTTACTATGGAAGTAGAAGATGCTATTGTGTGTCAGCCAACATCCAGATACCCAGTGGTTCTGCAGTCTGTGTGCGTCTTTCCAAAATATTGACAAAAGTATCCCTGGACTTAACAGCAGTTGGGGAGAACCATATATATGTACTTTGGGGTTAAAAAGAACAGACTAGAATACTGCAAACTGAGACGGTGGAAAATGTTCAATTCTGTTAATTATATGTGTTTTAAAAGCAAGGTTTTTTATTGATTTGTTTTAAATAACAATGATAATGTTTTCCTTGAATGAGTAAGCTTAATTTTTCAAAATAATTAATTTACTTTGAATAACTCTATCTTTAAGATTATTTAAAAAAATGTGGTTTATATTTAAGTGAAACTGGCTTCTGTATTGGGGCAACCATAAGTGAACATTTAATTGTCCCTCTTTGACTTCCATTTTTCTCCTGCTCTTGGCTCAAAGCATCTCCTTGTAGCTGCAGGTTCTTTCCAGTCCCAAACTTTTATCAAATGAGTATGTCATTTCTTTCTAGAAATCCTCTATGTTTTTTCCCCAATGGCACAATTACTCTAAGTAAAAACAATAGCAATAAAATAAAATAAGAGTATTTCCTCTATGTTATTTTAATCTAAAATTTAGATGAAACCCAGAGACATTGCTGTTCTCAAAAAAAACAAACTATTTACCCATGAGGATTTCATTCTGTTTATAAATTCAACTATAACTTTTTAAAACATATTTTATTGTTATTCTCTTACAGTTGTCTCAGTTTTTCCTCCTTTGTCTTACTCTGCCCATCGCTACTCCCGCTCCCACAGTAAATTCCCACATTGTTGTCCATGTCCATGTGTCATTCATATGTGTTCTTTGTCTACTCCCTTACCCTTCCTTTCACGATTGTCCCTCTCACTCCTCCCCACTGGTCACTTTTAGTCTGGCCTACATTTCCATGCCTGTGGTTCTATTTTGTTCATTAGTTTATTTTGTTCATTAGATTCCACTTATAGGCAAGATCATATGGTTATTTGTCTTTCACTGACTGGCTTATTTCACTTAGCATAATATTCTCCAGTTCCATCCAAGCTGTCACAAAAGGTTAGCAGTTTCTTCTGTCTTTCTGCTGAGTAGTATTCCATTGTGTAAATGTGCCACAGCTGTTTGATTCACTCATCTACTGAGGGGCACATAGGCTGTTTCCAGCATTTGGCTGTAGGTGCCGCTATGAATGCAGGGGTACCTAAGTTCCTTTAAATTGGTGTTTCAGGATTCTTAGGTTATAGTCCCAGCAGTGGATGTCTGGGTCAAAAGGCAGTTCCATTTTTAGGTTTTTAAGGAAATCCTATACTGCTTTCCACAGTGGCTGCACTAGTTTGCATTCCCACCAACAATGCACCAGAGTTGCCTTTTCTCCGCATACTCGCCAGCCCTTGTTTTCTGTCGACTTATTAATGATAGCCATTCTGAAAGGTGTGAGGTGATAGCTCAATGTGGTTTTAATTTTCATCTCTTTAATGTCCAGTGATGCTGAGCATCTTTTCATATGTCTATGGGCCATCTGTATGTCCTCTTTGGAGAAGTGTCTGTTCAGGTCCTATGCCCATTCTTTAAATGGATTGTTTGTCTTCCTGGTATTCAGTCATATGAGCTCTTTATATATTTTGGAAATCAAACCCTTGTCCAATGTATCATTGGCAAATATGTTCTCCCACAGAGTCAACTCCCTTTTCATTTTGATGATGGTTCCTTTAGTTGTGCGGAGTTTTTAGTTTAATGTAGTTCCATTTGTTTATTTTTTCCTTTATTCTCCTTGCCATAAAAGATAAATTGGCAAAAATATTGCTATTTGAGATATCTCAAATTTTCCTGCCTATATTTTTCTATAGGGCTTTTATGGTGTCATGACTTATATTTAAGTCTTTTATTCATTTGGAGTTTATTCTGGTGTATGGTATAAGTTGGTGGTCTAGTTTTATTTATTTATTTATTTTTGCATGTACCAGTCCAGCTCTCCAGCACCATTTATTGAAGAGGCTATCTTTACTCCATTGTATGCTCATGCATCCTTTGTAAAATACTAATTGACCATGAAAACTTGGGTTTATTTCTGAGTTCTCTATTCTGTTCCATTGACCTATGTGTCTGTTCTTATGCCAGTACCAGACTGTTTTGATTACAGTGGCCTTATAGTATAAAGTTTTAAATATACATATATTAACAAATATACCATGAGAAAGATATTAAAATAGCAGCATGTCTTGTCAGATAATGGTATTGAATATGCTGCAAAATACCATTATAAAATATTATACTTTCCTCTTTACATATTTTATTATACTACATGTTAAATCACATTTCTGTATGCAGCAAGGTATGGTGTATCATCTAGATTTAGTAAAAAAGCCTAAAACATTTATTCATTGGTAATTTTTAAAAATCTTCTGCACATTAGTCATTTTGACAGTAGATTGAGCTATAAAACTCTAACAGTATTTTATGAAATTTGAAAATAAATCAATAGATATTTATATTAAGATGCTGCATTTTTATTGCTTTAATGGAAAATTGAATGACTGATATTTTCAAAAGTAACTTTTAACTTTTAAAAGGACAGAAATTAAAAACACAAAGTAGACACTTATTTTTAAAGATAAATTCTTAAACATATTTTCCACCCAACTAATTATTAAAAGAACTAGCACTTTAATATTTGACGAACCAATATAAATTAACCCAAAATAAGAAAGTAGCTTTAAAATATTTAAAGTTTGCACTTTATAAGTTCCATTTTTTTAATATTTCTCTCTGAAATCACCTTGGTTTTTAAGTGAGTTGGGTTATTTTTAGCAGAGAATGAAAGAACTTTCAGTTTAATTCAAGTCATTTGCTTTATGTAATGTCAATGTATACATGACAGTGTTAACAAAGACGTTGCCAATATGCTATAACATAGAATAAAGAAAAGTAAAAAAATAGTTTATGTTTATGAGTTGAAATTATAACAGCTAAAAAAATCTTTTGGAGTCATCCTTTCTGAATACTGTTAATGCAGCTGTGTCCAATAACTTCTTATGGATTTAATTATAATTTTCTTGTTCTACTACACAAAGGTGAGTTTTATAGAGAAAGGATAATTAATTCTACAGTTCTTGATTTTCTTTTAGGTACATATAAGACTGCGTCTCATTCTCTAACAGATTATAAAACTATTTATAATTGTGATATTAAATGCATATATTTGTTCCTTTTACTTTAAATCAGTCTTGGAATATTTAACATCGTTAACTTCACATTTCACTGGAAGGGAAAACACAAATTGTTCTGCTATCCAGAGTTTTGCCCATGAAATATTTCCTAAAGAGCATTGTCATGTCAAATATAAGTGAATTAGCTTTAGAAGATTAGTCAAACTGCTGTACTATTTACCTGTGAAAATTGAGGTCTTGGGTTCACTTAACTAAATGAATTCTCTGAGTTGCTAAGTTATATCTAAATGGGCTTCTTTAGAAACAAAAGATAATTTTCTTGACTTACAGTATGTAGAACAAAGAACATTGTCTTAAAATGCATACATTTATGTAAAAATGGACCTATAAGAATACTTCGTCAATCATTTTGCTATTATTTGTCTGTGGGTCAGAGTGTTTTACTCTCAATTATATTCTATTTTGAATATTATAACAATGAGAGGTGGATGTGATTATTATCTTTTCACAGCTGGAAAAAATTGAAGGCAGTTTTCAGATGTTTATTAATTTTTAAAGTTACTTTTGAGAGATGATTTTCAAAAGGAGCTCAACTATTATAAGGGCAAACAACTATAAAATAGTTATTGATGACTTAGACAATCAAATCTTCCAAATAGGAAGCACCTCCAAATTATAATACTTTTATATATTATCTAATGTACCTTACAATTAAAACTCAAACCAGTTATACATGTTCTCAAAATCCTATTAGGGTAATAAAATAAAATACGAATACATTAAAAATATTTTCAAAATTATTGGTCCAAGGTCCTTTGACATATAAGTGACTGCTTTCAACCTGATTAACTTACTAATGTCTAGAAAAATTACCATTGTAGGCTGTGCCAGAAAGTTATCATTGGTACATATTTCTATGTTCTGGGTTATTTATGTTTTTTTAGAACTTATTTTGATAAATTCTGCTTTCTAGTAAAGTGTTTATTAAATAGTGTAGCTGAAATTTACCTTTAGAAATCATTTCATCAAAGACATGTCTCCTACTAAAAATGAATTTCTTTTATTCTGGAAAAATCTCAAGGAAATGAGAATTATATACTACGCTTCTAAGTAAATAGATGCGGATTTCTGAAGAATATTTTTAAATCAAAATATATAAAGACAGGACTTAACTACATCTAATGTGGTATGTCAGTCACAAGATAGACTTCACATACATTGTTAGTAAATCAAGCAACCTTAATTTTTCTGTCATCACATTTCAAGAAGCACAAAGATTCACTCTCTAAGGAAAGCACATAATCTAAAGTCATTGCATGACTAGTTTTCCCTTGGGGCAATGCAGTGCTCAAGTAAGTCCTGAAAACACTAGAATGTCATGAGAACACGATTGGAGTAAGGGAAAAAATGTAGTTAAAAAGCAGAGCCAGTTCTTTAAAATTCAACGCCTTTATGTTTCTCAAAGGTAAGTATGTGAATTGTTGTCATAAACAGTAATGTGGCTGGGAGTACATCTTGCTTCTCTAAAGTGTCATCGTTGAGGAATCATATTAATAGCACAAACTAAAAAAGTAAATCTTGCCTTCTCACTAGTTATGCAAAGTCCGAAGATTTTATATAAGTAATCACAAAATACGTTCTGCACAGAAATACTCAGCTACAAACTTCTTAATAGGATTAAGATTGCAGAATAAACATATACTTAAATTCAAAAACAGAAATGATTTCCTTTCAAGAAAACACAATAATTTATATTCACTATTGTCACAAAGCCAACTTCCCTTTAGCATTTATCAAGTTATCTTATACTTGGGAGTGCTGATACAACATTGAGAAAGACAGATCACAGTCAGCCTGTTTGGATGTAGCTCTCAGCTCCACAACTTTCTAGCAGTTGCTCTTTGACTGTAACAAGTGAATGAAAGGCTTTGACCTTCATTTCTTTGTTAAATAAGGATAATAATGGCTTGTCATGATGGAATGTGGGTGAAGATTGAGGGGAATTCAGTAGCATGCTCCCAGGAAATAATGGACTGTATATAAATTGTGGCTATGGTCACCTGTGATTCTTTTATTTCTATTTATGTAGAGAAACATGCATATATCACATAAATGCAAACTATTTTAAACTTATCCTTTTTAAGTTTCTTTTTTTGTTTGTCTACTTCTGACCATTTCTGTCTTCTTTCCCCAGTGGCATTTGGTAATAGGATAGATTGACCCTATTTTCTTCCTTGATATGTAACAGCAGAGTTTTATATCATACACACACATATCTACATATATGGTTTTCCAATTTTATAATAGTAGGCTTATGTTATTTACAGTATGGTACATTTTTCATTCAAAAATTCCTGGAAATTTCTCTAGGTCATCTAGGATATGTCTTATATATTATTTTAATGGTTGCATACTGTCCTGAAATATACATAACTGAATTAGTTCTTCATTGAAGGCTGAACATTTACTTGGTTTTTAGATATTTTACACCTGTTATAACATTAGATACTAAAATGTTTAAATTTTAATAACTTGTCCTTTTACTTTTATGAGTTACCAAACCAAGTTTGGAATTTCTGTGTTGAAATTTACTTGCTTGTTTAGTTTGAATTGAAGTTTCCAGGTTAAGGATGACCTTAAAGGCTAAGCTACATAAAGGGCTTTTTTGCTGTTTAACAATATAGTTCAAGTATCCAGAAGATTATTTGGCATTTTCTGTTATTTTTAAGCAATGTATCTAAAATGCTTAGAAGATTGTTTATAATTTATTATGTTCACTATATATCTCTTGAATGAATAAACAGAAAGAATATAATATTTCATGTTTCTACAATCAATGTGTTAGAGTTTCTTTTTTGCCCAATTTCCAACACCAATAGATTTTATAAATATTTTGCATATTTAAATTATTTTTATGATCCTGAGAGGCATGGTTTACCTATTACATTAATTTTATAGTTTCTTACTGTGTTTTATCATTTTTCATTTCCTTTTTCAATTTGGATTGCTATTTTGTGAATTATCTATTAAAATTCTACATATTGTTTTTATTTTCATGTTATTTTTCTCGATTAAAAGAAATCTTGGTATTATTATAGTGTTGTTTTTCATCTGCCTTGTAAATATATTTAAGAACTACCATTGCACATAGTCTTTCTTAATGGTATTCTTTTCAAAATAACTATTCTGTTATTATTGTATTTGTATATTTTATATTTTTATTAGCTTATACAAACTGTAAGCCCTTATACTAAATGTGTAATTATTCTATGATAAAGACCTTTTGAGTTATTCACCTTGAAAATTTAACTCTAGTCTTCGATGCAAAACTCTAGTCCTCACTTGAATAAATTAAAAATTTCAGTTAGTTTTGTTACCAGAATCTATTTGTCTGGCAGGGAATTAATTATTTGTACATCTTTAAATAAATCAATCATTGTTAAATATGAGTTATTAGTACATTTGAGAATTAATGTCTTTATTTACTGTTCAA
Source organism: Pteronotus mesoamericanus (assembly GCF_021234165.1). NCBI lineage: Eukaryota > Metazoa > Chordata > Mammalia > Chiroptera > Mormoopidae > Pteronotus > Pteronotus mesoamericanus. The sequence continues at coordinate 205,117 of NW_026555071.1, forward strand.
GACTAAAAAACATTCTTATTTTTCTCATTTTTTGACAATATATACCAAGGTTTTTTAAATTTAAACCTTGTGTAATTTATTTAATTACTTAATTATTTTTTAAAATTGACATTGATTAATAAGATTACATAGGTTCCAGGTGTGCATTTCTAGGATGCATGATCTGTATACTGCATTGTGTGCCCACCACTCACAGTCAGATCAACTTCAGTCACCATGTATTTGCCTCCCTTTACCCTTTACTAATCCCCACCTCCCTACCCCCTGATAACTCCCATACTCTTGTCTGTCTCTATGAGTTTCAGTTTTATAGCCTCCATATGAATGAAATCATATGGTTCTTAGCTTTTTCTGACTGACATTTTGCTTAGCATAATATTTTCAAGTTCCATCTATGTTTTTTGCAAATTTCATCTCTTATTATGGCTGAGTAGTATTCTATTGTATATATGTACTACGTCTTCATTATCCAATCATCTATCAAAGGGCACTTTGGTTGTTTCCATGTCTTGGACATGTGAATAATAGTGCAATAAATATAGCGATGCATATATTTTCATGAAAAAATGTTTCCAAATTATTCAGATAGGTACCCAGAAGAGGAATTGCTGGGTAATATGTAATTAAATTCTTAATTTTCTGAGGAGGCTCCATACTGTTTTCCATAGTGGCCGCACCAGTTTACATACCCACCGACAGTAAATGAGGATTCCTATTCCTCCACAACCTCTCCAACAATTGTTATTACATATCTTGTTGACAAAAGCCATTTTAACAGATATAAGGTGGTATCTCATTGTAGTTTTTATGTGTAATAGTATTTTCTATTTCTTTAAAATATTAATTAGGATTTTGATGGGAATTTCATTAAATCTGCTGATTGTTTTAGATACTATGATCATTTTTAACTGTATTGATTCTTTCAATCTATAAACATCGAATATCTTCTCATTTCATTGTCTTTTCCAATCTCTTTTAAAAATGTTGTGTAACTTTCAGTATATAGGTTCTTCACAACTTTTGTTAAGTTTATTCCTAGGTAGTTTATGCTTTATGTTGCAACTGGAAAAGGAATTGTTTATTTTTATTTATTTTTTGAAATTTCATTGTTGATATATAGGAAGGCAGTCAATTTTTTTACATCGATTTTGTGTCCTGAAAATGTAATGCATTTGTTTATTGTTTCTAATAGTTTTTTGGTGGAATCTTTAGGGTTTTCTGTATCCAGAATCATGTTCTCTGTAAATAGTGACACTTTCACTTTTTATTCCCAACTCAGATGCTTTTTATTTCTTTCTCTTGCTTGATTTCTCTGATTAGGACTTCTAGTACTATGTTGAATAAGAGTGGTGAGAGTGAACATCCTTGTCTTGTTCCTAATTTTATGGAAAATCTTTTCAATTTTCACCATTGAATATAATATTAGCTGAAGATTTGTCATATATGGCCTTTATTACGTTGAGGTGCTTTCCTTCTATATGTATTTTATTGAATGTTTGAATCATAAATGGATATTGTACTGTATTAAAAGTTTTTAGTGCATTTAATGATAAGATCATAAGATTTCATCCTTTGTTTGGTTAATGTGGTGTATCTCATTGACCTATTTGCATATGTTGAACTATCCTCATGCTCTTGGAACAAACCCAACTTGATTGTGATGTATTATTTTTCAAGGTATTGTTGTATTCAATTCACTAGTATTTTGTTGAGCATTTTTATATTCATATTTATCAGAAATATTGGTATATAGCTTTCCTTTTTTGTGTTATCTTTGCCAGATTTTGTATCAGGACTATGTTGGCCTCATAAAATGTGTTAGAAAGTTTTGCATCTTCTTTCTTTATTTATTTTTTGGAAGAGTTTGAAAAGGATAGGTAAAAAAATCTTTGTTCAGTAGAATTCACCAGCAAAGCCATCTGGTCTTCGAATTTTATTTTGCAGGAAGTTTTTAAAAAGATTTGTTAATTTTTAGAGACCAGGGAAGAGAGGGAGAAAAAGAAGCAGAAAAACATTGATGTGCAAGAGAAACATTGATTGGTTACCTCTCACAGAGGTGATCTGGCCACAACCCAGGTAACCCTTTGCTTTGCAGGACATTGCCCGGCCCACTGAGCCACACCAGTCAGGGCAAGGTGAGGAGGTTTTTATAATGACTTTAATTTCCTTACTGTTGATTGGCCGATTTAGCTTTTCCAATTCTTCATGATTCAGTTTAGGAAAGTTATATATTTCTAGGAACTTATTCATTTCTTCTAAGTTATAGTATTCTAGTACAATCCTTTGTATTTCTGTGCTATCTATAATAACTTATTGTCTTTCATTTCTGATTTCGTTTATATGAGTCTTTTCTCTTTTTTTCCTTAGTGAATCTAGCTAGGGATTTGTTGATTTTATTAACCTTTTCAAAGAATAAAGTTTTGTTGAATTAATTTTTATAGTTTTTTTGTTCTTTATTTCATTTAATTCTGCTCTAATTTTTCATATTTCATTTCTTTTGCTGACTTTGAGTTGCTTTTGATATTCTTTTTCTTGTTCTTTAAGATTTAATGTTAGGTTGTTTCTTTGAGATTTTCCTTTTTCTTTGAGATAAGACTGTAATCATAAAGAACTTTGTTTTTCTTACTTTTTTCATGAATCCCAGAAGTTTCAATATGTCATATCATCATTCTCATTAGTCTCCATATATCTTTGATCTCACTTTTTATTTCTTCTTTGGTATTTTTTAGTAATATATTGTTTAATATTTACATATTTGTGGGTTTTTACTTCCCTTTCTCACTTGATTTCTAATTTAAAAAGATTGTGGTCAAGGAATGTGTTTGGTATGATTTCATTCATCTTAAATTTGTGAAAGCTAGCTAGGCGATACAAAGTATGGTCTATCTTTGAGAATATTCCATGTGCACTGGAGAAGAATGTATAAACTGAAGTTCTGACATTAAAGGCTCTGTTAATGGCAATTATCTTATATTGGTCTAATTTCTCATTTAAGACTTATTTCTTTATTGATTTTCTCTTTGGATAATCTCTCTAGATGGTTCTATTTTTGTCCGTTCCTCCCTTTAGTTTTTGTAGTAGTTTCTTTATATATTTTGGTGTGCCTTGATTGGGTATATATATATAGAAGTGTTATATCTTCTTGATGTAGTGTCCCTCTTATCATTATAAAATGCCCATCTTTGTCTCTTATTACTTGTGTTATCTTGAAATCTATTTTTTTCAGGTATAAGTATGGCTACACCTGCTTTTCTGTGAATGCTATTTACATGGAGAATCATTTTTCACCCTTTCATTTTGAGTTTGTCTTTGAAGCTTAAATATGTCTTTTAAAAGCAGGATATGATGAGATTTTGTTTTTTTTTTAAATTCAATCTGCTACTTTGTGTTTTTTCTTATTGGTAAATTCAGTCCATTTACATTTATGGAAATTATTGATATATGAGAATTTTTTTTTTAGTTTTGTTTTTAATTATTTTTTAGTGTTGTTCAATTACAGTTCTCGCCATTCCCCCCACCCCCCATTATGCTCTCCTGCCCTACCCACCACTGCCTCTCACATTCAGCCCTCCCCATTGCCCCATTGTCTTCATTCATGTATGAGGATTTCTTATAGCCATTTTTATCTTTTGTTTTCTGGTAGCTCTGTGCCTCCATTGGTTCTTTTCTTTTGTGTTTCTGTATTGTTTTTGTTTGGTGATATTATATATTTCTTTCCTTTCTTTCCTCTTTTTTTAAGTTATGTGTCTTAATTTTATGTTTTAGTGTGTGGTTACCATTAGGTTTATGAAAAAGAAAGTTTCATATATACAGTAGTTTTTTTTCTTTTGAATGCATCTACTCTCCATTCTCCTTTGCAAATTCAGACCTTTAATCTCTCCCCTTTTATATTTTTCTTTTCAGAAATTAGCTCTGCTTATTCTGTAAGCTTGTTAGGAATGTTACTCATAGTTTTGTGATGTTTCATTCTTTGTTTCAGGTAGCACAACCCCCTTTATTATTTCTTGCAATGGAGATCTTCTGGTGATAAATTCCCTCAATTTCTGTATGTCTAAAAAAGTCTTTATTTCTCCTTTATTTTTAAAGGATAACTTTGCTGGGTATAATATTCTTGGTTATTAATTCCCCTTTTTCAGTATTTTAAATGTTTGATTCTACTCCCTTCTAGCTTTACACTTTCTGCTGAGAAATCTGATGTTAATCTAATAGGCTTTCCTTTATAAGTCTCTCTCTTATTATTATTATTATTATTATTTTGGTGGCTTTAAGAATTATTTTTTGTCATTAATTTTTGACAATTTTAAGACAATGCCTTAGAGAAGGCCTTTTTGAATTGAGATAATTAGGTTTTCTCTCTGCTTCTTGGATTTGAGGATCTACCTCTTTCTATAAATTTGAGAAGTTCTCACCAACTATTTGTTTGAATAGGCTTTCTATTCCATTTTTCCTCTCTTCTTCTGGTATGCCTATTATTCTATTATTGCTCTGGTTGATGGAGACAGATGGTTCTTGTAGAGTTATTTCATTTTTTTAAAAAATGGTCAGGTCTCTCTCTTCTTCCCTCTGCATCATTTCTAGATTTATATCTTCAATATCACTAATTCTTTCCTTTCCTTTGTTGGCTCTATTTCTTATGCTTGCTGGTTCATTCTTGATATCTTTTTTGAGTTCTTTGTCTCCAGAATTTCTGGTTGGTTCCTTTTTAAAGTTTCACTATCTTGAGTAAAATAATCATTTTGTTCATTGATTATTTTTAAGTTAATTAAACTGCCTATCTATGTGTTCTTGTACCCCTTTGAGGTTTTTTATTTTTAAGAATTGCAATTTTGAATTATCTGCCATTTAAATTATATATTTCCATTTCTTGAGTTTATTTTCTAGATTGTTCATTTTCTCTCAGAGCTGCCTTGTTACCTTGGTTATTCATGGTGTTTGAGTGATTCCTTGTCTGTCTAGGCATCTATGTATGAGTAGCACTTTTCTAGTAGATTAACACAAAGTCTTTTTATTGTTTTCCATTAAGTATTCTTGAAATACAAATTATTTAGCTCTCTTGTTCTTCTTTGGCTTTTCAGATCTCTGTGGGGTGGTGAAAAATGGCCTGCTTTCCTTGGGAAGTTGTGCAGCTCCCCTGTGACCTGGTATGTCCAGTCCTAGGGGACCAACCCAATGGGGAGAAGCAGTGGGTGATGGGTTCCCAAATATGCAAAATCTCAGTGCTCTCCCCCACAGCCAGATACACCTGGCAGTGCAACTTCCATGTGTGGGAGAGTAGTCAGCTGGGGCAAACCCGTGTTAGCTTTCTTTGCTACTTTACCCTCTTAGCAATGGTGATCAGCGGACCTCCATGGCACCCTCTTTGTACCTCTGCTTGACCATAGAATTAGTCACGAAGTGCCCCCTTCACTCAGGGAGAAAGTGGTTTTATAATAACTATTCTTGGGTTTGCAGATAATGTGCTCAGCGCCGAACAGAAAGAGTGAGGTGAGGCTTACTCTGAATGGTTAAGGGTGTAAGCTGGGCTCGAGGCTTTGCTTTTCTGTCTGAAATGCTGGTTGCCAGACAATTGTGGCCACACCTCTGTGCTTCATCTCTACCCTAGTCACTGGGCTCAGTGGCATCTCATATTGCCCACTCATTTAGGAATGTTCACTAAATCTTTTTGCTCCTCCCAGGTGAAAGTAGTGTCTGCCACAACCTGATCTCTCCCCTCTCTGGGCTGAGCCTTGCAGTGAGCTCCTGGGGCTGCATCTAAGACTCCTTCAAGCTCGTCTCTCTGCTCACCTTCTAGGTTTGTTTATACTTATCCACCTTTAGATATTTCAATGTGTGGGTGTTAGATGTATTTGTGCATTGATTAGGAAATTCGTTGTTTAATTATAGTTGTTCAAATTGCTGAAACTACAAAGGGATAGACCATTGGCTCTCTCATGCCATGATTACTCTGACATCACCCCAAGATTTTATTTTAATTCCAAGTTTTTAATTTTTTGAGTTTCCTTATGCAAATAGTTATTGTGATCTTCATTTCAAAAATGGAAAAATTAATTAAACAGACTGTATAAAGTTAAGACTTTTATGAAAGTAAATTTGTACTTAAATGTTATAATTTAATGATTTACAATAACTGCAAATGAGTGAAAAATTGCATGATAAAATATCCATATTATTCTTTATGGATTTATAAATTATTTCTATGTTGGTTTTTATAGCATTAATAGTATTTAATTGAAGGTTGTGTTTAAATTACCATCTAATTTTTAAATTTTTTTGTTGTTGAAGAGCTTATGGAACCAAATGCCTATAAAATTAAGTGTGCTTGTATGTGTGTATGTGTGTATGGATCAGGTCTAGTAATAGTGATAATATAAAATTTCAATTAAAGGAAAATCACTACTTTTTTTTCAAGTGATTTCTTTTTAATTCATGTTATTTTTATGTTTATCAGATATGCCTACTTGACTAGTTGCTTTTGGTATTCCTTTGAATATTGTCTGCTAGAGTTGCATACACAAAGAAATAATAGATGTTGGCAGAAATTTAAACAAGTATTAAAATTAATATTTAAGAAATTGAATGACATCATCATTGGAAATACATATTGTAGGATGATGAAATACTAAGATGTGACCATAATAATAAACCATGGTAGTTTTATATACCTAAATCCCTGTCCCCTTGAATATATTCTGCTTTCTTTTACTTACCTATAGTTTGATGGTCTAATCTCAAAAGGAAAAACACATTTCCAAGACTTCTAGGATTGTTTTACTTCTTTGTTATTTATTCATTATTCATTACATAAATGTTTATTGAAAATAAACACTGTGATCATTTTTGGAAATATAATGTTGACAAAACACAAATGACCAGGTAGTATAAAGTCTTAAGGCCTGTGCAGACATGGGAAAAGGAATTTTATATTAAAAAAATATAATAGAAGAAGTAAACATTGTTACCACACCATATAGGAGAAAGACCACCTTTAACATAGAGGTAATCAGAAAACTCCCTGCAGAGAAGTGAGAAATAGAACAAGTATGGAGTTGAGCTAGCTCACCCTTCTCTATCTTTCAAAATAAAACAGGTCATAAAAGTCCAAAAGTAAAGACAGAAATATTAGCTAAACTGAAACAATAGGATAAATATAAGCAACATAACTGAAAAAAAAACTGTAAAGAGCTGTAAGTAATTCTTTTAAACTAAAATGGTAAACTGCACAATAAGTAAGAAGAAATTTTTATTTTGTCATAAAATCAGTGTGACATCATTGGTGGAACATACAATCAGACTTTTACTATTCATAGCTCTCAGGGAACAGTATGGAAAATGAATTATAATCATTAAGAATGGGATATCTACTATGGAAAACAGAGAAAGCATATCATGTTCATAAACATCCCACTATTGATAGGTAAGTAGATCTCTATTCTCTCTCTCTCCATATATATAGCTAGATAAATAGATAGATAGAGATAGATATATATTCACACACACATATGTGTGTGTGCAATTTATCTACATGATTGTTGTATTTTATCTATAGAATAATTATTATAATTTATCTACTGAATTTTATATATGTAGTTTATTACTATCTACAGAAAAAATATAAATATCAAAATGTACATGATCTTGAAATTGTACAACAAAATGAACTCCCATTTTGGATTTTCTAAAGCAGGGTGTTTTGTAATTGAAATACATGGGAAAGACACCTTTCCAATTAGATTTGATTTTGTCCTAATTTAATGTTATGTTTAATCCATTAACTGTCATTCATGCCACTCATGTTATGAAAAATTGTGTCAACTACATTTAATTTCTGAATTCATGCTTTTTTAAACATTTTTATTTATTTATTTTTAGACAGAGGGGAAGGGAGAGAAAAAGAGAGGGCGAGAAATGTTAATGTGTGGTTGCCTCTCACATGTTCTCCACTGGAGACCTGGCCTGCAACCCAGGCATGTGTCCTGACTGGGAATCTAACCAGCGATCCTTTGGTTCACAGGCCAGTGCTCAATCCACTGAGCCATGCCAGCCAGGGAAGAACCTGTGCATTTTTTTTTAATGTTAGAGTTATTTTCTCAAAAATACTTTGACATTTTGACCAATTTGTGGGATGATCTCTATTTATCTTGCAAACAAAATGCATTTCACTCAAGTAATTTGTCATTTTCCTCCAGATGTTGATCAGTTCTGTTTGAATCCACAGTTATTTGATTCAGTGTCACAGACACTGACTTTTTTCTTTCAATATTTTTAAGGTTCATTTTTTATTGTAATGTTCCATTCCATTACCATTTAGTCCCCTATACGCCCCATGCCCTGCAGTCACCACACTGTTTTCTTTCGATTTCATTTGTACATCTCCAAAATCCAAATATAATATTTCATAGTTTTTTTAAAAAATAACACCTCATAATTAAAATAAATTAGTCAATTGTGCTATAAATTCTTTTAATTGCCCCCAAATGTATTCTAATTTTTAAGTAGTTACTTTCTAGATAACTTCTTGATATTAACAACATACTTCAAATATGATATACTTCCTAAGTAGTATATCTACACCAATATTTAAATTGTACAGTTATGCAATGTATCCTCAAGTCTGTCACTTTTGATAACTTTAATTAAAATGCATAATATTAATTTAAAGTATTTTATGTACCATGCATATTTATTAAAAAAAATTTTAAACCAATATTACATCAAAAGTACCCACAATTAACAAATTTTACAACTCAGTTGTGGTTCTTACGCATGTTATTTTAGTTTTACTGTTTTTTTCCTCTTCATTGAGAATATGAGGACTTATGTACTTTTCATTTACACAATTGAATAACATGGTCAATGTTCTTGTTTTTACATATTCTTGTTTCCTATTGTGCCTGAGTTGCTTATTTACCCAGTGTCATTATTGACAATTTTTTTTATCTGAGTTCACAGTAATTTTATACCATGTCTAGGTTTTAGTCTACTTTGTACCATTGTAGACTTTGAAAATATTTTCCTGTTCCATCCACTCACAATTTATGAGACACTTGGTACTGTACATTATTGATATTTCAACTTTGAACATGACTGAATTTTCTAAAATGATAAACCAATGTTAACATGAGTAGGTCTTCATAGAGATTTTCTGTGCATTTTAATGTTTCTTGACTTTGAATTTTAGAACTCAATAACAATATGTACTTTAGATCTTGAAGATGACTAAATAAAGAATGGACATATAAAAATAATTGGTTTGACTATGAAACCAAATAAAAAATGAATTTAAAGAGTGACTTAGTGAGTAACATAAATTAGCAATCATTTTTATTTCATTTAATTCATAAAATAATATCTTGCAGGTCTACTTGTATACATGTATTACTCTATAAATGTGTTGTCTGGAACACTCGAAATGTAGCTAGTGCTACTGAGAAATGGAATTTTCAATTTTATTTTATGTTAGTTTATTTACTTTAAATTTGACACTTGAAGTTGTATAAAAATAGGCTTTCCATTAAAAATCATTTGGTTTTACTTCTTGAGATAGAAATATTTTAAATATATTGAGTTTTATATACTATATTCAAAGTAATTTTAAAATTAAAAAATGTTGCTCAGGTTATACTTCCATTGACCAATGCTTTTTGAAGCAAGATTGTCACTGTGAGATAAACTTCTGTGTGAAATATTTCAATGATATTCACAAACATTTTGAACTGGAAATGATTACCAGGACACCAGAAATCCAGAAAGATGTGACACAGGACTTTGTTTTTATTTTGTAATTGCTTAGCTCAATAACCATGTGTATTTCTAGGTTAAAAGAAATGTGAAGACTATATTAAATTTAAGTTAAATAAAAATTTTAAAAATGTATAAGAATGAAAATAATGAAATTATTTAAATTAGCCAAAAGGAAAGCAAATGATGAATTATGTAGATTTGCTCATTTTTCTCACTGTTCTAATGAAGAAGACTGGTTTGAATGTTATCATAACCAAATGTATAAGTCAAAAATAGAAGAAATAGTGTTTCTACATTCATTTTTTTCTCATTTTTTTGAAAAAAGCTGTATATTGAAAAACATTTTTATAAACTTTCAGTTATAATTCTTTCAAATTCTTGTGTAAACATATAAGGATTTTCTTCCTTTTTCTTTTTTAAAATATCTATTGAAATCAAATTTATTTGTTGCAAAATTATGTTTTTTCTAAATGAAATTTATTAGGATAACATGTTTATTTTTATTTTCTTATCTTCTGTTTCTTTGTTGTATGAAGAGAAAGAAAAAACTTTTTAAATTTACTACCACATATTATGAGAATGGAGAAATTAAGGCTGCAAGAAGAAAGCAATAATCTCCCTACCCATGTAAGAATAAACCAGGTAGCACGCTTTTAACTATTTTTAGATGAACTCTTAATAGAGAATGCCATAGCCTATATGAAATTCACAAGTGCTTGTTAGGATTGTTCATTCCTAACTTTATTGTCCTGAGGTATCACTATAATTCTACCATGGTAAGCATAACATAGAAATTCCTGATAAGGCTTAATGCAAAATTCAATGCAGATTCATTGCTCTACTTGCTCAGTCATTTTGAATGCAACGGCCACACAGTGCACATACTCACTCAATGGCATCTACCACCCCCACTGACTAGTACAGTGTAGTCATCACTGTTCAGACATGTGCGTTCCAGTCCACTCTTGGCTGCCAGGTTACATCAATATTGCACACTGTTCTCACTGTATAAATAATGGACAAATTTTTCCAGACCTCATATTTATAAAGTTCTAGGACAATAGAATCTTTTTATGTTGAAGCAAAATGATGATCAATAAATAAATTTAAAAAGTTATAAACCTGGAATACACTATATTGTCTTTTGATTATTTTACTCTTTTAAAGACCAAAGTTTAATTTGAAACAATAAAGAATCAACTCTATAATTGATAATACCTGGGGCATTGCTAAAAAAGGCTTCAAGATTTCAGTGCATCTTCAAAGTGAAAATAAATTTAATTTGTATAACTTGTCCTCTTGTTAAAATTTTTGTCAATACCCTTGTTAGCAAAGCTCAGTGGATTGAGCACCAGTCTGCAAACCAAAAGGTTACCAGTTCAATTCCCGGTCAGGTTGAAGGCCAGGTTGAGGGCATGGGACAGGCAACCAATTGATGTTTCTCTCACACATCAATGTTTCTCTCCCTCTCTGTCTCCCTCCCTTCTGTTTTCTCTAAAAATAAATTTTAAAAAATATAAAAAAAAAGGAACAACAAAAAATCTTTGTCAATAGATAAAGTATAAGATAATTTTATGACCACATTTCGCTTTACTCACCAAAAAGTATTAATTCGTATATATTTTCACTTATGGCGATAGTTTTAAATGATGTAAAAGTAATTTTTGACTTCAAAAGCTATATTACTCCCTGGCAGTAGTACTGAGTGTGAGAGTTTATTTAGAAGAATCTAAAAAGAGACACAGCATTGGAAAAGTCTAAATTTAGTTACTTATTACTATTTTTTAAGGATAGTTTTGGTAATCATAATCTCATATTAAATTATTGTTATAGTAACTTAATGCATATAAATATGTATTCTCATAACAATTTCAATATAATTTGTAAGAGGAACAAAATGTCATGATCAAGCCTGGTTATATATTAATATCAATTTTCACTTTATAAACATTATAAGAGCTTTTGAGGTTTATTTTCTGAAGTACAAGAGTAGATAAGTACTTGTCTGTCTCCCAAACCTATGTGTGTGTGTGAATGTCTGTGTCCTCTCCCCAACTTTTTGTTATATGCATACCTGATGGGCAGAAAATGATGATCGTGCAGATACAGAATCTCAGCAACACAAAACTGACTTAAACAAGTGACTTACAAACATTGATATCCCATACATTAAGTTAAGAAGAGTTAGGTTCAACAAGTTAGATGAACCTTGCAAGGCTCAGTGTTCAAAAGTTATAGAAAGATCCACCATTTTTTCAGTCGTTGGAAGAACCAGGATATTTAATCTTGCAGAAGATACATGAAATAACAAAATCTAGAAATTAAGAAATTCTCCAGTATCATGTTAGACAGAGCTTGACTTGGTAAGCATCCACTACAGTAGTATGAGTAAAAAAGGAATTACAAAGAACATGGCACAGATACAAGATGGTAGAAGAAATATGGTGAATTCTAAAATTTGGGACAACAAATAAATATTTGGGTAGATATGCTGATTTGAGAAGGACTGAAATATTAGGTAGGGAATCAATGGGGTATTAAAGACATTAATTCTGCAGTTTGTATCAGTGAAGGAATAAAGATTACATAGGCATTTTCTAAAAAGATAGCTAGAGTGCAAATTAAGTGCATGCATATGCAAATATATAATGACATAAAGTTATTTAAAAAATTTCTGAAGCAACCAGCGTTCATGGAGTGACACATAGTAAGTGCTCAGTAAATGTAGGTAAAGTTACCACTGTTATGCCCCTCGTAATATGATTAAACTTTGATACTAAGTATTGGTGGTTTACTGTGTTAGGCAGAGTAATAGCCTCCCAAATATGTCCTCATCATATTCTTCAGAACCAATGGATATGTTATGTTAAACAATGAGGAATTGACATTGCAGATGGAATCAACTAATCTGAAAATGTGAGATTATTCTAGATCACCTGGAGACCCCAATGTAATCACAAAGGTTCCTAAAGTGGAAAAAGGAGGAAGATTCAGTGTCAGAGTGATATAATATGAGAAAGATTTAGTTGGCTATTACCAACATTGAAGATATAAGGGGTTTATAATCCAAGGGGTGTGGGCAGCCTTTAGAAGCTGGAAAGTTCAAGAAAGCAGATTTTCTTGTAGAGCTTTCAAAAGAAAATGTAGCCAAGTGGACATTTTGAATTTAGCCCAGTGAGATCCATTTCAAATTTATGAAATCCAGAACTGTAAATAACACGTGTTGTTTTCAACCACTACATTGGTGGTTATTTGTTATACCAACAGGAAACTGATGCAATTACCTATCAGTCATTCCCTTCCCATTTTTTTTTTTATTTCTGGTAATGTCTTTCTCTTACTTTAAAAGTTAAAAACACAAAATACTTAGCATTTCATAAACTCTTTGAACTAGTGTATTAGTATTTGAACCATTTTTGAACAATGGTTTTTGCGAAATGAAACTTAAAAGCAGACTCTGGGAAGGATTTTTTTTTTTTTTTTTTTTTTTTTTTTGATAGCTATAAACAAATTCGATTTATTCAGCAGGGCAGTCTGAAATCGGCCTGGAGGTAGGAAGATGATCTTAATGATGTATGACAAGACTTGCATTACAAAATAATTTCAATTACAAGCCATGTTAAAAAGCTACTTTGCAGCTGTTAGAAAAATTACAAATAGATTTTAAATACATTTAAGGAAAACTGTTTTTGACCTTCCTGGTCCTATCATAATTTTACTGTTATCTGTGGAAACAAGGAGGGGAACAGATCCAGGAGTGAAAACAGGAGGTATCTGGGAAGGATTTTTTTAAGAAAACAGATGCTATCAACAACTGAATCTAAAAAAAACAAACTAAGCACACAAGCAGAACAGGAACAGATATGGAGATTATTTGGAGGGTTATCAGCTGGGAGTGGAAAAGAGGAGAATGGGAGGAAAAGTGCAGGGATTAAAAACAAATCACAAATCAGTAGGTACAAAATAGACAGGGGGATGTTAAATAGTATAGGAAATGGAGAATCCAAAGAACTTATATGCATGACCCATGCACATGAGCTAAGGGAAGGGATTGCTGGAGAAAATGGAGGTACCAGGAGGAGAGGAAAGAAGGGGGAAAATTGGAACAACTTCAATATAATCAATAAAATATATTTTAAGAAAGAAAAAAATGTATTGATTCAGGCCTTGGCTAGTGTGGCTTAGTGGGTTGGGAATCATCCCGCTAAACAAATGCTTGGCATTTCAATTCCCAGTCAGGGACCATGCCTGGGTTGTGGGTTTAATTCCTAGTATAGGGGCCAAGAGAGGCAAGCAATCATGTTTCCCTCTTGCATTGATGATTCTCTCCCTCTTTTTCCCCCTTCCCCACTCTCTAAAAATAAATAAATAAACTCTTTGGGGAAAAAAAAAGCAGATGCTAAGGGAAATGGCAGTCTTTTTGAACTGGACATGATCCTTTGTATATGTGACGTTTGGCGATGACAACCAAGGACATGGGAGCAGAAACATAAAAGAACCTTACTAATGATCTTATAAGATAATCATATGTTCTCACCGCTGAACTCATTTTGATTTGGATATACTGCTCCTCAACACTAACTTAATTCAACTGACAAATAGCTATTTACCAGGAATCTCTATTAAATGTGTCTTCTGAATTCATTTATTTGAAACACCAATCCTGAAATACTATAAAAAACAAGATAAGGCTAGTCTGCTATGATTTTATCTTAATGAGTCATTGCCAAACACTGAATTTCACAAGAAATTCACATATTTTTAATACTTCATCTTAAAACTTTGCAATGAATTTTATAAGATTCTCTGTTAAACTGGATAATGAATTCAATATTCTTATTTAAACATTAAAATATATACTAATATTCTCTCTGACATTCTATCCCCACAATTCTTCAAAGGTTTCTGTATTATGTATAGTATTTACAAATTCGTTATTCTCTGCAATATAATTTGATAAGCCAAGGTATCTGAATGAATCTGTGGTAAATAACAGACTTGTTAAGTATCTTTAGCTATTAATGATTTCAAAAAAGAAGCTTGCATATATATATACAATACTGATGACAATATACATTTAAATTTTTATTTTTGTAAGATTTTGGTGGGAAGATTTTATTTTAAGCATCATTTATTGACAGTTAGGCTTGGCTGTTTTCTATGGTTTAAGGACAGAATTATTAACTGCAGTAGAAAATCCCTGCTTATAGAGTTAGAGTGGAGTTTATCAATGATTGATACAAGAAAAAATTCCCAATTACACAGTTCAAGATGAAATCAGAAATGTTGCATACTTGAAACTAAGACTTTAAATGTGGTTTTTTGTATTGCCAAATTTATTCTTAGAATTACTGTGGAGCTCAAGCCAAACTATCTTCTTGTGCAATAATATAGGCATCAGTCTCCAAATCTAGTTACACTCAGCTGACAGGTAGTTATTTAGGGAGACCATCTAAGGGAGTGATTGGAGTCCCATCTGTTTAAGGACTGGCTGCCAGTGATAACAAAAGATAGGGAAGATCCATCATTCTAAATGGGGGATCAATGACTGAGAACATACTGTAAAAAAATAAAAAAGTCAGGAGAGTGTTATTTTGTATTGGGGAAAAGTCAGAACAATATTGACCCTCTATAAGTCACATAAAATTAGATTAGGGACACAGTTTTTTGGGTTTTTTTTATTGTTGTTCTTTTGTTTTTTCCAGCAATAGGGAAGAGGAGGGAGAAAGAGAGGGAGAGAAACATCAGTATGTGAGAGAAACATTCATCAGTTGCCTCTCACACACCCCCAACCGGAGACTTGTCCCCACAACACAGGCATGTGCCCTGACCAGGAACCAAACCAGCAACTTTCACTTTGTGGGACTATGCCGAACTCACTGAGCCACGCCAGTCAGGCCAAGGAACGTAGTTTTTATTGAATGCTTCATGGAACTTGTTAAAGTCTTTCAAACAGCAGTAAGACAAGGCACTCTAAGTCTCTACCTATCATTAAAAAGAATAAAAAGTATGTTCGTTCACCCACTCTTCAGAGTAAAACAAAAATGTCTATGTTGTGTGACTAAAATATCTCCTCTATTATCTTCAAGGTAAAAGATACAATACACAATTAATACTCAAACACATTTTTTTTTTCCCATCAAACAGATGGTCTGTCTACTTGAACACGTTATAGTCTAGTCAATCATGGAATCACAGACTAGTAAAAGAGGAGGGTACCCAAGATATCATCTGTAAAATCTTCTCAAATTCAATGTGACCTAAAGAAGCTAAATGACTGCCTGCATGATTAAACACACAAAAAAATGATTGGACAAAAACAAAAGTGTAACTAGAAACAAATATATTTTTAATTATTATACTGCTTTCCTATGATGCCATCCCAATTTGCATTTATTAAGTAATTATATATTTGGGAAGATATAATCAGTATGACTCAAACAATAACAAATGATGAAATAAAATCCACTTGTGGGGAACAGAGTGAATACCCAATGTTCATTCCTTCTCTTGTTATACTGTTTAGGTTGAAGACTAAGAAATTTAATTCCTCAGAATTTTTCGCAATTAGTATTTTACATTTTATTAAATCTCATCCCATTGGATGAACTCATTCACGTTTTGGAAGTTAATAAGTCAAATGCTGTAATTGGGTTTTTCTTTGGAAGCACTAGTCAAGGCCTTTTTATCCATCCCTGTGTGTTAAGATTCTGGTTTCAATTTTGTTTGGACCTCACAAAGTCCAACTCTAGAACCAATAATTGCAGTAGGCTCTTCCCCATGCCTACCTTACAGCTAAGGCAATCTGGTGGTCAGCATGTCCCCCGGTTTCTCTTCATTGTGGCACACTTGGCAGCTTCCTTAGCTTTCCAGGTTAGTTATATTTTCTGACACGTCACTCCTAAGTTGTGGGACAGTGGAAAGTCTGCTCTTCATACCTTCTAACATATTTTCCTTTGTTAAAGCCGTTACTTTCTTTCTGTTTGAAATAGTTTTTGAGGGTTTTTTTTACCTACTACTAGAGTCTGACATATGGAATTGTTTGCCATATCCTATGTTTACTAAAATATTTAAATAAAAGGGTATGAATTATGACAAATATTAAAAGAAGTCTTCATAAATTAAATAAATTTAAAGTTAGGTATAAAAAGAGCTAAGATTTTGCTGAACTAAGGGATGAGACAATGCCAGTTCTGATGTGAGAAATAACTAAATTTATGGCAACGAAAATAAACCTCCATACCTCTCATTTTCAACCATGTACTAACTGCCTCTTCTTTACCAAGTAGTGTGAAAACAGTCAGTTTGAATTGCTACAAACACGGCTTTAATAGAGTGCAGACTATGTTTGGGAGAAATGAAAATATACAGTTAATAGGGAGGAATTAAAATAGAGAAGCCCTTAAAAATAGGAGCTATTGAAAGAAAATCTTTGAAGGGTTTTGAAAAGGGAGTGACATGATAAAAACAACATTTTAAGCATTACATGGGCAGTAATATATAAGACAATAGGGAAGCCGAACTAGAGGGATATTAAGATTAATGATGCTGGAAAGGAAGGCATAAATACATGATCAAGGTTTTTAGCAAGGATGATGTCTATAGCATCGGGATTTGTTTTAGTGAGCAGTTAACTTCAGAAGATAAACATTCATAAAGATTCTCATATAAGGCTCTAATAGAGATGAGACCACATAAATAATAATAACTTCCATCCTCATTCCAAACTACAGTGTGTTTTAAGGATAGAAAATGCTCTATCTTCTTTCTTTCCCCTAACATTCTCCATTTTAGTAGTGCCCTTAATTTTTTCCTGAAACAGAGCTTGCTTCCTGCAGACAATTTAGAAGTTACCAAAAAGCTGAAAATGTATGCCAGGGAGAATGACAACCTGAATGTAGAAATCTGTCCTTGATGGCGCTCTAAGAGAGCAGGGTGAGCTGAGTCTGAGAATCTTTGGCCCAGTGTGTAACCGATGCTGAGTCAGGTTCCCATGTGCTTAGACGAAAGAGAGTATATATTTTTGCTGCCGCCCATAGCTTTCTAATTCCCAACCTCTCACTTCTCACAAACTACACTCCAACAACCACACAAACACTCTACAATGGGTAATTCTTTTGAGGGCTTGAAGAAAAGACAGATAGGCAGGGGTCTTAAGCAGAAGAAGATCTTAGACAATAGGTTAAGGTGGGATAAATTCTACTGTGCTGACTTTAGACTTTTCCTTGTTCCAGGGATGGTGGGAGAAACCAATGAATGAAAGAATTTCTTCCATTCACGTGCATCTTCGGGGCTATGATGTGAATCTCAGGATATAGTTCCGCCTGAAATGAGGTTGGAGCCATGTGCTCTCTGTGGTGTCTTGGGATAGAGTGCTTGAGGAGTAACAACCTGAAAGTGACAATAGAGACATATTTCATATATTTTTGTGCAAAACCCCTCAGGGTCTAGCTGTTTGCACAGTACACTGAGCAAGATTTGTTCTGCCCCATGATAAAAAGTTTAGGCCTTATACATAACAAACTGATTGACATAGAACAGAGGGAAATTGATGTTGTTCATGATTTGTTGTTTCATTGGTGAATAAGCCAGTGAAGCCCATATAGGTTGAGGAGTTTCTACATCTGTTTAACAAATTAGTGAATGAGCTTAGTTTTGAACCCACTTAAAAATGAGGCCAGATATTTCCCATGAATTCCCTCAACAAAAACTTACTGTGGCCCTTCTGCAGGTCAGACACTGAGTAATACTAAACAAAACTGGTCCTTGTCCTTAGGAATCTTATACATTAATGTAACAGACAGATAATACAATAGAAAACAAACCAGCAAGTAAAGTCTAGTGTACATAGTGGCAAGTAAAATCATGGTAAGAAGAGTATGCTATAATAATGTAAGAGAAGCCCATTGTGGATACAGTGGTTGGCCCTCAGCATCTATTTCAAACACTCTCTGGCATGCCTTCTGTTCTACAGAGGCTGGGAAATGGGGGCAAGTTTTGCATGCAAACCGGGTTACACCAATTAGGAGCTCCAAAGAGAGATGTTGAAGGCAAAGTGAAGCTTCTTTATGCTACCATAAAGCTTAATTATAGAGAAGTTGATTTTTTTTTTTTTTTTTGCATTATAATTCCAGAATCTAATCACATGCTCTGTATGGGTTGAGAGGTTGTGGCAGCTGGTCATAAGTAAATTTTGTGCATTAACACCATCATTGCAGTGGTACATTCTTAAAGTCAGTGTCTCTGGTAATGGCCTCCTGATTCTCCACCTTCCTAATTATGGCAGAGGCAGTGACTGCTCTGGCGGGGCGGCTAGCTGCTCTTGTTCCGGGAGGATTTGCTGGTGATCCATCTGACTGCCTCCTCTGTTAGACCTTCTAAAATTTTTCTCTAATAAATCTATTTCTGATTAAAATATGGTGTTTTTTTATTATTATTTATTCCTGTAACTGAAGCTTAACTGATAAAGGAGACTCATTTAGATCGTTTTGTATTAGGCAAAGCTTTTCTGAAGACAAGACTCTAAGTTGATAACGGAAGGATAAATAGGAGTTAACTAAGTAATGACTGGGTAATAGGGCTTTTTAGGCAGAGGGAGCAGCACAGCCAAAACCCTGACACTGGAAAGAAACTTTCTCCAAGTACTGAAGGTAAATCAGCTGATTGGTCTGCATGGGGGACAAGGGGACAATTTACGGTTTATCTTGATAGCACGTATGAGATGGGCTACATCTAAATCCCTATATAAAAGGAGAAGATATCTTTCTGTCTTCACAATCTTTAGCAAATTGTTATGTACCTAATATTTTTGTTTATTGCTTATTCAATTTAAAAAAGAAAACTATTTTCTTTTTCTTCTCTTGTAAACAAATTTTCTGGGTCAGCAGGGAATTAGTTTTTAATTTTATTTCCCCTCAGAAATATATAGTCAACTTTTAGGTATTTTAAATACATATTATATTCAACAATATTTATTCAACCTTGCAAAGATTCAATTCAATCTATGTACCATATCTCTTAACCTCTCTCTCATATAATATACAATATTTTTCTTTTTTCTCTATTCTGCATTGTAAAAAAAATGTGATCTACTTTTGAATTCAGCTGTCTATATTGGTAAATCTAGTCTGCTTTTAATCTGCTCTTTGAAATTTTTTCTATTATACACATATTTATTTTTCCGATATATTCTTTTTTTAAAACTTGCTTTGTCGTTAAGTTTCCCTTTCTCCTTACTTAAAGATATTTTCAAGTTGCTTTTAAATTTTTTAGAATATATCAAGAATAATTTCTCTTGCTCCCATATTGTGTTTCTGTTAACCCCACTAAAAATAATCATTACAGATCTGTCACTGCAATTTCATATTCATTTTTAATTCAAATGTCTTATTTCTTTGTGGCTTAGGAATATTTTGTATTTGATTCTTTTTTTTTTAAATAATATTTGTGAAAATTCTTTAAGAATTCTTTGATAATGGAAGTGTGTTTCTTCAGAGAGAATTTTTCTCATTTTTATTAAGAAACAAGAAGTATATGAGGCAGAACATATTAAATTCACAACTTGGGGGATTTTTTTTTCCCTGAGTATTGGGAATTTGGGCTGTATATTAAATATCTATTACCACAAAATTTAGCATCTCACAATGTTTTTGAAGGTCAGTAATGTGGGGTTATTTTGTCTGAGTGATACTGGCCTGGCATCTCACGAGTTCGCAGTCAAGATGTTGTCTGGAACCATGGTGTTCTGAGGGCTTGACTGGTGCTGGATAATCTACTCAAAAGAAAACTCGCTCCCTCCACTATTGGTTGGAAACTTCATCTCCCTGGAACTTGTACTTCCCCGCAGAGCAGATTTTAACATAGACTTTATATTCTCCCCAGAGTGAGCAATCTAAGAAAGAGAAAGGAAAGAGGAAGAAACTTTTATTACCTAGACTTTGAAGTCACACACTGTCACTTCCACTTTATTTCATTTATCAGAAGCCACTAAGTCCAGCCCATTGTCAAAGGGAAAAAAATTAATTTCTCTCTTTTAAGTGAAAGAGAATCAACTAATGAATAGGCACATTTAAAATCGGTTATGAATTTAACTGATGGTTGTCTAGTCATTTTACCTCGCAGCCACAACTGTTTTTCTTGCTGTCCTCCATCCAAAGAGGATTTTCTTGTAGGCATTTAAGAGTAGAGAGTAGTTGAGGTGGACATAATTCGTGTTTATATTTCCAATGTAAGTGCGGCCTTTGGGATCATTTACTAAACTCTCCCTTTTGTAAACCTGTTGGATTTGCTTTATTATACTTAGATTTTATTAACATTGAAATTGCAACTTATTTCCTAGAGCTTGGAAAATATTCTCACACAAAAGCAGTGTTCCACTTATTTTCAAGTTTCTATCTTCATTTATATTTATCTTATATAATATACTATATGTATACTATAAGTATAGCATATTATATATTATACATATAATATACATGTATGTATAATATATAATATATAGTATAATATATAATATATAATGTGAACTCTTCTATGCTTCTCAAATGATTTTGTGTTTTGAATCACCTGGTAGTTTTTTAACTTAATTATAGACACAATAGAAGCTGGAAAAATAATACAAAGAGATACAGGGTTTTGTAATTTCACTTCTCCATAACAGAAGTGTGGGCAGGGGGAAGAACTAGCAAAAAATTGCTAGTAAAAATAGAGAAGTCAACTTTTGATAAAATCTTGCAAATTAACCGTAGCAAGCATTGAAGAAATCTGAGACTAATTTATTCCAGAAAATGAATTTTAACTTGACATACACTCTCAGCTTTGTGGTAGCCTTGAAAGCCAGCAGGCCTATATCCATGTGCAACTGTTAACAGCAGCTGTGCAGCTGCTGGAGGGAGCAGACTATATTCAAAGTTCATCATAAGTTTCTGTCTCTAGAACATTGTTATAATTTGACCTGTCTTACAGTTTCCTGGGAAAGCTTCATTTACATGTACATTTTATATTCATATCTGAATATATTGTTTTTTTTCAGAGAAATTGCTAATGGTATTGTGTTTTTAATTTCAGTTTCCCATGTTTGTTACTAGTATGTAAAAATATGATTGATTTGTGTGTGTTGGTCTTTTATTCTAAAGAGCTGAAAGCTCAATTATTAATTCTTAGATTTTTTTTGTTGAACCTTAAGGTTTTTTATTTTTATTTTTTGTTTATACAACCATGACATCTGCATATATGGATAGTTTTATTTCCTTCTTTCTAATCTGAATGCCTCTTATTTCCTTTTCTTGCCTTATTATGCCCGCTAATGCTTTATAGATCAATGGACAAAAACTGAGTCTAGAAATGTACCCCCACACCTAGTTATTTGAAGTTCCACAATTTTCAAAAGCAATTTATGGGAAATGAAAACTTTTTCTATTAGGATGCTGAGACAACTGTATAGCTGCATAAAGAAAAATTAACTTTGGCTTCTATCTTACCCTACATAAACACTAATGATACAAGGCATCTGGAAGAACACCTAGGATAATATGTTGTCAACCTGTGGGTAGCAAATTTTTATCTGAGAGGATGCAGAAAGCACTAATCATAATAGAAGCAAACTGAAAAAATAGACCTCATCATTTTTTAAATTCATAAAAATGTAGTCAAGTAATAAAATGAATATATAATCCATAATCTGAGAGCTAATATTCGAAATACATGTCTATCCAAAGACTTGAATATATAAAAAACTAAATAAGGAGATACACTATCAACTTAAAATTGACAAATTTTAAATAAAAACAAATTTCAAATTCAAAATAAATGATTTTGAAAAAATGGTTATAAAAATAGAACCTGAATAACAACCATAGGAAGAGGTGTTTATTAGTAGTAAGGAAACTAAGATCACAAGATCACATTTAATAAACATTAAAATTGCTAAATTTAAGAATACTGATTTTACCCCATGTTGGTAATACTATAGAAATAACTTTATAATGATAGAAGTCAGAACAATATTTACTTCTGAGGTGACAGAACTGTCTATATGGAAGCAGAAAGAAATTTTCTGGGATAAGGGACATATTTTATTTCTTGACTGAGGTTTGGATATTTTTGGTATATGTCAGGCTAAAATTTTCAGACTCTATACTTGTGAGTTTTATTGTATGTAAACACTTCAATAAAAATAATATTATCACATATACCAATGTGGAGTAAAATTGCTATCCATTCAGTTTCTACTAAAACCAAATCGTAAGTATGGGAGACAGGACAATGATGATATGGAAGTGTTGGAGTGGATGACAGAGAATAGCAGCACTTTTAGAGTTCTAAATTCCTAACAAGAGAGTTGAAAAATGTTACTACAGGTTTTCTGGAGGAAGACTTCTAGTTCAAAAGACTATTTGGGATGCACATTTTCCCTGGAAGCATCTCCGGTTCCTAATTAACTTAGGTGTACTTTATGAACAAAGTTATGTGTTAAAATAGTTTTGTGGTAGTACAAAGGATTTAGAAAGCTAAAAATCCAGGCCAATTATGATCATTAACTATCCTCTTAACTCAAAAATTCCATTCACAAAGCTACTTTCTGCTCTTCTTTTTCCTCGTCCAATCTTTCTGTGCATGCTCAGACAAAGGTATCATAATCCTGAATATCATCTCTAAAACTATAAGGCAATATATTTGTTCTGTGGATCAAATGTGACATAAAATATAAAGTTGGTTGAATTTTGTTTATTAAACTAGGATATATATCTTTGTAGTACCATGGGACAAAATCATATCTAAGAACATTAGAGCTGGGTAGGAACATAATTAATGGAAATAACATAATACCTGGTTTTCTTAATTGTTGTATATTCTCAGACAACAGCTTCTATCTCCTTGAATTTTGTCTTCTGCAATTGGACCTACAGGGATACCTGGTTTGGAGATATAAAACTCTGTCTTAACTCACTACTTCCCATGAAGTGGAAGAGCCTCACTTCAGGCAGTCAGAATACTGTTCCTGACACTAGCATTTCTTCCGTGTCTCTCCTACTATCCTCTAATGAGAGAAAAAAGTGCTGCCTGTAAGTTAGCTTTTGTTGTTGTTTTTGGTTTGTTTCTCCCATTTGAACCATTGTCATCGAAGGTTTCAATTCAGCATTTGATTTGACAAAGTTCTATTCTTTTTCTTCAAATCTCACTGTCCTAGATTTCTGAAACTAATTATTTAGAATGCTGCAGGCATATGGTATATTATATGCAAAATGGTATCTATTTTCAAAAAGACATGTCAATGATATATCACATCCACAGTGTCATAGCATTATTTCAAATACATCAAATACATTACAATTCTGTGATACCTGTGCAATTATGTTTTACATGCCATAAGAAAAGTCTATAAGATTTACTGATCTACCTGGTCTAACATTGCTTTAAATAAAAATTGTATTACTTTAGGAAGGGTCATGTTACAAGTGCCAATATAATTATCTTACTAATCATTGGTACCACTACTTGTCATATTTGCAACTTAATAACATCTAAATTTTAAAAAAATCTCTTTTAATTTAATAGGAGAATTTAAGGTTTTAAAGAATTGTGTGATCATAGTTAATCCATGCATATCTACATAAATGTGTAAATCATGGAGCACCCCCTATGAACTGTTCTCCTGAAGGAAGAAGCTGAAATCAACTGACACGTACTTAATTATAAATGTAGAGGTAATTCACTCAATTTTTACCATACACAGTTTAAAGACTAGCAATTCATATCAAGAAAGTTAGATTTTATAGAACAGTGCCCAGTCACTAAATTAATCACAGCAGAGGTCTCTTCTATGTGAGAAAGATTACAGAGTCATCTGGTAACAACACTGAATATTATTGTACAAATTCAGGTGAAATGGGAGTCCAATAACACCTCTCAAAACTCGATAATCATACCAAAGCTGATGGTGCATAAAATGAGAAATAAAGTTAGCAAAATATATTATCATATATCTTGGGTTAAAATTATTTAAGATATAAGTAGTCAGGTTTTATTATTAATGGGGTATTTTAGTAATGTATGGAAGTGAATATTTAGTATAAATTGAGCATTAAGGTAACCAGCCCCTATGGAATTACTCTACTACTTTGGATGGTACATATTTCACCCTGGCTTTGGAACTGATCAGTAACCTGGATGAGACAAAAGGAGAAACATAAGAAGAGGGCTTGGTAATAATATGTAATTATATATAAATATATGTTAATGTGTGTCCAGAAAGTGAATATGCAGCCATGCAATGTGAAACACAGACATTTATTGAAAAAGATACAAGTTATAAGAAACAATGTACACAGAATGACACCTCAGTCACTTTCAAAGTAGGCACCTAGGGACCTCACACAATTCTCCCAGTGTCATTAGCAACTGCAGAATGATGTCACTTCTACTCTGGTACCAGAAATCACAGAACAAATTTTGTGATGACATTTTTCATGCCAAGATCCTGTGTCAAAATCTCAGATACAGTAGTTTTGGGAATCCCTAGATCTGCTTCTAGTCCTTGCACTGTTAATCGTTGCTCTTTGTTAATTGTAGCCTGTACACAATCAACATTCTCAGATGTTCTGTGTGTTGTAGGCCTTGCAGATCTCTTTCAACAGATTCTCAACTATCTTTGAAGCATTTGTGTCACATGTGTATTTGTGCTGCACTCATTGCATCATCACTGAAGCCTTCTGAATCATCTGAATAGCTTCTGTGGAGGAATGTTCAAGCTTAATGCAAAATTGATGCAGATTTGTTATTTTACTCACTTTGAATGCAATGGCCACCCAGTACACATGCTCACCCGACAGATTCTACTACCATTACTGACCAGGACAGTGATGTCATCATTGTTCATGCATGAGTATTCCAGTCCGCTCTCCTTGGCCATCAGCTTATATCAGTGTCATGCAAACTATTCACATTATATTAACGATGGCTTGACTTTTTCCAGACAGACGATAGATATAGATAGATAGATGACTGATGATAGATAGATAGATAAAAATTCTAGTTAAAAGAATATCTAGAGATCTGAAAACTTGTTACTTCTGCTGATTAAATTACTTCTCCTGCTGACTCTCTGAGTTCTGGGTGGTTAACAAATGTTAAAATATTTTTAGACCTGTATCCCCATTGTTTTACTTGTTCTATGAATTAGTTAATAGGGCTGCTTGGGGAAACCCTGAGAGAAGAAAGTCTCACTTTCCTGACATACTGCATAAACCTGCCTGAAATCAGTCAATTCAAGTATCCTATTAGGGAGAGTGACAACCCTACTTTTATTGAGTTGGCAAAAAAGTCTGTGTGGATTTTTCCATAAAATAAAGGACACATTTTCCATTTCCACCAATAACTTTATTTATTTGGATATTTGAAGTATATCAGCTCTCTCCCATGTGGTACAACATTGACTGTTCTCAATTAATGTCTCAATGTGATCGCTATCAACTTCAACTAGTCTACCCAGCCATGGAGCATCGTCCAGCAAGAAATCTCCAGCACAAAACTTTTAACACATTTGATTAGTCATAGCACCTTTTCCATATGCTTTACAATTTCTTTTTTGCATATGAGTTGCATTTTTACCTTTCTTGAAATGAAAAACATGATATGCTGAAAATATTGCACATTTTTAACATTAAAATGGCTACATAAAAATTCACCAATCTTGATTTTTTTAATGCACACTGATATGACAGCTGTCACAATACAATCTAACAAAATTGTTTTGAATGAAATCAAAGACAACTAAGCACTACTAGAGCCATCTTTTGGAAAGAACCAAAGGAAATTTTTGGCCAACGCAATATTACCATGGAAATTGGGCATGCAACTAATCAAGTGTGAGTCAATAAAGATGACTTATTTCTATATGGATGTCAATGTTTTCCCATGATATCGCTCTCCCACTGTGTTATGTTGAAAATACTAATTATAATTTTGAAATCTAATACATAAACATAAAATTATATAGCTTCATTTGGAACATAAAGATTTTGCCTTTGCTTGTACTTTGAAGAGAGCATCATATTTCCTATTTTGTCAACTTTCTACTAAATGACTATTTTCCATTTTTCTTCCTTACATGAGAACTCTAGTGATACACTTGACAATGTATATACATCCTTTATTTTATTATACATTAAAGAAAATTATTCAAGAGCCTCTTCAACAAATGGTTTTGGGAGAGCTGCACAGCTACATGAGAAAAATTGAAATTTGACCATCCTTACATCATACACAAAAATAAACTCAAGATGGATAAAAGACTTAAATATAACTTATGATACCTTAAAAGTCCTAGAGAAGAACATAAGCAGGAAACTCTCAGATACCCCACACAGCAATATTTTCACTATTATGTCCCCTAGAGCAAGGGACATAAAGGAAAGAATAAACAAATAGGACTTCATCAAAATAAGAAGCTTCTGCACGGCTAAAGAAAACATCAGCAAAATCAAAAGGGAATCAAACAATGGGAAAATATATTTGCAATGATACCTCGGACAAGGGTTTGATCTCCAAAATATATAAAGAACTCACACAACTCCACTCCAAGAAGACAAACAATCCAATTAAAAAATAGGCAATGGAGCTGAACAGGCACTTCTCCAAGGAAGAAATATAGAGGGGCCAGAGACATATGAAAAGATGCTCATCATCACTAGCCATCAGAGAAATGCACATTAAAACTGCAATGAGATACAGCTTCACATTGGTCAGAATGGGCATCATAAACAAATCAACAAACAAGAAGTGCTGGCAAGGTTGTGGAGAAAAGGGAACCCTAGTGCACTGCTGGTGGGAATGCAGACTGGTACAGCCACTGTGGAAAAACAGTTTGGAATTTCCTCAAAAAGCTAAAAATGGAACTGCTTTTTGACCCAGCAAGTCCACTGCTGGGATTATAACCCAAGAGTCCCAAAACGCCAATTCAAGAGAACCTATGCACCCCGATGTTCATAGCAGCACAATTTACAATAACCAAGTGCTGGAAGCAACCTAAGTGTCCATCAGTAAATTAGTGGATCAAAAAACTGTGGTACATTCACATAATGGAATACTACATAGCAGAGAAAAAGAAAGAGCTACTACCCTTCACGACAGCATGGATGGTACTGGAAGGTATTATGCTAAGTGAAATAAACCAGGGAGTGAAAGACAAATATCATATGACCTTACCTATAGGTAGAACCTAATCAACAAAACAAACAAAGAAAATATAACCAGCAACATTGAAAGAAAAAAGAAACTGACAGTAACGAGAGGGAAGAAGGGAGGGGGTAACCGGGAAAAGAAGGGGAAGGGTCAAATCAAAGAACATGTATAAAGGACCCATGGACAAAGCCAAAGTGGAGAAGGATTGAAGGTGGGAGATGGGGGTGGGTGGGGCAGCAGAAAGTGATGGTGGGAAAATGGAGACAAATATATTTGAACAATAAAAAAAAAGAAACATTAAAGTATTTAAGAAACATTAAAGCAATATACTGCAGATATGTAAGTTAGGAATAGTTTTGCATTTACTCCATACCACTCTGAGAATAACTCAATATGACAAGCAATTGAACATTGCCTTGTAGATTTAGTGAAAAATGACAGTGAGATCTCCTTCAGTTGCATTGGTCTAATTCATAATTTGCTGCACTTCAGTCTTGTTTTAGGCTGATACTTAGCTCTGTGAGCTCTATAGGGAAAAGAATTGTTAACCAGATTAGCAGTATACATAAAGTGAAATACTATGTCAAACTACTTAAGATAATAAATGTTTTAGAGTACTCAAGAACATTTGAATCTCCCATTTGCTGTTAAATAATTGAAATGCTAGTCTTAAATAGTTGTTTTCTAAGCAGCAAAACAATTCTCCTAAGGGATTCTACCAAGTTAGTGTTCTTCCCTTCTCACCAAGATGTACAGTACAAACTTGATAGAATTAAATTAAAACAGTGTTTTTAAAATATCTGCAGTTCAGGTATTAATTACACCAATTTAGAAAGAAATTTTCTTCAATTTTTTTATATTAAGTCTTTACTGTATTGTCAAAATGAAAATATTATGCACACACAATTTAGTTATGTTTTTTTAATCTTTATATTGATTTGACATGATTGATATGATATTGGTGTTGTATAGTGTTATATTACAGGACATAATATTTATGACATTGAAATACATGTCTTAAAAATAATCTTGTCAAAGATATTTTAGTATCAAGAGTAATAAAATAGCACTATTTTTATTTTCCCAAGTTGCAGATTAGTCAAAACCTGTAATTATGAATTAAAAAACAAATAACATTGCAATAACAACATATAATATCAAGTAGAAATCAGGATAATATAAAGTTATTAATAATTATATTAATAATGTATAATTATTGATAACTATATTAATAATTTTAATGCAAATATTTCCAATTAATTTGAGTGGTATGAATTCTATATATTTTAAACATATATTAAAACAAAAAAGGGAAGCTGAGTATCTGATCATAGAAGTGATGGGGGAATTCAAGAGTTGGGAAATTTTAGTTTTAGGTAATACTTTATAAGCTTAGTAGTTAATGCATGTAAAACCTGGTGTTTCAGGAACTGAAAGTCCGACCTGCTCTTACTCCAGGAGACCACAAGCAATTCGACCTTTGAGCTCCAGAAAGAGACCATAAGCAATTGGGATGGTATCTGAGCCATTGTGTTTCCGGAAGAGCCATCCCGCCACCCAGGACACAGGTAAAGAAAATCACCCAGGACACAGGACACACGCCCCAGATAAAAAAATCACTGGTAGCTGCCCCACCCTCCCATCTTCTCAAATCGCTGGCCATCTGAATGAAGCGTCCTTAAAGATCCAATCCCTGTCTTTGCTTATTGGTTCTGGTAGTGACAGGTAGCACGAGTGCCGACTTTCAGGTTTCAGAAGTAGATTGGATTGAATTATGGAAGTGGGAGGATGAGACGGAAAGTGAAGAAAGCACTTTAGATTCTAGTGGATAGCATAACAGCTTCCTTTCTAGAAAGTTATTAGCACGGCAAGGGTTCTATCAGTCATAATCAGAGTCTGATATTGTGGCAAGCGTCATCTCTCCCTCAAGAGCTGATACAAAATAAGACCGTTTTACTAATAAATCCTTTGTTGCAATATAGTTTTTACGTGTTTTTAGCTTGAAATTTATAGACTATACATATTGAATTGTATTGTGCACTCTAACAAATACATCACACATTCTTCTGGAACGAGGAGTGACTACATGGCCTTACCTATTTTTCTATAGTAACAGAACATAGCTTTTGATTTTTATATTACTTTTTACTCCAATAAACATTGTTTCTAATCACCATACTTGTTAAAGAAGCATCAATAAGCCTGTTTAATCCTTAATTAGTTCTTCTAACTTAAACATATATGTAAAAAAATTATAATGTAACAATATAACATTTCTGGGTATACATTTATATAGTTTCATTATAAGGAGAATCAATTTTACAATAATTATGTGATTGGTTACGTCTACAAGCTAGTTAATGCAGAGGTAGACCTCAATCCAAATTTATCTAATTTTTATCTTGGGCCCTTTCAATGACTTTACAGTTTTAAAAACCAAGTGGATTCTTCTTAGGACTGTAAGATAAGAATTGAGCTGGTACACTGAAATGAGGAGGGGAAAGGCAAGGGGAAAATATAAATTCCTTCTTATTGGAAGTGTCAGTGTGAGTTTCTTGAAGATGCATCCCTTAGATAGGATCAGAGTTGAATCTTCAAAGAAGCCAAAACTTGGACAAAAGTCTTTGGGAAAGAATATTCTAATTAAAGGTGTTGAAAATTCAGAAATAGCAAATTAAATCACCAAATCAATAAAAATGATTTAATAAAAGTTTACTGTGCATATAAAAACAGTTTGTGAACTAGAAGCTTTCAAAGTCAAAACTCACAGGGAGCTCCAGGGTATGAAGTTACAGGATGGCTTAGAAAGTGAAAATGAGGGAGTTATTTAACCTTCACAATTATTTTTACAGTAAGGATTTCCAGATGTCAAGAGACTGGTTAAAAGTGATTCTCTTATACCATTTTTAAGATGACTTAGGTTTATTTTATGATTATTGTATACATTTACAAAGATAATAATATAGGAGGCAAGAAAGAGACACACAGTACAACTTGGAAATTACAAGACAGCTTTCTAGTAAAAGACAGTACCTCCAATCTTACTGTGAAGAGGTGAGGTCAGATTAGCATGATAGAGGGAGCAACAACTGTTAAATTTAGAGATGTTAAACACCAAAGGTATTGTAGGGAGTCCCCTTCAGGGCTCCCATAAATACATATTTTATTTCTTGCACAGAAGCTTTGATTACTTAGGACAAGACAGCCTCTTTTTTATTTTTTATTTTTCTTAACAAGTGGGTATGGGATTTTATTGTCAGTGCATAACAGTACTGATTTTTGCTGATCAGCAACAAGCTTTATTGGTTCTTAAAATGTATCCCTTTTTCCCATCTTTTGAAACTCCTATTCTTCCTGTCTCAGTGGAACAACATATTTGAATTTCAGATCTGTCAGTTTAATAACATTTTCCCCCTAAGAACCATATAAATACATGCAAAACATTGTACAGAGAGCTTAAATAATATCAAAATGCAAATGCAGATTGGGTGCACTGTTAAGCAAAACTGCAAATTTAGCAACACGCACTGGGGTACACATTGACTTGATATCATCATTTGCTTATTGATGTCATGCAGACCTCAGTGGTCTATCTTTTGTTTTGTTTTTATTTCTTATACAAAAACAAAACAAAACAAAACAAAAAACAGAGTTTGCTATACTCGTTACTGAAAAAAAAAGAAATTCAAAATTTCTATCTGCATGCTGATTTGAAAAGAACAACGTAGTTAGATTTGTTGGCACATATACATGGCATATTCACAAAGGGCATATATACAGATGGGGGGAAAAACATGAACCAAAAGCCAGTTCAGTCATGGGGAGATTACCTCTCTCCATCTCTTAATCAAGAGGAAAGGGGATAGCAGGCCTAACAGCAGGGCTGGAAATGCAAAAAGACTGGCACTGAGCTCAACGGAAGGAAGTCTGGTCTGCTCTGAGGAAGGGGCTGGGCTGACTGAATAATAGCAGGCATTTCTGAATGCCGCATTGCAGTGGGGTCGTCCCTTGTTACGAGAAGTGAAGAGTGTACTTTGTGATGGTATCATGGGCTGCTTCAGCTGCTAGGCAAGGAAGCAGGAAGAAAGGAAGCTCTGCCTCTGGGGTTTCAGGGCATAGGTGAGTTTACCATGCCCCTCAGGGTTTAGGCAGTGAGGTAATCCCTCAGATTTAAGTGCATTTGCTCCCCTCTGAAGCTCAAGCAGAAGATGAAACCCAAACCTAAATAACTCACATGTGCCGCAGTGAAGATTTTAAAGTGGTTTCTCTATAACTTTCAGGGATGCCAGTAACTTCAGAGGTAAAAGGACACCTACGGGAAGGAGCCAGCCCTAAGCTGTCAGCCAAAGCTAGAACCAGACTTTGTTTTTTTTGGTTTTTGTTTGTTTATTTCCACTTAGAGCTCTCTCTCCCATCTTATATATTGCACAAAACCTTTCTAGGGGAGGAGGAGAAGTCCCAACTCAGATCCCTGCATAAAAATTCCCTAATGGAGATGACATGACAGTTGACTTAGCGTATTTGTAATTGGTTTAAAACCAATGAACCATAATTCCTTTCTCCAAACAACCATCTTTCTACATAGGGGGGAAATTTGTTGGGTTCTAGATTTTTTAAATATAAATTTTGTTGATATGGAATTGAGTAAATTTAAGTGTTTATGTGCCTATTTTTTTTTTTCTATTCAGCTTCCATGATCCAACTGATAGTGAGTAAATATGGAATAAATGAATAAAGCCTTCCTCCAAAATGATACTTTGGATTTAAAGACTCTGATGGGGAGAATGGGAACTATTATCCTAGATTACTGTCTTGATAAGTCTAGAAAAATGGACAGTAGACTAGATGGGAAGGAAAGCATCTAGCAAGAAGGGAGAGCAGGCAGAAATAAGTGTGTACCCCCAAGAAGGTGGGTGCCAGCCTCTCTAGTAGGTGGTGATGAGGGTCAAGGGCCTTGGCTAGACTTTATTTCTTGATGTATAGCTGGAAAAGTGGCACCCTAAATATGAACACTTTTGGTTGCAAGGATACTCTGACTTGGGGTTTGCATTTTTTACCTCTAACAAGAAATTTTTTTTAACCCCCTGTTGTCCCTGGGGTTTCCAAGAATGTTTCTTTAAGATATCCATGGCAGTCAGAAATCTTTTACCTTAAGGTGTATGCTCTGAACATTTACTCTTCATGGTTCCTTATCCATGGCTATGAAATCTCTCATCACATCTTTTGGCTAATTATTTTCTTTCAGTATATTATCCTGCTGAGATTCTATGCTCTTTCCACTTTCTGGCTATGGTCTAGGGGTTCTGTATTTGACTTCAATTCATAGTGATTGAAAAGTGAGGGGTTTATCCTAGTAATTTTGAAAGAATTTTTAAATAGGAATTTTTACAGTTCACAAGAATAAAAGAATTATTGAGACCATCTTATCAATGAGGAAACAGAGCTTTAGCAAGGGAAAATACTCATTGCCCATGTAGCTGGTAAGTGGTCATGACATAGGGGGAGATCAGGCTAACCTAGGTGCCCTCCCTTAGCTTCTGTGTGTCTATGTGAACCTTTAGAGGGATTGAGTGGGCTAGACTGTCTAAGAAACACCTTTCTTCCATCACTGCAGGCTCAAAAGATGCTCTCAGGCTCTTGATGTGAAAACTCAATCTTCAAATTCAAGACTTGAATTTAACATAGAGAGTGTCTCTCTTATCTCTGAGAGTAGGCTATTTTATCCATTTACAACAAAGGGAGATATCTCAAGGAAAAATAGAAGAAGGCTCAGGGACAAATATACGTTTCAAACATTAAAAGTACAAATAAACTTGGGGTTAGAATAATCTATATCACAGTTTTTTACCTAAATGAATATGTTGTTAAACAGAACAGTCAAAATCACAAGAAGGAAGGAATAAATGACCCTGCTGCAATCCCTGGAATTACATGAAGGATTGTCAGGAAGAAGAAACAGTACAGGTGAGAGTTGGGGAAAGCCACAAGGAAGAAGTTGAGGTGACATTTAAGGCCAAGGAAGAAGTACTGCATGGGGAGTGGAGCACATCAATTCAGTGGTAACTCAGGCTACCAGCTCAGCAGGCTGGGAGTCAAGGGGCTGTGTTCGTTCAGTGACACTGGAGCGAACCCAGAAAGAAACTAACTGAAATTCCTGGAAATATCTTCTGAGGTGTGTTGCAGTTATTATAGTATATGAGTGGATTCAAGTGGTACAAAGTGTAGGCGATCATGAATATTATCATGTCCCTCCTAGATTCACCACTGTGTTTTAATAAGTGGTGAAACTAAGTTTTAAAAATCAGTCTTTTATTTGCTTGCCTTTTAATATGTTACCTGGTAGTGAGATTGTAGGTGAGAAGGCATCTCTTCTAATTTATTGTTAATTATTGAAGCTTCATGATAGCTACAAAACTAGCATAATATAGACAAACCATATTGTTGGGTTGGCCAAAAGGTCATTTAGTTTATTCCATATGATGGCTCTAGCAGTGCTTAGTTGTCTTTAACTGCATTCAAAACAATTTTGTTAGATTGTATTATCATATCAGCATGCATTTAAAAAAATTATCAAAATTGGTGAATTTTAGTGCAGCCATTTTAATTTTGAAGATGGAAGAAACTATGCAACATTTTCAGCATATCATGCTTTATTATTTCAAGAAAGGTGAAAATGCAACTGAAACACAAAAAGATTTGTGCAGTGTACAGAGAAGGTGCTGTGACTGATTGAACATGTCAAATGTGGTTTGCGAAGTTTCTTGGTACTATTGACATTTTAGCCAAATAATTCTTTGCTATGGGGTTGTTTTATGCATTGGAAGATGTTTAGCAGCTCCCCTGGCCTCTACCCACTAGAAGCTAATAGCAGGAGATATCCGACATCCTCAAAATATCCAAATCAATGAAGTTATTGGTGAAAATGAAAAATGTGTCTATTCTTTTACAGACAAAACTAAACAGACTTTTTGGCCAACCCAATAGTTTGTTCATTTGCCACACTTGATTTCTCCCTCGGAAATATAACTGAAATCTGCCCTGGCCAGTACTGCTTATTAGATTGGAGCACCATCTTGTGAACCAAGCCACGAGTTTGATTCCCAGTCAGGGCACATGCTTAGGTTTTGGGTTCGGTCCCTGGTGGAGCGAGTTAGAAGCAGCAACTGATCAATATCTCCCTGTCTCTCCCTTCCTTTCCCTCTCTCTAAAGTTAACAACCATGTCCTTGGGTGAGGATAAAAAGAAAAAGAAAGAAAATATCACTGGATTCTGAAGCACAGCAGCAAGCAAGTCATACACTGAAATAAATTGTTATCCTCACATCTGTTGCCATCCACATTGATACAGAATGAAAACGCTGAGGCCACATGGAAATCCTCCTTTGAGAACAAGATATGGAAATTATTAGCTGCTTTCTTTCATTGTAATAACTGTTATCTTTACACTGAAAAGTTAATTGGCCATATGTAGAAGGTTAAGAGATGGGATAAACTGTCCACTCATGGAAGAGATTTCCCTGTGGGAAACAGGACCTTTATATCTTCTCAGCCAAGAAAACAGTGACAGAAAGCAGAAATCTCCCAATGTCTCACATGGAGTGACAGTAAGCAGAACCCCTCCCCCCACATTAGTTCCTCAGTTACCAGGTTTTGTGTTCTACTTATTGGAACACAGAACCATGTGGTTGATTCTGTCAAGGAATCATCTTCAAGCTGGCTATGTTGAAGCCTCTCTAGGCTGGACAGGTCCGCTCGGGGCTCAGGTAGACAGAAGGAGATGCATGGAGCCTTGGGGATTCTTGACATGCATTTATTCAAGAGAGTCACACAGGCCACAAGCGCATGCCAAAGTTGGTGCGCTGACTCTTCACCTCGTCCAAAGCTTGTAGCCCTTAAATACTAGCCCCAAACAAGGCAGGCAATAAGCAGAAGGTGAAGTAACTATCATGAGCTGCACATGCAATCCTACTCAAGTCTACAGGGCAGTTTATCACACCCGGGGCTCAAGGCCATGAGACCGGGGCAAAAGCCTGTGGGAACAGTGCTTTATCAGACTCCTTCAAGGTTGTGAGGAGCTGCTCCCTCCAGTTAACCACGCACCTAGGAGAGGGAGCTAGTCCGCCTCCGTGTACCCTACATTGGCATCATTGGAATGTCTTCAAAAGGCTCTTCTGTTTCTCTGACTTGTAGCTTCTTGAAGATATGTCATGTGGTAGAAGTAAATCCAATGATCATGTATGTAACACCACATATCCCTTTTAAAGAGCACTTCCCTTGCTCTATAGTTAGGTTGTGCAAGATCCCTTGTCAGTAAATCAAATACTGTGTAAACTCCAGAGTGTGGTACTGTCAGAAGAACTGTGGGAAGGAAAGTCAAATCCAGACTTAGATATGTGTTAATTTTAGTCAAAATGAATCCCTGCCCCTTCCAATGTGAAAATATGGATCCAATATAATTAACTCATTAACAAATGGCATCTTGACCTTTTTGAAAAACTGAATTGGGAGTTTGCCTTTAATTTCTGTTGCAAGTTTGACATTTGAGAGCAAGTATTTGTTAGGTCAGAGCTGGTAACTAGGCTCTTAGAGTCTTAAGTATCCTTCAGTTCTGTACCGAAAGCTACTGTGTTCATAAGCCCCTCTGCCAACTTGGAGTATTCATTAGCAAATGGCTGATGTCCTCTAGCTGAGTCATTCTACCTACTTGGTTGTTTGTGGCTGTTCTATACTAGATGTTCTCTGGAGGGTGATAACATTAAAAAAAATGAGCACAGTATTAAAAAAAGCACACAAGTTCAAACATATTTCTACATTGAAAATACTAACAGTCAAGCTCTTTTTAAGACTTCAAAGACTAATGGTACTGACAACTGGAAGGATCCCTCCAGAGTAATCACATCAAATAAATCTGTATTACAGATTAGGATTACTTTTGCTAAATTATATTAAAATTATTTTATAATTTTGCCTCTAAAATAATTTGACTAAATGTAACATCATATTCACAGCTGGTTAACTTTTTAGCCACCATTTTGCATATTCAGGAATTTTTTCAAAGTAGGAGCAACAAAATCAAATTGTTTTTAAATATATTGCTATTCTAAAAAATTAAAGTAACACTTCTTATATCCTGTTATTTTTTGTAGAACTTTCATAGTTTCCATCCTTTTGGTTATTAAACTGCTTTTTTTTTTTTTTTTAAATTCTGGAGACCATAATTTATTTTTCAAGCCCCAAAAGATTTTCTAAAAATGTATTTGCTTGTTTTAATAGGGCATGCGTAGCTTAGAATCCTATGCTCTGTGTCACTCATGGGTAAAATAGCCCTGTTAGCGGTGATCATGACCTCTCCAATTTATTACTTTCTTCTCACCAATTACTTGCTATTTGTTTGTTATTTATTGTAATCCTCACCCAAAGTTATGTTTATTGATTTTAGAGAGAGAGGAAAAGAAAAAGAGACAGAGAGAAAGGGAGAGACATTGATATGAAGTAGGAGAAACCTCAATTGGTTGCCTCCTGTATGCACTCTGACCAGGGATCGAACCCACAACCTAGGTATGTGTTCTGATGGTGAATGAAATCCTCAACCTTTTAGTGCATGGGAGGATGCTCTAACCAACTGAGCTACCCAGTATGTGCTATTTACCATTTACTTTATTCATAACAAATTTCCCTATCATTTAATTTTTAAGATGTTTTATTTCCTGTCTAATATTAAATATATTTTAATGGGAGTTTGTTGACTTGGCAAATTTACTAAAGCTGAATTTTCTCTTTAAATAAGTCCCTTTAAAATTCCAAAAAGTGATATATAATGTATGCACTTAGAGAATAATTCACTGCAGTATACTACTGTTTTTCTGAAGTTGGTCACCCTTTATATACTAGTCCTGAGGTTTTTTTTAATTTGTGAGAATACTCAAAACTAGAAAGATTTGCTGCAAAAAAAGAGTTGGTCTGCTCCCAATTCTTTCTTCCTTTGACTTATCATTTATTGGTGTCTTTATGATGTAGTTTTGTTGATAGAATTCTTCTGGATGACCTACAGCACATGTGGAGATTTTCACATATATTATAAAACTGTCCATAAAACTGTCTCCAACACTATACACCACATATTACTCATGTTCTGAAACTGCAAAGATGAATAGGACTATTTTATAGGCAGAGTTTGTTTTGAAGAAAAATAGAAATGGCAGCAGTATAAATAATATATACTTCAAATAGCAGTTTGTACAGCTAACATAAGAATAAAATATACAATTATACAAATTAAACTATTGGGAATTAAATATACAAAATTAAACTTACTGTTAAGTCATTGGGAATTATTAATCCATTATATTTTGTAGATATACAGTTATATATTATTTTTTTCTCCATCATCTTCTCATAGGATTTTATCATTTTTTATGATGACTAGAATAAGCAGACACTTTTTGAAGACACTTATTTGGCTTAGACTTTTGTTCTTTTATGGTAAAGGAAAAGTTTCTATCTACTTTTTTAAAAATTTAATATTAAAAAATAAAAGGTTAAAATAAGGTAGATTAGCAACGGAAACAGTTAGTGTTTTAACCTAACAAGATTTACCCCATGGATAACTAATAAAAGGCATGTCCTTTCCTACTATTCCCACATCAGTGACATGGGAAACCGGTTGCATTAGAAATTTGCACTGAAAATAAAATAATTTATTGGGTACATCTAATATAAGAATAAGGGTGTTACCGAACAGTGGACGTGTGGAGGGGGGCATGCCCAGATGCTGTTATCGAAACAACCCCCCTCTTCCCCAGGGTCTCTCGGTTGTAGGTCCTTTGCCCACCGCCCTTGGAATTATGGCTCTCAAGGGCAGAGTTTGGTGAAAAGGAAAGGAACTATTTATTCAAAAGTTATACAGGTCTGATTAATGGCTAAATGTTGCTCTCAAATCTCAAAATTCCTTTAAAATACCCACCAACGCACACAGTCCTGCCTTCCCCTCTTTGCCCAGTTAAGCCAGTCAGGCCAGTCAGGGGCACTTTCCTTCAGAAGAAAAAAAACAACAGAAGGCAGGGCTCAGCTGGACAGGACTCTCATGGTTCATAGCACCATCCGCTTCGTCACCGCGGTCTCCCCATCTCCTAATCCAGAACCATGTGGCACCTTCTCACGGCCCACTAGCAAAAGTCCTTTCTCCTCTCTTTCTTCCCGCGTGGTCTTCACGTTATTCCCCAAAGTCTGTGTCCCTTTTTCTCTCCTGCAGGCGCTCCTCTTTCCTCTCTGTTACATTTTGTATTAAAAGTTTTTCAGACCTTCCTGGTTAGCCTGGTTGAGATGTAAAATAACCCTCTTTGCATATGAGGAATGAAGCTGTCCTGTTATTGACATGCAAAATGACTCTCAATGGCCTTGCTCCAATTCAGGTAAGAAGCTGGCCTGTTACTGATACACAAAGTACCTCTCTAGGGCCCTGCTCCAGGTCTCCCATGGTCCATGGTGGCCTGATTGGGGTGGGGAGAATATAGTTTTCTTGAACACCCAATTTCTGGACCCCATTACAAATACCCTTTAGTGGGGCCTTGGCTGTGCCCTGTTTCAAGAGCTCTCTACACATATTGTTCCAGAGCTTTGCAATTTTAAAGCAACAATTACTAGATGCAACACACTACAGATCATTTAGAAGTTACTCTCCCTTTTTATTTAAAAGTACAAAAAAATAGTATATGGGCATATAGAAATATGGCCTGTGCAATTATATATATTAATAAGACTATTTTAAATTCTAAGTAATTAATTAAAATAACATAGAATGAATTTTAACAATCAGAATGTTTTTATTAGAATAACATTGTTTTGCCATTTATTCATATATTTCTTCCATATTCATATAATTTTTAAAAATATGTATCTGATGTATTTCATATATATAAAACAAAAACTTTTTGACATGCAAAATGACTCCCAATGGCTCTGCTGCATGTCTCCCATCCCTTATGGCTGAGAATACCTTATGTTTTTCTTAGACACCCCAATTTCCTTTGGGGCATTCTTAGCTGCACCCTGTTACAAGACTATCCTTCGTGGTTACTTTAGTTCTCTGAGTTTGTAAGGCTGCTCACAGGCCTCCCCCGAGCTTGTTAGGTTAATGTGTGGCCTTTTTTCTTCCACAACAGCAAGTTTTTAAATTGGAGTGTATCCATATTATGGATTTATATAGGGGGTGGGGGAATTTGGATTTAATTCAGTTACTAAGAAATGAGAAGTCACTGATAGTCTGACAGTAACAAAACTTAATTTGTAATCATAAAAGTTTAATGATTAAAGAATAAATTAGAATTTAAAGAAATCTTATTGAAAGTGGTAGAGTAAAGGTGAACCACAAAGTTCCCTCTTCAAAACCTCTTCCAAAACCTAATGAACTTTAAAAAAAAAAAATCTTTTACCACTACTACTAAGATCAGCTCTGAATGTCTGCTCGAATTTGTATAGAACTTATTTTATAAAAACAATAAAAAAAAAGAAGAAAAGCTGCTAGTGCAAAGTTTAGTTAGGAATTATATAATCCCTTGGGGGAATAATTTACACTATAAAGAGAACTATCTGCAATTTTCAAAACTAAAGCAAAGGAAAAAATAAACTTCAGCCCTGGCTGTTGTGGCTCAGTGGATTGAGTTCCAGCATCTGAACCAAAGGGTCACAGGTTCAATTCCCAGTCATGCACATGCCTGGGTTGCAGGCCAGGTCCTCAGTGGGGAGTGCGCAAGAGGCCACCACACATTAATGCTTCTCTCTGCCTCTTTCTCTCTCCTTTACCCTCTCTAAAAAATAAGTAAATCTTTTTAAAAAGATTTTTTAGAAAAATAGAGGACCATCTACAATTTTCAAAACTAACTCAAATGAAAAAATAAACTTCAGAAATGGACTAACAGATCAAAAGAAAAAATAAACACAGTAATAAGAAGAATTACTGCTGTTGAAAATTAAAGCAGTGATGGTGAGCAAACTTGCCCTGGATTGCAGAGGAAAGAGAATTTTATGCTGAAAACAAACAGAAAGCATATGATAAATATATAGAAAACCAATGTAGATCAAGCATTTGAGGGGGTAGAGGTGAGGTGGCAATTTAAAAGAGAAAAACAACAAAATAAAATAATAGATTGGAACAGAAGGAAAAAAATCAAAGTCTTAAGAAATTTCCCTGAAGTAAAGGAGGGGCAGAAATGACAAGAGGGAAAAAGGCTTAAATATATCCAAGCTAATTATCCATGAAGTATCAGAATCTAAATGTTTATTTCAAATGAAAGGGAGGGGAAACATTGTTACCCATCAACTGTATTATTTTATTCAAGTTATGTTTATGTGTAAAACAAAAAAAATATTTTTAAGATATGTAGGGTTTCAGAAAACATGCTACGCACTGGTAAACACGTAAGATCTTTGAAAGCACAGATAATATCTATCTTATTTATCACTTTATAACCAGCAATTAGTGGGGAAGCTAATAAATAATGGCCCTCTCAATCCCCTTTATTATATGCTATCAAGATTTCCTGAGGATTATTCTGCATTCTGTGGTAATAAATAGTTGCCACAAAGGAAATAAGCAATGTTTCAGATGGTGGTAATTTCCAGAGAGGAAAATAAAGCAGGGCAATGTAGACAGGGAATGCTGGGAATACCAGAAAGTTGTATTTAATAGGAAATAGCAAGGGAAAACAAATAAGTGAAGTGACCTTTGAGTAGAAATATGAAGAAACAGAAAATTCCAATCAAAATAGCTTTAATGTTCCCCTCAGCTTGACTAAAGATTTAGACAGGCTTCTTCCTTCCTCTAGGGCCCTGAATTTCCTTTTCTTATAGCATATACTGTAAAATCTTATAATTGTAACAAACAATAGAAATGACCTCTGAAGGCATGGGTGGACCTGGAGAAAATGATTGTTATGGGAGAAACTCCCAGAAACTTGGTTCTTCTTGCCAATGTAGTAAAGATTAAAGATCAACGAGTCTATTAGCGTGCAAACAGGGTTTATTGGTGATCCCTTCTCATGGAAGAGAAAGGCCCTATCTAAGGTGGGGGTCGGGCCTGACAGTCACAGGTCAGGGTGAGTCAGGGTAAAGGCAGGGAAAGTAAGGGGGCGGGCAAAGGCTGGGGTGCCAAGTGCAAGGGTGGTGAGGACCAGGGTGGCCAGCATGTGCCTGGTCAGAGTCAAGGTGGACTAAGGCCGGGCGGCCAGGCCAGGCAGCCAGAGAGCCAAGCCCAGCAAGCCTTTGTCCTGAGGACTTACAGAGCTGGTGGGAAGAGGGGTGAGGGGGAAGAAGTTACATATTGATTGACATGTAAAGGTGGTGCTAGTTTTCCAGGGTGGGGCGTGAATATCCAAAAGTAATAATGGATTTCTTCCTTTAGGCACCAATGGGCCCTTTCAAGCCTTGGGATGAAAGCACATTTCAAAGACTTTCTTTTCCAGATAATAAAAAAGACACATAGAATTTCAAGGACCGCTGAGTCAGTAGGTGGGACATGTATCCCTCCTCCTTCCTGCCTTTGTTTGCCATCTATGCTTCCTAACATCATTTTAAGTCAATTAAGCCAGCCAGTGAAAGAAAAATACAACATGATCTCACTTACATGTGGAATCTGATGAACACAATAAACGAAGGAAAAAGAAAGCAACAGAAACTTAGATATATGGAACAGACTGACAGCTGACAGAAAAGAGGGGGCGGGGGCATGAGATGAAAGATGGTGAAGGGATTAACTGAAGAACTGTGCACATCCCAAAGACAAGCACAGCACTTGGGGATTGCCTTGGGGTGGGAAGAAGGTGTAGTTGGGTGAGGGAGGGGAAATGGAGAAAAGTGAAAACAACTGTAACAGCTTAAACAATTAAAAAATGTAATTGTAAAACCTTTCTCTGCTTCTTTGTGATGCAAATCTTCTTGCCAGTTTTTCAATACAAAATGTCTTTCTCAGGGACCTGGGAGCCATGTCTTTGAAATGTAATCATGAAAGAGGAAATAAGCGCCCCTGTCGAGATTTCTGTGGCAGGGTAGGAGCCTAACTTTGGCAAATAGCTGCTCCAAGTTATAAAACTGCCTTTTGTCATGAAGAGAGAAAGTTTATTTTCAAAGGCTCTTGTGTTGTAGTCTCTCTAGGCTGGGCAGATCTGCTCGGGGCTCAGGTAGATGGGAGAAGATGCGTAGAGCCTTGGGGAGGTTTGACATGCCTTTATTTGGGAGGGTCACACAGGCCACAAGCCCATGTAGAGGGAGTCACACAGGCCATAAGCCCGTATCCAAGTTGATGCTCCAACTGCCCACCTCATCCAAAGCTCCTACCCCTTAAATACTAGCCCCAAACAAAGCAGGCTACAGACCAGAAAGTGAAGTAACTATCATGAGCTGCGCAAGCGAGCCTACTCAAGGCTATGGGACAGTTTATAGCATCCGGGCTCAAGGCCGTGAGACCTGGGCTGAAGGCTGTGGGAACACTGCTTTATCAGCCTCCTTCAAGGTTGTGAGGAGCTGCTCCCTCCATTTACCCATGCATCTAGGTGAGGGAGCCAGACCTCCTCCACATACCCTTACAGCTCTACAAATGGATTTTTTTTGTATTGATATTTGGAAACTAGTGCTAAATATAATTTAATAGTAATTGTTAAAATGCACTATTTATTTTTTGTCATGAATGTGGTATCAGGATATGAATACATTTTTCTTAAAAGGTTAAATCTCTGAAATGAGAGTCTCAATAGTAGGAAAACAGCCATATTCCAGTGCAGGCTCAACAAGTAAGCAGTGTGGTATTGGGGCTGTTGGACTAGTCTCTGACCCCAATTTTCTCCCCACATAGCTTTACATTAAAAAAAAAATGTGAATGCAACTATAGAGATACAGACAGTATCAAAATTTAACTAATTTGAACCATACATAGGAAAATTATAATTAAGTTTGGATCCAGGTAAAAAAGACATAAAGGGAGGTCATTTTGAAAGACAGAGGAGTTAAAATGGTTATAATATGGGGTGTTCATGGAGAAAAGGCCGAAGGGAGGTTACATTGTGGACATGATGGTATTGAGCATTTGGTTATTGTAAGAATGAATTAAAAGTTTCAGAAAGGAGAAGATGGTACAGCATGGAGAGAGTCACTAAGGAAAACATTTATTATGTGATAGTGTTACAGTCATCCTATCAAAAAAAACCCACTTCCAGCATCGTCCTTTAAGTCAGTCAGCGTGTTTACCTGGTTTCCACAATCATAGAGCATATTAATACCACTGCAAATTATTTCCTTGGATTTCGTTTTCTTTATATTAACAAATTAATTTTCTGTAATGAATTCAGTAGCATTCATTAAATTATTATATATATTCAATAAACATGCATTATTATTTTCCCCCAGCATAAGGTTGCAGATGCCCTCTTATAAACATCATTAAGAATTCCTATAGTCTAATGATCTGACCAGAATCAGTTTAGGCCTTGCCTAATATGCATGTCCTTATCCTGCTGTCCCAGCTATAGCAACCCTCCTTAAAAAACAAACAAACAAACAAACAAAAAACCTAATGATACTTTGTGCTGTGAGGTGGAGGGTAGAAGAAGACTCCCTTAGAGCATCTACTTCTAGGCACAGTTTACTGGGTCAATGTACCTG
This sequence comes from Pteronotus mesoamericanus, assembly GCF_021234165.1. Classification (NCBI taxonomy): domain Eukaryota; kingdom Metazoa; phylum Chordata; class Mammalia; order Chiroptera; family Mormoopidae; genus Pteronotus; species Pteronotus mesoamericanus. The sequence goes on from NW_026555071.1 coordinate 249,687, forward strand.
TCACCCAACTGCCATCAGTAGTGGCTTCTCAGTGTACCTGTCATCCAAGTGCTGTGAGTATTGGCTTCTTAAGGCTTCTCCTGATTATTGCTCTCAGCTGAAAGGAACACTTGAACTGGGAACTTATCCCCTTACCCCTCCAGGACAGCCTAATGTCAAGCATAGACTGATACATGGGTTCAAAAGTCTAACTTCCTCCCCTCAAGGTGAGGGAGGCAACTGTGCAGTGCCTATGGTTGAGCCTTCTCCTGTGGGTCAGTCCAAGGCTGTGACTTCATCATTTTTCAAACTTTTTCTCTAATTATAGCCTGCTCTTCTCCTTATTAAGGGCTTATCCTGAAGAGTACTACTCTCCCTCAATCAATCTTCTATACCAAAGTCCCCTTCTCAGACCCTGTTCTTGAGAACTTCACCTGAAAATATTGTTCATGTTGCTTTATGGACAAAACACAATAGTGCTTCATCTCTTACCTGCAACAGGAGACACTGTGCTTCTACTCCAAGACTTCTCCACTGCTATTGGGGCACAAGATACTCCAAAACTCATTTATTATCTGAGAGAAAGACTTGGAAATAAAGTGTGGTAAATAACACCCTCTGGATCAAACTTCAGCTAATGAGAGAAAGGCTGCTATAGATAAATTATTCTTTCTTCCTTCTTCCTTTCTCCTGCTCATGGTTGGGAGATCGGGTTTGCATTTTGCTCTTCCAAATATATTCCTAAACACAATGTAAAGTCAAGCAATCAGTTTGTCAAAGGCGGTTCTTTCTCGTATTTTCTCTCTCTCCCTCCCTTCCTCTCTCTCTCTTTTTCTTTCTCTTCTCTCACTTTTCAGCCAGGGATACCAGACTAAATCATAAGCTATCATAAAATTTGTTTTTGGTAATTTTTGTGAGTTTAAAAATCATATATTTTCCCCAAAATGATCATGGTTCTAAAGTAATAAAGGTAAATGAAGAAATAAAAATAACATTCTGGGACAAAGAAACTTTAAAATTGAGAAGAATTGAAGGAAATTAGGATATTAAGAAAGTGACACTCAGACACATGGAGAAAAGAAACACGTATACCTATAAAAGAAAAATCAAGAAAAATTGTAATTCTCACTGTTGGAATTCAAATCGATATTGAACTAGATTCAGACACAGGTTACCATGATCTAGGATAACTGGCTCATTGAGATTTTGTGGGTGAGAAATGAGCAATCTTCTGGGTAAGGACACATTTTATTCAATGGAGGATCATAATATATATCAACATATAAAAATAATAAAAGAATGTCTCTATATGAGAGAGATACCATTCTGAGTACAACACAGTATCCATCACTCATCAAAACTTGCCTGCGTCTTCTGAATATTCAGAGTAGATGTTAAAGTTACTTGCTGGCACACACTAATTTAGGAGCATAACACTACACTTCTTTGTAGCCTGTTATGGGTGCAGCACCATAGAGAATGAGTGCACACTTCCTGTATTTGGGGGTAACAATGACAGCAAGTGGTGAAACAATAAAAGGTGAATTTAAAGCCTTATGGCACAGGCTAGAAATACAAGGAAGCAGGACAGGATATAGTTTTTAACACATTTTAGGGAGAAGTGACTTCAACCATTTAAGTGGCCGAGGTAATGACTTTGGATAACTTTAAAAGCATCTCCAGTTTCCAAAAGGATATTTAAACTTTTTTTATTCCAGTAATTTTATTGTTGTCTTATTATTATTTTCTTCTCTGTAGTGAACTTTTATCCTTTAGATTGAGCTGCATGCTAGGAATCTTTTGACCACATGAGAGGCCCAAGGTGTCCACTAAAACCCAGTACATAGCAGTAAAACAAGAGACAGGGTGGGAGTGATGGAAGATGATGGATATCTTGCCAAATGCAATAGGAGTGTTTATAAATATAGTGAGACAACTGCCAAAGAGTTCTATTAAGGGAAAAAGAAAGGCATATATCATGAACAGAACTAGGAAAAACATTGAGTCAAAGAGAGAGGGTGTAAAGGATAAACCTTCAGCTTTCTCACAGCATTTATACTTTTTTTATTTGGTCTTTTTGAATTTCTCTCTGTAATTTTCTAACACATTTGCATCAAAGAAAGAAGATTGGATTGTTATCCAAAAGAAAGAAAAGAGGGAGTTAATTGATGCTGTTGTTAAGTTTTCATCATGAAGTCAGAAACATGAAAATGCACATTCCTGCTAATCACAGATGACAAACCCGAGGTAAGCACAGGAGCCCAAGACGCAGGAGTCAGCGCTGCTCATATGCAGGCGTCCTCATATGCAGCTGCAGGATTTGGAAAAGTGACACTGTTTAGGCTAATGAGGCAAAACAGAATAAAGGCCAAAGTCACAGGAGAGAGAGCCTTAAATGCGCAGCTGTATCAACTGCTGTCTCTGTTTCCACCTGCTCTTCAATTGCATGTTAAATTTTTCTCTGTGTAGTTTGTTTGCTTCTTTACAGGGCCATAACATTTTCCAGGTCCAGGCCAGTTGCTATTGATTATTTATTATAAGCACCCTGTATCTGATAAAATTCATTTTTGTCCTAAGGTAGATTTTGAGCTGAAGTTAACTGTGTTTGTCAGATCCCTAAATTCACATAAGATACAACATCACACTAAGTTATGAAAGTCCATTTTAACTATCAGATATGCCTTGGCTTGAAACAATATGCAAACACACACATCATTTATTATTATAAGAGCATATAATAGGCAAGGTGAATGTGTGAATTTTAAAGGAGAATAAATGAAACTGTTTTCTTTCTCATCTTTGGAACAAGTTAAAGAGTTAAGATATTCATCAGTAGATAGATAGCCATCTTGCTGTTAATGCTGCTTTGGAAATGTGGATTTTGATAACGACCAAATGAGCATACTCATCCCTTACATCATTAGAAAGATTTCTTAACTTAGAACCAAACAACTTGGATTTTCATGGGGTAGGTTGTCCAATATTTTACCACATAGCTCACTCCAAAGAATGTGTATTTTCTACAGATTCTATAATAATAATGATCATATAATACAATAGTAATGATTTATTAATCATATTATTACTAAATAATAATATTACTAAAACAATAACAACAAAAACAAATTCTTGCAATTTCCCTTCAGAGCTTTAAGTGATAGGGCTAGTATTCCTTCCCTGGTAAAGTCTGAGAAAGAAAAGGAAACTAGAGTTTTGCCTGAGTTAGAAATGTCCCCCTGTCCCCAGAACCTTGAGGAAGGCCCATCTCCCCACTCCACTTATCCCCCAACAGGGCAGGGCACCTCCATGCAGAGCCAGTGACACAGATAGTGTGATCCAGCAACCCAGGATTTGATAAAGGACACCTGCATAAGGCAGTGTTTTCACCAGGCCTGTATTATCCTCTGATTCTAGGACATTTAGGACAAAGTAGCTGAACAGGAGTCACCCTCTTATAACCCTGAGAACGGTTTTCTTGTGAGATACTTATATGACATAAACATACGAGCACATAACTCCTCTTACACACACACCTTTAGATTTCTGTTACCATTTGCTTCAACCAATCTTTTAAAAGACCACATTTCTAATTCCCTGAAGTAAACTGTAAGTACACTAATTGAAGGATTTTTAATTACCTCAGTTTTCATCAAGCCATATGAATTGTTGAGTTCTTCAGAATACAAAGTCTTCATTTACTCTTACCTCATACTAAAAGAAGGTTTAATGACTGAAGACACCTGATTTTCCAAGATCACATTCCTAAATTCCAATGGATATATGTCTAAGACAATTTACTCTAATCTCTAATTTTTTTAAAGTTTATTTTATTGATTATGTTATTACAGTTGTCCCATTCTTTCTCTCCTCTTTATCCTCTTTCGCCTGGTACCCCCTTTCCTTCCAGTATCACCCACCTTGGTTCATGTCCACAGTTTCTACACGTAAGTTCTCTGGCTTCTCCATTTCCTATACTATTCTTGACCATACCCTGTCTATTTTGTACCTACCAATTATGCTTCTTATTCCCTGTACCTTTCTCCCATTTTTCCTCTTCCCCCTCCCTGCTGATCTCCCTCCATATGATCTCCATTTCTGTAATTATATTCCTGTTATATTTGTTTTCTTAGTTGTTTTTTTTTTATGTTAAGTTGTTGATAGTTGTGAGTTTGTTATCATTTCATAATTTTCATCTTTTTCTTACGTAAGTCCCTCTAACATTTTATATAACAAGGGCTTGGTGATGATGAACTCCTTTAACTTTACCTTATCTGGGAGGCACTTTATCTGCCCTTCCATTCAAATGATAACTTTGCTGGATAGAGTAATCTTGGATGTAGGTCCTCGCCGTTCATGGCTTTGCATACTTCTTTCCAGCCCCTCTTGCTGTAAGATTTCTTCTGATAAATCACCTGATAGCCTTATAGAAACTCCTATGTAGGTAACTCTATTCTTTTCTCCTGCTGCCTTTAATATTCTCTTTCTATCTTTAGTCTTGAGTAATTTAATGATGATGTTTCTTGGTGTGTTCTTCCTTGGGTCCAACTTCTTTGGGATTCTCTGAGCTTCCTGGATTTGCATGTCTATTTCCTTCACCAGATTGGGGAAGTTTTCCTTCACTATTTTTTTAAAATAACTTTTGTCTTTCTTGCTCTTCCTCTTCTTCTGGCACGCCTATGATTCAGATGTTGGAATGTTTAAAGTTGTCCCAGAAGTTCCTAAGCCTCTCTTCATTTTTTTGAATTCTTGTTTCTTCCTTCTGTTCCAGTTGAAATTTATTTCTTTCTTCTGTCCCAAATTGTTGATTTGAGTGTTGGTTTCCTTTCTTTCATTAATGGTTCCCTATATATTTTTCTTTATGTCACTTTGCATAGCCTTCACTTCTTCCTTTACTTTGTGGCCATACTTGATTATTTCTGTGAGCACCCTGATTACCAGTGTTCATCTGATAGGTTGGCTATCTCCTTGTTAGTTAGTTCTTTTTCTGGAGTCTTGATCTGTTCTTTCATTTGGGCCATATTTCTTTGTCTTGGCATATATGTTACGTTATAAGGGGTGGAGCCTTAGGTATTTACCAGGGTAGGGTAACCCACTTAGCTGCTTTGTGGCACTGTCTATGGGAGAGGAGTCAGAAAGGGAAGAATGTCACTTACTCTGCTCTTGCCCTGGTTTCAGTCACTTCTCCCACTCCCCACAAGGGAATTGCCACAGATGGGTGATTCCCAGATGGGTGTGTTTGTGCATGTTCTAGGACCCCATGAGCCCCTCCTATGGACTCTATTGTGAGACTGGGAGTTTCTCCCACCATTGAAGCCCCCACAGGTTTTTACAGCCAGGGGTTTTGAGGCTCCCCCCACAACTGGAATCCTGGGTTCCTCAGTCTTTTTGATCCTCAGTTGTTCCTCCTGGTTTATCATCACATGAATGTAGGATTCCCTGGCCTGCTGGCTACTGCCTTGCCTGCCTGGTCTGCCAGCTGACACCTTGTCACACGTCCTCTCTACCTTGGCTGCCCATGTCAGCTCCTCCAACCAGTCTACATGAGTGTTTTTTCTTTAACTCCTTGGTTGTTGGACTTCCATTTAGTTAAATTTTATGGCAGTTCTGGTTGGTTTTTTGTATTGAAATTGGTTGTTATCCTTCTTTTGGTTATGCGAGAAAGCAAAGTATATATACCTATACCTCCATCTGGGCTGGATATCAAGTTCTTGGTTTAATTGTCAATGTAGAGAGGTAGAGTTCAAAGACTTTGATATTGCAAACAGAAAATCTTTGACTTGTTTTTGACAAAACGCTTAATCAAACCATTATCTTCTGTACTTTGGAAGGCATCATTAAGGGAAAATTCATTTTGTGTTGACTTATCTGAGAAGTTTGCTAAGTATTTTTAAGAGAGAAATTAATCAGTAGAAGCCACTTTAGGAGCAAGCATAGGGAGGATTACAAATTTGCTTACAAGAGGGGGCTTTCTGCTGAGCCAAAATTTGTAGGAATGCTTCATTATGACAATTTTTTGTTATTAATATACAGTAGAATATGCTCTGTGTGCAGTACAATTTTGTGCATTTTGATACCTATGTAGGGCCATGTGCCCATCACCAAAATCAAGTTACAAAACAGTCTTTTATACTTGAAAAAATCCCTCCTGCCTATCCATTATAGTCCACATATAAGATTATCCGTAAATCTAGCAATTATTAATCTGCTCTCATTTCTACAATTTTGCATTTCTATAGTGTCATGTAAGTGGAATCATATAGTTTAAAGCCTTTTGAGTCTTGCTTCCTTTACACAGTAGGATGTATTTTAAATTCATCTGTATTTTTGTCATATGTTTGGTTTGTTTCTTTTTATTTGCAAGTAGTATTTTATTGTATGGATATACTGCCTTGTGTCAATTCATTCACTGGATGAAAAACATTTGAATCATTTCTGTTTTTACAAATTATGACTAATACAACTATAAACATTACAAGTTTTAGTGAGAACATCTGTAGTATATCTTGTTTGGTGAAGTGTTTACCCAAATGTTTTCTCATTTTTAATAAGTTATTTTCTTTTCTATGGTTGAGTTTTGAGATTTCATTATATGTTATGATTACATCTTACTTGTCAACTATATGACTTGCAAGTATTTTTATACTTTTGGTGTTATAGCTGATAACTCTGTATTTAGCCCACTGTAATTTATTTTCTCTTATGTTTCTATATATAGGTTTTACATTTTTATGTTTTACATTTTGAATTGATATACTTTGACTATTTTTTGTTTTGTTATTTACGGTATAGGATATAGATCAAAGCTTTTCAATATAAATTTTTGTATGCAGATGGTCAAATGCTGCTAACTTTATACCTTTATTAAAAAAAAACCCTCATATCACTGGATTCTTTATCAAGCTCCATTGGTCTATGCAGTTATCTGTTTAGTAATCAATGTAACTTTTTTATTAAGTCATGAAACAAGGCAGTGTGAATCCTCCAAATTTATTCATCCTTTCATTTCACTACTCTGGTATCTTTACATTTTCATATAAATTTTAGGAGGAGCTTGTCTTTGTTTTTGTTATCCATTTAAGGCTTTTGTTCTATAATGGAGAAGAATTTGTGAATTTGTGCTGGTATATCTTCCTACAGTTGATACCCTTCTCCTCCCTCAGGCCTCTGCTTGGAGGGATGCCTTCCCAGTACGAATGCCTGAACTACCTTCATATTCATTACTCTGCTGGTATCTGCTCTTAGACATCCTCTTCCCTTCTTCCTTCTTCATAATTATTTCTGATTTTGGACTCATATTGAAGAAAATGGCCCTTTACTTTGAGAAATATTGGAAGAATAAAGGGAATATACTCTTATTTCTGATTGGTAAAGATCTTGCACTTCTGAAAAAATGTGACCCACAAATTATCCCAGCTAATGAACTCAACTGTGCATTATATGAGAATAAAAATTTTTCTTACCATTTACACTTAATTTTTAGCACTATGTATTTTTACCCTAAAAATATTCACATATGCAATTTAGAGAGAAATTGGAAATAGTTTTTCATAATCTTCCATCCAGTTGTTATTTTAGAGACAGACAAATTTAAAATAGAAAACTAATCAAAGAATTATATCACAATTCAGTTCTCTTTAATATATTTTCATTGTATAAATGTTAGAAATAAGATAAAGTAAAAATACTTTTATTAGTATTTCAGTTAATGAAAGAGTTGAAATTTTTATTTGAAATTATGAAAAATATTTTGAAACCCCTAAATTTCTATAAGTATTTAAACTGGAAATATGAAATTATTTGAAGTGCAAACATACTTTAACATCATCACACACTCTGATGTAATGTGTAAGATTCAAAGATAAGTTCTGATTCTACAGCACAGAGAAGGAATTCATAAAATTGGCAATTTATAGCATTTATCTGAGTTTCTCTTTACAGATGCACTTAAAGTTTTTTATACTTACTGAAACTGTTAAAATAATATTTTTATTCTAAATGATCATTGCCAGGTAATGTTATAAGAATTATTTCTTTATACCAAAGAAACATTTTTTTATGATTTCAAGAAAAATGAATATTACATGTCTGCTTCTCTATCTAGTTTATGAAGTTCAGTAGTGACTGGTAATTTTTTTCATGACATAGCAATAAAACTCTGAAATGAACTTTTAGTAAAGACAATGGATTCTAGTAATATAACATAGAGAAAAGTGTAATTGAGAATCTAGATTAGTAAATGCTAAACTATTCAAAGTTCTGGCATCCTTCATGAAAGCCAATCTTTCTACAATGAGTTGTTAATGTAAATTCGACTTCTATGTGGACTTCCATAATTAATTGCTTCTTTGAATCAGGATAATATAGAACATTTGAAATAATCTTGCATAATCTTCCATTCTGGAGAAGAAATAAATGCCCACGTATTAATAACAGAGTCAAATGTGTCACACTTGGTATTCATGGTAATGTATGAGTCCCTGATAATCTGTCTTGCAAGAGTATAGTTTAAAAAGTGATAAAGTTTTAGATGACTCATTTTGGCACATAAAGTATATTTATTTTAGTATTTTAATGTCTATAATAACATTTTTGGGAACAAATGTATTGACTGATGATGAAAAAACTTTCTAATATATATTCTAATGAATCATTGACGATTTCATCCGCAACTCAGTGATCAGTACAGCCAAACATAGCATAAGAACATTTTGGTCAGCAACCAGCCCTATATATGATGGTAGTCCCATAAGATTATGATAGAGTTGAAAAATTCCTATTCCCTAATGAAGTTGTAGCCATGGTAACATTGGAGCCCAACATATTACTCATGCATTTGTGGTGATGCTGGTCTAAACAACTTGCTCTTCTGCCAGGTATGTAAAAAGTACAGAACAAGCGATTTAATACAGTACTTAATACTAGATGATCATGATGATGATAAATTAATATGCCAATGGCTCATGTATTTACTATACTCTATGTTTTATTGTTATTTTTAGAGTACACTCTTCTTATTTTTATTTTTTTCATTATAACAATGTGTGTTTATACTGGCAACAGCCTCTTTATCTCATATTTACAATGTCTCTCAATTGCACCATTTTCCCTTGATCTTGATTTAATCACATATTGTTTTGTACAGTAACACACTGTACAGTTTTGTAGACAAGGAGTAATAGGCTATAACATATAACCTAGGTGTGTAGTAGGCTATACCACCTAGGTTAGTGTAAGTACACTCTATGATGTTCACACAATGATTAAATCAGATAAGGACACATTTCTCAGATGTATCCCAGTTGTTAAGTGGTGCATGGCTTAGTTATTAAAATTAATTACAGCAACAGAAAAAAATTTAATAGTAAATTATAGTATGAATTCAGTCTAAAATTTATAAGACATATAATATTTATAAATTTTATACAGTTACATACATTCCTTTTTAATGGTATTTTAATTGGTAATTAATGGTATTTTAAAGTTATTTTTAGGATTTAGATAAAATTAAACATATTTTTACTCTAAGTTCTCAACATTTTAAAAATTTTTTTTAACTATTTGTGTATTATAATGTTCAAAACTTATTTTGAAAACTAACTACAAATAATAATTCTGTAAATTCTCAATTTTCCAAATAAATTTTTTGACATTAGCATGTTTAATATATATTTAATATGTTAAAGCATATAGTGTAATAATTACATAACATAAAACAATCATAATAAAATATAATCATATTTGAGAGATCTGACTTAAGGGGAATTACTAACGGTGGTTATAAAATAAAAGAAATGGTTACACTAGTTTACTAACCTATACATTCACATCCTTTAAACATGTTTTGTTGGTAAATTTTAGTTAAAATGTCTATTTTACTTTATTTTTTCAGAAGATATGACAATTTGCTTTTTTTTAAGGATGGTTTACATTTCTCCTTAAATATATCTTATCTAAACTGAGAGAATAATACCAAAAAGAAAAAAGAAAGGAAAAATATATTTCCAAGAAGAAATTGTATAAATATGAATTATTTTCCAAGCATATCTTATTAAATATCTTCAGAAATACAGATATCTCTACCATGATTTATAGGTGTATGATGGTGGAACTATTGCAAAAATGGGAGTTAAAGGACTGGTTCAAAAAATACTTGTCATTCACCCTGGCTGGAGTGGTTCAGTGGATTGAGTGCTGGCCTGCAAAGCAAATGGTCTTTGGTTCATTTCCCAGTGCAAGTCACATGCCTGGGTTGCGGGCCAGGTCCCCAGTAGAGGGTGTACGAAAGGCAACCATGCATTGATGTTTTTCTCCCTTTCTTTCTTCCTCCCATCCCCTCTAAAAATAAATAAATGAAATCTTAAAAAAAAATCTGTCATTCTTAGTATGAATTTAGGTATTCCATGCATTCTTTAAGATTATTTGCATAAAAAATTTATATAGTGATAGTGCATTGATTTTTTTAAAAAGATTGTATTTATTTATTTTTTAGACAGAGGTGAATTTAGATGGTTGTATGTTATACTACATCATAAATAATTTAAGAGTATCAGCTGACAGTTAAAACTTGCAAAGAGTTTTTATTGAGTCTAAATTCCATTGTTTACCTTATTATCACCATTTATAAATTTAGTTTATGCAACACAGAATTTTTTTTTTTGAGGAAACTCCATACTGTTTTCCACTGTGGCTGCACCAGTCTGCATTCGCACTGACAGTGCATCAGCCTCACTAGCACTTGTTGTTCATTGAATTTATTGATAATAGCCATTCTGACAGGTGTGAGGTGATATCTCAATGTGGTTTTAATTTGCATAATCTCTTTTATGGCTAGTGATGTTGAGTATCTTTTCATATGTCTATAGGCCATCTGTGTGTGCTCCTTGGAGAAGTGTCTATTCAGGTCCTTTGTCCATTTTTTAATTGGATTATTTGTCTTTCTGGTGTTAAGTCATATGAGATCTTCACACATTTTGGAGATTAAACACTTGTCTGCTGTATCATTGAGAAATACAGGGTCTGACAGAAGTAACTCCTGCTTGAGTGTGGTTGGTAAGGTGTAATAATTTATAGTTTTAATTTGAACATTTCACCTAAAATGTCATATGGTGTTCTTGAGTATGATATTTTTATGTTACAGAATTACATGATTATTATTTTGTAACAAAAGATTTTGTAATAAAAAAGAGGTGTTATTTATGCTGAATGCTATATGTTCTCCCATACAGTCAGTTCCCTTTTTATTTCAATGATAGTTTCTTTAGCCATACAGAAACTTTTTAATATGATGTAGTCCCACTTGTTTATTTTTTCCTTTATCTCCCTTGCTCTAAGAGATATATCAGCAAAAATATTGCTACACGGCATGTTTGAAATTTTCCTGCTGAAGTTTTCCACTAGGGCTTTTATGGTATTACAACTTATTATTTAAGTCCTTTATCCATTTTGAGGCTATTTTGGTATAAATGGAACTGCCTAATGACCAAGTGATTCCACTGCTGGGAATATACTCTAAGAATCCTAAAACACCTATTCAAAAGAACTTATGCACCCCTGTGTTCATAGCAGCACTATTTAGAATAGCTAAGTGTTGGAAACAGCTCAAATACTCATCAGTAGGTGGGTGGATTAAATAACTGTGGTACATTTACACAATGGAATACTACTCAGCAGAAAGGAAAAAGGAACTCCTACCTCTTGTGACAGGATGGATGGAACTGGAGAATATTATGCTAAGTGAAATAAGCCAGTTGATAAAAGACAAATACCATATGACTTCACTTAGAACTGGAATCTAATGAACAAAATAAACTAATGAGATAAATAGAACCAGAGACATGAAAACATGGAACAGACTGACAGCTGTAGAAGGGGAGGTGAGGGCAGATTGTGAAAGGAAGGGGAAGGGACTCGTCAAAGAACATGTATGAATGACATAAGGACATGGACAATGGAGAGACGGTTGACTGTGGGCTAGAGGGTTGGGCTGAGTGGAAGGGTGCAAAAAGGGAAAAACCTGGGGACAACTGTAATAGAATAAACAAAAAATGTTTTAAATGTGTAATAAATAAATAAATAAAGTTAATGCATACTAAAAAGTAGAAAGATCTTATAATCAAAAGTAAATATGCCTGAGAGTTCTCATAAGTATTTCAGAGTTTGCTTACCAGAGCCATATGTTTTAGTGTTTGTTAAAAAATGTCATTGATAGTAAGTTAGATGTAGTCTTTAATAATAGTTAATCAATGACTTTTGAAATAAAAATATTAGTACTTGTGAAGTCTGAACAAATGAAATTTAAACTCAAACAGCATTTGAAGTAAACATGAAATTACATATGGGCAAAAATACCTTCCCCAATTCAAGTTGCTTTGTTAACATACTGTTCTTCCTGTATGAAAATCCTATCATATGCGGGCTTTTTCTTTACATTGTCTTTTAGCTTTTGTTCACTCTGTCTAGTTACTGCATGTCTACCCCAAGGTGATAGAAACCACTGGTTATATTCTTCTCTTTCAGTTATAACACACACTTAGCAAAATAAATACCTGCCGAAAGTCATAGAATCTTAGAATGCTATTTCTCAAAGGGACTTAGAAATTGTTTCATATTGTTGAATTTTTTTATTGGAATAAAAACTTCAATTGGTTAAACCTCAAAAAACCAGTACAAGTATAATTGTCTAGTTTTAACCAGACAGGAGACTTAGAATTCAGCCTTTTCATTGTTCTGTTTCTTTAATGTTACCCTAATGTGGCCTTGGAGAAACATACTGCAAGAACATTCTGTAATGGATGTAACATAATTGAAGCTCAGAGAGGTGAAGTACGATTTGATGGTCACACAGGTATATAGTGACAATCTTGATTGGAATTCAGTTGTCAAGAGTCCACATATATTATCTTTACTTCTTCACTACCTGCTAGATGATGATGTTCTTAGAAATAATATGTAGTTTTTCAGCAGTAGACAGGGTCCTATTTCTTCTTTTATGATGTGAAACTCTAAGCTGGGACATGGCAAACGAGAAACAAGTTAGAAATAAAACATCTGATATATGGTAGAGTTGCTCGAGTATTTTCTAAAAAAAATAGCATTTTGCTTCAAAGGCCCCAGCCTTTGAGTTAAAATATAACTCTAGAAATTATATTTTAAAATATAGTAGTATCATTGATTTATTTAAATGTATACATAATCATCATCTTTTCTATTTGTATAATGCCGTTGGATTCTGCTTCTCAGGTATCATGCACTAGAACTTTATCTATATATTCTCAAAATCATATTTCCCAAACTGGACTAACTTTTCTTTTGTGGTGCATGCTTAATTGCTTCTTATCTAGTATCTATTTTTTTCATCTTCTTTGGCTACATTATACCCAATGATATTTTCAATAATAACAATTGTCCAAATATATATTACATTTTTTTAGTTCTTCTTTCTTTTTCTTTATTTTTATTGTTGATGTCCCCATTTCCCACATCCTACCCACACATCCCTTTCCCTCTGGCCATCACCACACTGCTGTCTGTGTCCACGGGTTATGCATATATGCTCTTTGGCCAATCCCTTCACTGTTTTTCATCCAGTTCCCTGCCCTACCCCTCATCTCTGGAAGCTGTCAGTCAGCTCCATGTGTTCATTCCTGTTTCTATTTTGTTCTCAATGTTTCATGTGGCTCTGTGACTTAATTCTAGTCAAATGAAATACCAATAATAACTATTAGATAGGACTTCCAGGAACTCTGGCTAAATGTGGACAGAAAGCTAGATAAAGGAGTACATGTCTTTTTTAGTCCTATTTTCCATTCATATATTTACTATCATTTTCTTCAAGACAATTTATTCTCAGCACAACAGCTATAATGACCTTCTACAAATGGAAATCAGGTGATCATCTAACTCCCCTATTTATCTACTTTCAAAAGTCCTACTTAGGTTAAAATACAAATCTCTCAGCCTGGCAAATAAACTCTATGTGTTCATTTCCTCTGCATCTCTCAGGATTCTTACAAGTCTTTCCTTTTCTTGCTCTGCTAGGCATTTAAACTTTGTCAGGTTTTCAAATTGCTGAGATACTTTCTAATAGCTTTGCCTGGAATGATTGTCCCCAGTTCTCTATGTGGCAGGTTTCTTCCTGCCACAGAAATCTCAACTTAAAATCATCTCTTTTGAGAGAATTTCTGTAATTACCCAATAGAAAGAAACTACTTGATCACTCTCTATCTCTTCGCACTCTTGATTCTCTGTGTAGTGTGTTGTTTTCTATGTAGTATAGTATTTTATTATTTGTTTCTTCACTGTCTTATTATAGCAGAGACCTTGGCAATTCGTTCTCTGCTGCATGTTAGATCATAGTGGGCCCTCAATAAGCACTTGTCAACAAAATGTATAAATAAATATATATATAGTTTGATACGACACTCATCACATTTACATAAAGCCAATAGTCTGTCATATATGTCTCTTTAATTTTTTTTCAGTTACAGTTCACATTCGATATTATTTTGTATTAGTTTCAGGTGTACAGTGTAATGGTTAGATAAGCATATGCTTTTCAAAGGGTTTCCCTTGATATTTCCAGTACCCAACTGGTACCATACATAGTTATTATATTATTGTTGACTATATTTCCTAAGTACAGATTGGAAGTTACAAAATAGTCATGGGGATGTAAACTACAGCATAAGAAATATACTGTCTCTTACACGATCTATTGAAGTATAAACTCTGAATGGGAGCCATAGTCTATTCTCTGTTTCATTTTTTAGGAGGCAGTTTTATAGTAACCAATTGTCTTTCCCCCTTGAGTCATGTCACAGAATTATTATCAGTCAGTATAAAGCAAGAACATTCTGGTGCTGTATTTTAGTATTTTTCACTTTACACTTTATTTACACTCTCATTTTCTTTTCTTTCTTGGAAATTATTTTTCATATATTAAATGCATGTCCTTATAAATACAGTTCCCATTAGTTATACATGCATACTTACATTTTAAAAAATAACATGATTTTATGTGTGCATTTAATTAACACAAATTATATTATATAAATAGCTCTCCATTTCTTATTTTTACTACTCAGATATGCTTGTGATGTGTATTAATGTTGCTGTATGTACATCCAATTAATTACTTCATTATGCAACAGAGTATTACATTTTAGGCAAGTGCCATTTTGTAATTAATCTTTCTAGTACTAAAATAATTTTCTCAAAGTGTTTTCTATCATCTTATCTAAAATTTCATACTGAAAACTTTATATGTAAGTCATATTATGAACAAATTATGTAATGGAAAAATGATGGATTTTCAACATGAAAATTAAAGATTTGCGCTCAATAAAAAAACACTATCAATGAAGTTAATTAATAGGTTAAAGACCAGAAAAAATATATTTGTAATATCCACAATCTATAAGAAAGTCATGAAAGTCAAGAATTTTCTGTACGTGATGGAAACTCAAGAGAAAAATGGGTACAGGAAACAGATAAACAACTCTCATGTTAGTTTTCCCCTGCTTTCTAACATTGGCATTCTTTTATAAATATCTCATATAGCACATACACATATATACAAACTAACATACGAACCCCCCCACACACTCTACTCAGTAATAATTGAATAAATAGAAACATGAAAAAAATGGTATCAATATGGATAAATTAAATTATTATATGACCCCTTACATATATAAATGAATCAAGTCTAATACAAAATAGAGATAAATGATTTTTAATTTAAATTAACTATATATTAAACTAAAATCTATTACACAGAGAAATAAAAATTAAAATATTAGGATTTAATATCACTCATTCTGCATGATTATTAACACAGTGTCCAGTTAAAAAAAAGAAGCTGGAAAAAGTAGGATTATAGTTTTGAATATGCAAAACATACAGTTTATTGTTGCATAATGTATTAATTATTGTATTATTTTCCATATGAAATATACACCTAATTTTGCCAATCTCTGTATACATTTTAATAATTTTATTAAAGAGGTCAAAATATCTTTGAAAATGGGTTTTAAGAAAATAAGAGCCCATTTATTTATCTACCTCCTTCATGACGCACTACGTTATGCATTATCTAACACAGCTGTTATTGCATGTGAAAGTCTGGATTCTCAGGTCAGCAGTATGGTAAAAGAAATCACATTTGAAGCAAGACCCATATGGAGGACACCAGCAATTTTCCCAGAAGTTTTCTTCCTAAAATTAAACTACAAATACTATAAATAACTATTGGTGAAACTTGAAGGAAACCTTGCTTATTTAATATGGTGACCCCTGAGTGACATTCTAGATATAAGCGGTGCTTTACTCTCAGACATCAGACCCAAACATGTTTCTGTTCAAGGGGCAAAATAAGGTTCTCTAGTGTCAAACAGAGCCAACTAAAATGAATTTCCATTTCCGGAAATATATCTGAAGAAACCCAAAACACTAATCTGAAAGAATGTACACACCGCTATGTTCATTGCAGCATTATTTACAATCACCAAGATTTGAAGGGGTCCAAATGCCCATCAACAGATGAGTGGTTAAAAAGTCTGTGGTGCATTTATACAAGGGAATACTAATTGGATGTAAAAAAGAAGAAAATTTTATCCTTTGTGACCGCATAGACAGGCTTGGAGAACATTATGCTAAGTGAAATAAGCCAGTCAGAGAAAGCTAAAAACCATATAATTTCACTTACATGTAGAATCAAATGAACAAAATAAACAAGCAAAATAGCCTCATTGATATGGAAAACAGACTGACAGCTGTTAGGTGGGCGAAAAAGTGTGAAAGAATTAAGAGATAAAAACAAACCTCATAGACACAGACAACAGTGTGGTGATTATCGGAAGGAAAGAAGGGTGGATGGAGGTAGAAGGAGGTAAAGAGGGTAAATGATGACAGAGTAAGATTTGATTTTGGATGGTGAGCACACAATACAATATACAATTGAAGTATTATAGAATAGTACACCTGAAACATATATAATTTCATTAATATCACTCCAGTAAATTCAATAAAAATTAAAACAAAATAAAACCTATGGGGGAAAAATAATTTGGTAGTAAGTCAAAATCTTTTACTTAAAGCAAAGTCAGTTATTTTTACCTAATAGGCTACTTTCCATAGTAAACTTCATTAATAATTTTTTAAATATTATTTTTGCTTATTTTGTGACTAGATATTAGGACACATAGTACATAATTAAAAATCTTCAAAAAGTGCCCATGGAAACTCTTAAATATCCCTCCCATTTCTTTCCCAAGGCACATAGTTGCACTTCCAGAGGCAACCTGTGATATCACCTTTTGTATATACTTGCAGAGATACCCTACCCCATTTCTCCAGATGAGGACATATGGCAGCACTGTACAATCCGGGTATAACATTCACATGGATTATGATGTAATGATGGTCCTGAAGCAGTGCAACACAGGAGCTTAGCTATCAACAAAAACATATATAGTATCTTAAAGTACACCATGGTTTGCATCCTCCCTTTTTCACTTACAATGTTTTAAAGATAATTTCATAGCAGTATATATACAGTTATATCATTTTTTATAGCTGTATGGTTTTCCATTTATGGATATGCTATAACTTATATAACCAACATTTCTTAATAAGAACTTACTTGTTTCCAAATATTTTATTTTTAAAGCAATGCTTCAATATTCATATACATATTTAATTTTCATATATACTGGTATATCTGTAGTATAATTTCCAATATTAGAATTTCTGTATCAAAGAGTATATTCATTTTTAATTTTGAAAGGCATTAACAGATTTCACTAATTTGTAGCCTCAATAGCCAACAGTACAGTATTTATTTTTGATCATCAATCAAATAGACAAGAAAGTATATTTCAATAAATTTTGCATTTGCTTTTCTCTTAGGTTAAAAAATTAAATGTGTATTCCTTTGATGATTAGTGACATTGAGCATCTTTTCATATGTCCACTAGCCATCTGTATGTCCTCCTTGGAGAAGTGTCTATTCAGGTCCTTTGCCCATTTCAGAAATCCAAATTAAAACTACAATGAGATATTACCTCATTCCTGTCAGAATAGCTATCATCAATAAATAAAAAAAACAAGTGCTGGCAAAGATGTGGAAAAGGGGGAATCCTTCTGCACTGTTGGTGGGAATGTAGATTGGTACAGCCACTGTGGAAAGCAGTATGGAGTTATCTCAAAATATTAATAAATGGAACTGCCTTATGACACATAAATTTCAGTTCTGGGAATTTATCTGAAGAAACCTGAAACACTAATTCAAAAGAATATATGCATCCTTATGCAGCATTATTTACAATAGCCAGTTTTTGGAAGCATCCCAAGTATCCATCAGTAGATGAGTAGATAAAACAGCTGTGGTACATTTACACAATGGAATACTACTCAGCCCTAAGAAAGAAAGAAAATCCTACCCTTTGTGACAACACGGATGGACCTAGAGAACGTTATGCTCAGTGAAATAAGCCAGTCAGGGAAAGACAAATACCATATGATTTCAGTCATATGTAGAATCTAATGAATAAACTGAATTAACAAGAAAAGTATAGACAGACTCTTGAATAAACAGCAAGCTGACAGCTCAGGGGGGTGGGGTTTGGAGGTGGACGGATCAAACAAAAAAGAAAAATATTCTATGGATATGGACAATAGTGTGGTGATTGTGGGGGGGGGTGGATGGAGATGGAAGAAGGTATACGGGGTCAAATAATAATGAAAAAACATAATTAAAATTAATTATTTTTAAAAAGATTAAAAATTAGCCTTTGCTAGTGGGGTTCAGTTGATTGCGTGCCTGCCTGCAAACCAAAGGGTTGCCAGTTCTATTCCCAGTCAGGGCACATGCCTGGGTTGCGTGCCATGTCCCCAGTAGGGGGCCTGAAATAGGCAATAGCATATTGATGTTTCTCTCCCTCTCTTTCTCCCTCCATTCCCCTCTCTCTAAAAATAAATATATAAAATCTTTAAAAAATAAAATAAAATTAAAATTAAAAATTAACCTAAAAAATCTAATGTTTAAGGCTATATTTCTCCCCCAAGACATCTGTTGATAGTTTTTGAACATTTTTCTATTGAGATGTTAATCTTGTCCTGAGTTAGCTTGCAGAAAGTTTTCTCTCATTTATTTTATGTATTCTTATAATGAGTTTTAAACATTTTTTCATAATATTGTTTTTATATTGACTTTGTGATGTTTTTGTTTTTCAAAAAGTTTTTATTTTATGAAGTCATATTTTTATGGTTTTCATAGGGTTTGAATTTATGTCATATTTATTTATTAAGTGTGTAAAATGAGAATACAGAGGAAATACCCATTATCTCCAATATTTTTACTCTTTTTAACTTTGAAATATTTTCCTTATTTGAATTTTTTAAATAAAATTTGTTTTAGGAATCCAGTTTTATTATTTAATTGTCTATTTCCTTCCCAAAATATATCAAATTATATATCTTTTCCTGACATTAATATCATACTTTTAAGCATATAAGCTTTTAGTGCATTTGAGATTATATTGGAAATTTCCATTTCTCCATTTTTTGTGTGTATTCATGTGCCATATAAAAATATTACCATGATTTTGTGATTTAATATGACAACCACCTCTTACTACCATTTTTTCCAGAAATGTCTTTTTTCTTTGCTTCTTTCTTTTACCATACAATTTTTTTAATTTAACTTGTTTACTTACCTACTTATCCCCAATCCTACTGCTTATATTAGAAATATGATATTTCACACAGAAACTTAGTGAAATGGGAATCATTATGATGTTAACATTTTCCATTCATAACATGTCATGAATTTTTTGTGTACCTCAGCAGCATAAATACGCACGCACACTCACACACATACACAGACCACACACACTTGTAATGCGTATTCCCACTTATTTTCATTACTTTTTATTTTTTTAATTATTCAAAGGCTATTTTAGCATCACATTTTGCATGCCGTACACTGTTCTAGTCATCAGTAAGGACGTGTAAGTAGACAAGACAAGCCTCTAATAACTAGACACTGTTCTCTTTAACATAGCACACAACACCATCACTTCTATGCTAAAAAGTATAATTATTTCTAGATTGATAATTTTTTAGAAGTAACATTAAACTATTTTAAAATTATGTTAATAAAGAATTCAATCTTATTTAAATGTTCTACTTCCTTGGTTAGCACAATTCCAGTGATTATCAGTTAAGAAAGGGAATTTCCCAGTAGAGAAGGGCAAAGAAGGAAAGGAACTGCAATTGGGAAAGTCAAAAAGAGATTAGAAATAGTAATGGAAAAAAGGAAAAAAGATAACTATCAAATGAGACTTTACCTTGATTTTTTTTTTAGTGTAGGAAGAGAAGAATTAGGAGAAAAAAATATGTAGTTGTTCCTTAACAAACTATGCAAGAAAATCAGAAAAGAAAAAGTAATTTGTGTTTTAGCCTAAACCCAGAAAACAAGGAAGCAAGGACATACACCTTCCAGAGAGGAAATTAGTTTCCATACAAGCACATGGATCACTAATTTAAGAATGTGCTAAATGCACATGCATCTTATCTCAAATGCTCACAATTCTTTTAAAAGAATTTAAATTCTTTTAAAATGACTATTTAATAGTTTAGCAAACTGAGACTCAATTGGATTAAGTTAATGTATATGGGAATATCCAGCTAAGGGTCCAAGAACTATCCCATCTCACCTAGATTTGGTTCTATATTCTATTATACATGATTTATCACAAAATTATCCATCTGTTCATCTTTCTATGTATCAATTGATTTGTTTTTTAGTGTACTGCAAATTAATTCACAATACCAGTACATATCTTGCAAAAATACTTCACTGTGCATTACTTTGTTAGAGATCAATATTATTCATGCCTTTTTCTCTTAGTTTGTACCTACATGAAAAAAACTATACCGTTTAATCAGCATAACCTTTACCTCATTTAAGATAAAGAACATTACCACACCCCAGAAGCCTCCTTTGCTCTCCTTTCCAGTCAATCTTCACCCCTGAGGCAACTACTGCTCTGTTCTTTCTTTGACCATATATTAGCTTTGCCTTTTTTTAGAATTTCACATGAATAAAAGTATACACTATCTATTCAGCTGCGTAAAGTTTCTTTCATTCAGCATGAGACTCTTAAGATTCATGCATGTTGTATGTAGATCCTTTTTTTTCATTGTTGAATAGTATCCCATTATGTAAATATATTGATATTTTTTATTAATTCTCCTATGTATACCTGGGATGTTTCTAGTTTTGGTTTATTAAGGTTAAAGCTGTTGTAACTGTTTCTGTGACTTCTTTATAAAGACAGTTTTTATTTTTTGATAAACACCTAGGATTAGAATTGTTGAGTCAGTCAGTGTAGTTATAAAAAGTTGTACTCTTTTTCCACCATTAATAGATCATAGAAAACACAGAATAGTTCAGCAGAAGTAACAATCATAATCATCGTTGTTTGTGTATATTTTCCAGGCAACACATTCAAACCCGTTTTCACTGTTTACGTACTGACCTCCCTCTTGGCTGTTTGAATCCATGTTACAATTTTCTCCACACAAGGATGTCTATGAACCTGTCTAGGCACTAATGACAGAAGACCCGAAGAGAAAAAATTGTTTTGGATCTTTCTTGCCCATTGTTCTCAACAGTTTACAATTTTGCTCCCCAGGGGACATTCTGCAATGGCCTGGAGATGTGTTTGGCTGTCACACCTGTTGAGGAAGATGTTGACAGGATCTAGTGGATAGAAGCCAAGGATTCTGCTAAACATTCTGCAATGCACAAGATAGCCACTCAAAATGTTAGTAATGCAGTATGAAAAATCCTCCTTTAGCCTAAGACTAATTCTTCATAATTTCTTATCTTAAAATGCTGTCTTCTCAGAAAGGTTAATATTGAAAACATCTGTTTCAGGGAATTTCCACCTCCTCCCAAACACACCAGCCCACACTGGAGAGAATCCTAATTTGCTCTCATACTTTGGTCCCTAAGAAACAAATTACTTCAGAAACACTTCAACATCTAAAGGTTTGGGTTGTTCCAAATTAACATCAATGATAGCACTGTGAAAAATGGAATGTACCCTTCTATTTCTCTGTAGTTCCCTTTGTTTTAGCTGGTATTCTACCAGTAACAGCTGTTCAAAATGAATGTAAACAATCTTGCCAATACAAGCATATCTTTGTAACCCAAGAAGTTACATTTGCATAAAGCTGAGAAACACTTCTTTCTCTTTTGTTGAGAGTGTTGAGAAGACACTCTTCCCTCAGTCCAGCCCCCAAAATTAAAGAACTGGGCACAAAAATAAAAAGACATTTGTAAAACAGTACTGAAGCTCTTAGTTTATATTAACGTAGTGATACCATTTTTTTCCACAAGCAAAGCAAATATTGCTTTATAATCCTTCAAGTGGGTTAATCAAGTTTTTAAAAAATTTTAATCAGAAAAAAAGATGAGTATATCTCAAAGTGGATCTTTTAAGTTAAATTTATTGGCGTAACATTTATTAACAACATTATGTAAGTTTCAGATGTACAATCTATAATACACCATCTGTATTTTGCATGGAGTGCTCACCACACAACAAAGTCTGGTCTCCTTCTAGCACAGTACATTTTGGTGTGCTTGCTCTTCTAGGTCCTGTGCTATTTGTAACCACCTGACAATCTATGCTGATTTCAGATCCTACTGAATTTTGTCAATCTGTCTTTCACTTTGACTAGAAAGCAGGTGTGTCCTCCTGTCAAACAGTCATTCTCAGAAGCCAGTATTCTTTGGGAGAACAAATGAGTTAGATGAGCAGAACTGAACTTGCAACCGAAAGGCTGAATACTGAATTGTTTCCATCAAAGACATTAATGAGTCATTTAACAGCCTGATGCACTCTCCTTTTTTGATCTGGAGATCTGTCTCTCCAGGTTACTTGAAAATCAACTGTTGAGGCACTTACCTTGCTAAGCATTTAGCTAAGTGTGGAGAACAAAAATTTTAAGAATACAAATCTAAAATCTCTTTTCAATCTGGAGTTTCTGAAAATTGCTTAATAAAACTAGTGTCAGCCGTCTCTTTTTCATCTACTGTCATTCATTTGTGGAGGTCTTGCATTTCAAATTCTAGTTTGATAATTGATTCGATTTGTTCATCCTGATATGTTTGTTTGATAAATTTATCTTGGAGTTTCAAACCATCAGGCATAACCTATCTTTAACTAACCCTGATTTGCAGGAAAGCCAGTAGGATCTATTCTTTCAGTTATTGTCATTTTAAAAATCTGATTTTTTTTCAAAAAGCAACCTGCTTTATTTCTTGAATTAATAAATAAATATTTATTATTGACCTATTATATGTCAAGCAATTTGCTAAAAGTTAATAATGACTATATTACTGAAAATACATTTTTAATATATTTTATTATGCTATTACAGTTGTCTCAATTTTCCCCCTTTCCCCGCATCCACTTGGTACCCCCCATTCCCTCTGACAGATCCCCCTTAGTTCATGTCCATGGGTCATGCATATAAGTTATTTGGCTACTCCATTTCCTATACTGTTCTTAACAGCCCCTTGCCTATTCTGTACCTACCAATTTGTACTCCTTAATCCCTGCACCTTTTCCCCCATTTTCCCCCTTACTGCTCCTAACTGATAATCCTCCAAATGATCTCCATATCTATGATTCTGTTCCTGTTCTACTGGTTTGCTTAGTTTGCTTTTTAGATTCAGTTGTTGATAGTTATGAATTTATTGCCATTTAGTGTTCATAGTTTCAATTTTTTTTTTCTTCAATAAGTCCCTTTAACATTTCTTATAATAATAGCTTGGTGATGATGAACTCCTTTAGCTTAAACTTGTCTGGGAAGCATTTTATCTGGCCTTTAATTTTAAATGATAGCTTTGCTGGATAGAGTAATTTGGGTTGTAGATCCTTGCTTTTCATCACTTTGAATACTTCTTGTCAGTCCCTTCTAGCCTGCAAAATTTCTTTTAAGAAACCAGCTGAGAGTTTTATGGAAACTCCTTTGTAGGTAACTATCTGCTTTTTCTTGCCACTTTTAAGATTCTCTCTTTGTCTTTAACCTTTGGAATTTTAATCATGATATGTCTTGGGTCCATCTTTTTGGGGCTCTCTGTGCTTCCTGGACTTGCTTGTCTATTTTTCCTTCACCAAATTAGGGAAGTTTTCTTTCATAATTTTTTCAATATGCTTTAAATTTCTTGCTCTGTCTCTTCTTCTTCCGGCATGCCTATAATTCAAATGTTGGTACATTTGAAGTTATCCCAAAAGCTCCTTAGTCTATCCTTGTTTCTTACTATTCTGATTGAATGTTTTTTCTTATTTTCCAAATCATTGATTTGATTCTCGGCTTCTTCCACTCTAGTTTTGGTTCCCTATAATTTTTCTTTATTTCACTTAGTGTAACCTTCATTTCTGCCTGGGTCTTTTTTATAGTTAAAGTACCCAATGAGTTCCTTGAACATCCTACTAACCAGTGTTTTGAACTCTGCCTCTGATAGACTGCTTATCTCCAATTCTGTTTAGTTCTTTTTCTGGAGTTTTGTTATGTTCATTTATTTGAGCCACATTTCTTTGTCTCCTAACTTTGGCAGCCTCCCCGTGTTTGTTTCTATGTACTAAGTAGAGCTGCTTTGACTGCCTCCCTTAGTAGTGTGGTCTATTGTGGAAAAGGGCACCAGTAAGTTGGATGGGTCAGTCTTAGGTAATCGCCAGGGCAGGGCAACCCATTTGAACCAGGTTGATGGAGTCTCTGATGTGTTGTTGCTGCTCTATGTGTCTGTGTTGGGAAGGGCCCAGAAAGGTGACAATGCTGCTGTCTGGCAACTGGAGTTTTGTCCCAGAGGAAGCTGTCCCCTGGCACTTACCCTGATGCCAGACACTTCAATCTCTCCCTGTAAGCCACTGGTGCCCTTCCAGCTGTTGCCCCAGTGCTGAAAGCCAGAGGGAGTGAGTCTGTGTAAGTCCTAAGTCTGTTCTAGTCCCTTTTGATAGGACACACCTAAAAATCCCACAATTTCTTCCCCTACCCCCACTGCCACTAGTTTTTACAGCCAGAAATTATGGAAACTTATCTTCCTGGCACCGGAACCTTGGCTGGGTGGTCAGGTGGGAGGATGAGATCTCTCACTTCCAAGGTATCCCTCCCGATTTTTATCTACCACACGTGGGTGTGGGACCGCCCATTCCACATCTCCATGCCTCCACACCTCTCTGGGCATCCCCACATCTCCACATCTCTTCCTACCTATCTGGATGAATGTGACTTTTTTAATTCCTTTGTCATTGGTCTTCCATACAGCTCAATTTTCTGACAATTCTGGAGGATAGTTGTTTTGTAGTCCAGTTTTAAATTTTGCTGTGGTTGTGCGAGGAGGTGAGCTGCATTTGTCTGTCTCCATCTTCGAAATCCTGATTCTTTTAGTGTATAGGTTTTTGCTGTTACTTTCACAAAGTTATTGATTACATATGGTTCTTCAAAATGAGAAAATTAAGGTGCATGTTCATAAATTTACCATTTTTTTCAACCTTTTAGGAAAGTAAGAAGTGTTATTTACTGTTAGATATTGACAATTTAATATTAGTGCTAGCTATTTTTAACCTGCTAAGTTCTACTTATATTTTTTTATGAATCACAATCAGCTTTAAAAAATTGACATAGGAAATAGATAATGAATGTAGAAATAAATATAGCTATTTGTCCTTCAAGTGTTTCTCACCCTCCCCCCACTGAAATTCTGTTTCAGAAAAGGGTTAACATCTGTTTCTAGCTTCCTTGG
Source organism: Pteronotus mesoamericanus (assembly GCF_021234165.1). NCBI lineage: Eukaryota > Metazoa > Chordata > Mammalia > Chiroptera > Mormoopidae > Pteronotus > Pteronotus mesoamericanus. The sequence continues at coordinate 275,488 of NW_026555071.1, forward strand.
AAGATGGCAGCTTGATTAGCAACTCTCTATCTCCACCTGTAATTTATAATTTAACCGGAGAGTCACTGAAAATTAAAAGAAGTGTTAAAAATAGATTCCTTTTTACAAATGAAGAAGGCAATACTTTTCCCAGAAAAGATGATAACCTTAGGCACTAAGTATTTTTAGCAACAGGTAATGATGGGGCTCTTCACTAAAGCAAAAAATTACCTGACCAGATAGGATAGTAATGAACTGCAGATAGAAGACTCAAGATAGTCCAAAATTAACTTCCTATAATTCTCATATCTGAACTCAATATCAGTCATTAATTAGCAGAAAGCAAAAGAACCTTAAGCCAAAGGATGTTAGAAAAAGGAATTGAAAAGAGAAAATTTATTTGTAATCCATCACACATAGTCTTTGTATTCTAGAATTCTGCTCATAAAGTAACTTGATACTTAATGTTGTATTTAGTAATTCACCGTGTGGGAATATAAAATCTGATATATGTTATATACATAGTCTCTGTCCATGGTAACTTATTAAAAAAATGTAAGAAGCATCCTAAAGCTCATATATTCATAATTCTTACAAATAGCTAACAATCACTTCAGGCAAAGCTCTGTTCTAAATGCCTCATGTGTATTCATATTCACTTTTCACTTCAACTCTTGTCAATGAGAACAATTGCTACACATACTTTTATAAATTAGGACAGTTGGAATCATAGAGATATAAGGTGGAATTCTGATAAATTCTCATGTTTGGCTTTGTGTTCTACACAATAAAATAGTTTGACTTGGAAAGTCTGCATAGTCTAAATATAAGATGATATTGCTTTTGGTAATTTTTTTATTTGGTACTGCAAGTGATTATTTGTTAATGATTATATTAAATTACTATTAATTTAAATTGCATAGCAATGATTGCTCTAATATAAATTTGAAGGAGCCAATTTTAAAAATATTTCCTTTGAATTAAAGTAACATAACACTATATTTAATAAAGATATTTTATTTTAAGAGTATGAATTTGACTATTAACAGATTCAGATGTTAAGAACTGGCAATTATGCCTGCTGAGTGCCCAGTGGCAGCCACAGATAGTAGATCCCTGCTAAAGGGGGTGCACAGAGGTCTGTAGACACTTGAGGAGAGATTGGAGATGGAAGCTTTTGGGAGAGAATAGAGGGAGTAGCTGGCGGGATCCCAGGGCTAACTCCTCCCCCATATGGCTTCACCTAGAGAAGACCCAATAATCCCGCCCCCAGGAGGGACTCTGCCCCACTCTGAGCTGTCCAAGGCAGCCTGCTGAGTGCAAAGTGACTAGATTAACAGTTGAAGAAGACAGCCACAAACAGTAGATTCCTGGAAGTCTTGAACAGACTACCTAAGGTCAGACAAGGACAACATCTGACATCATTAGAGGCAGATCCAGAAGGTAAAAACTGCAGTCTCCTACCATAGAAGTCCACACTACAAAGTCAGGAAATCAAGACAGATCAACTTAAGAAGCAGAAGCAAAAAAAAAAAGAGTTTCACAAATAATGGGAAGACAAAGAAATACCCCCCACTCAAAGGGAAAGGAGGAATCCCCAGAAAGAGAACTAAATGCAATAGAGGCAAGTAAACTATCAGATATTGAGTTCAAAACATTGATTCTAAGGAAGCTCAGGGAGAATTATGAAAAACTACAGAGACACTATGAGGAACTTACTGCCAACTATATCAGCATGAAAAACGACATAGAAACTATCAATAAGAGACAAGAGGAAATGAAGAATACAATTTCTGAGTTGAAGAACACAGTAGAAGGAATCAAAAGCAGGCTACATGAAGCTGAGGACCTAATCAGTGAGCTGGAGGACAAGCCCAGAAAGAGGAAGAAAATGAAAAAAGACTAAAAAAAGAATGAAGAGGCATTTAGGGAAATGCAGGACAACCTGAAATGTAATAATATCCATATAATAGGAATACCAGAAGGCAAAGAGGATGAGGAAAGGATAGAGAACTTGTTTGAAAAAGTCATGATGGAAAACTTCCCTAATTGGAGGAGAGAAAAAGTCACACAAGTCCAGGAAGCACAGAGGGTCCCATTTAAGAGTAACCCAAAGAGGCCCACTCCAAGACACATCATCATTAAAATGGCAAATATCAAAGACAAACAGAGAATCCTAAAGGAAGCGAGGGAGAAAGAGCTAGTAACATATAAGGGAGCCCCGATATGTCTAGCAGCTGACTTCTCAACAGAAACACTGCAAGCCAGAAGGGAATGGCAAGAAATATTCTCAGTCATGAAAAGCAAAGGACTGCAACCAAGACTGCTCTACCCAGCAAGGTTTTCAATTAAAGTGGCAGGCAAAATAAGAAGTTTTCCAGACAAAAGAAGGCTAAAAGAATACACCTCCACCAAACCAGCACTCCAAAATATGCTAAAAGGACTGCTTTAAGAAAATGAAGAAAAAGAGTCTATTAATACCCAGTTTCTTTCACAGTTGCCAAAACTTGATATTACCAATATTTTTTAATATGTATTAATCTGATTGTGACAGTGATGTGTTATTTTAATTATTCCTTTATTATTTGTTGAAACTAAACATGTTCTTGTATATTTATTGCCTATTTCTATTATTTTTAAAAAGCTTTAAATGACTTTTTAGTATCTCGTATAATGTGTGAAATAGGGCTCTATAGTTGTTTTATTTCAAGTATTAGTGGTCCATGTGCCTTATTTGTTGAATAAGGCTTATTTTACCCATTGATTTGAAATATCAACTAAATCATGTATTACACTGTTAGATATATACATTTGTCTCTAGAATGCTTATTATATTTCATTGATCTACTTGATTATTTCTGTGCTGGTGTCTTGTTGGTTTAATTGCTGAGACTTCATAATGGTTTTAGATTTTTTAATATTTTATAATTAACTTTGACATTTAAAAAATAGATAAAATCAATCTGCATTTAAGAAAGAAAGAAAAAGAAAGAGAGAGATGGAACTCCTACCTTTTGTGACAATATGGATGGAATTGGAGACTATTAAGCTAAGTGAAATAAGCCAGTTGATGAAAGACAAATACCATTTGATCTCATCTATAAGTGGACTTTATTCAACAAAATAAACTAATGAACAAAATTAATCACAGGCATGGAAACATGGAGCAGACTGAAAGTGACCAGAGGGGACGGAGAAAGAGGACAATGGTGGAAAGAAGGGGAAGGGACTAGACAAAGAACATGTATGAATGACCCATGGACATGGACAATGGAGTGGGAACTGACTGTGGGAGGGGGAGGATGGTGGGAAAGATGGATGGAGATAAAGGGGGGAAAATAGAGACAACTGTAATAGAATAAGCATGATTTATAAATTTAAAAAACAATAAAAAATTAAAAAAGAATAGCAAATAAGCATCCAAACTAAGAAAAAAAATAATTGGCAATTAATCAACTACCACTAGTTAACCATAATATCTTAGTTTTGTTGTATTACCTAGTTAACAGTTTTAAGCAGCAGGCATGATTTACTTATGGAAACATTTAAATATAATTAAAAATTAAAATATTTATGTAGAGCAATGTTGAATAAAAATGTCAAAGCCCATTTCATTAATTCTGCCACTATTTTATATGATTTCTTGTTTTAATCAAGTTTTACTTTTTTAGAAAACAAATTCTTGGTTGTTTACTGCTTAATTAGATTAAGAACCAAGGACACCCCACCATCTCCTGACTCTCTGGATGCTTCTGTTCTAGTTAAGCACTGCAGCTTCCCACAATTTTCATCTCGTCTCATGGATTAGCATCTGCTGGCATCTATCTGCTTCCATTCCTGAAGAAGTGTAGGAGCAGAGAGGAAATTGAATTGAAAGAAAAAAGAAAAGCAGGAGAGACAAGCTGAGGGAAGGTGAAGAGTAATACTTTAGTTTGCTACTTCTATGACTACCTACTTGGGAACAAAACAAAACTAAAGTAAACAAAACAAAACACCAGAAAGAACATCATGTTATAAATTATTGGCATTATGTTAACCTATATGGATTTTCATTTATTCACCTCTAACTCTTCATACATTTCCCTAAAGCAACTTTTTCGGAGGCTTTCACTCTTCTCAGATACCCTAAATGAGCTCACTTTCCACATAGGAGCTACTGAATCAGTGTTCTATTATTTTTTTAATTAAACATATGCACCCCTATGTCCATTGCAATGTTATTTACAATTGGCAAGATCTGGAAGCAGCCCAAGTGTTCATCAGTAGATGAGTAGGTAAAAAAACTCTGGGACATTTATACAATGGAATCCTATTGGAGCATAAAAAAGAAGATTTTACCCTTTGTGACAGCATGGATAGACCTGGAGAACATTATACTAAGTGAAATAACCCTGTCAGAAAAAGGCATATAATATATGATTTTATTCATATGTGAAATCTAATGAACAAACTGAATTAACAAGCAAATCTAGGCAGACTCTTAGACAATAGGATGACAGTTATAGGGGAGGGGATGGGGGTGAAGGGATGGAGAAAAAAGGACTCATGGACACGGACAACAGTGTGGTGATTGTGGGGGCGAGTGAGGTATAAGGGAGATAAATGGTAATGGAAAAAATACAAAAAAAATTTCATGCTAGCAAAGGATAGGCATTAGTATAACAAACCTTTGTGTTCACCATTAAGTTTAATAACTAAAGCACTGTAGATATAATTGGAATTTCTTTTGTTTACACTTAACTGATCTCATTCCCATCAGATTATTCCAGAGAAAACTAACTATTCTAAATTTGGTGTCTATCATTTCCATTATGGTTTTATAACTTATATGTATATATAATAATACAAGATTTGGAATTTTTGCATGTTTACAAACTTTATATAAATGGAAATCTCATATATATGCATTTTTGCCACTTGATATTTTTATGCTATATCTATGTATTTTAATATCTTTTTCACATTGTTCTATGTATTTCTAGTTTGTTAATTTTTCTGGATGATATTTAGAAATATACTTCAATACATACATTCATATGGTAGAATTTCTCTATGGTATATATCTAACATATGCAAGGTTGTAGAATGGATTCAGGTTTTACATTATTAAATATTACTGCACGGCTCCCCAAAATGTTTTTCTCATATAATTGCTTTCATTTCTATTAGTCTGCATTTTTTTAAAAAATTTATTTATTTTTAGATAGGGGAAGGAATGGAGAAAGAGGGAGAGAAACATCAATGCGTGGTTGCCTCTCACTCATCCCCTACTGGGGACCTGGCCTGCAAACTTAGGCATGTGCCCTACACTGGGAATGGAACCTGCAATCCTTTGATTTACAGGCTGGTGCTCAATTCACTGAGCCACATCAACCAGGGATATTAGCCTGAAATTTTGTATTGGTGAAATTTTTGTTTCTGTTTAGAGTAATGGATATTAATTTTTATCATTACTTTAATGTATATCTCTTTATTACTTATATTTTACATGTTTTAAAATTTCAGTTGGCAGAGTTCTCTCTATAACTTGCTTTTTTATTTTTTGTTTTTATTTGTATTTTAATAAATCTGTAGAAGTTATTTATTTTGGAAATAATCCTTTTTCTGAGAAGTTTCTGTCTAAGCATGGATTTATCAGTCAATCTATTATCTATGTTTCTGTCTATCACGAACAGTCTCTCACAAATCTGCTATGTTTTATTTTGCATTTCATAGTCTGGCAAAAATTTATATTATAATTTACTCTTATTCTCTTCAGAGCTTCTTTAACTTAGTCATAATTTAGATATCTGATGACAACTTCAAGCACTTCATATCTTAAGGGTTACCTGTGTTTTTACAATGATAAAGACACTTAAATAAATTAAAATAAATTCTTGTCATGTCAGTACTTTGCTGTCAATCTTTCTGTTCCATCTCTTCTTGCAGGATAAATATCATGGGTGCTCCCAAAATACTTTGTTTATTATTCAATCTTCCATTCATTCATTCACCAAATATATAGGAAGAGACTTGATTAAGAAGAGACTTGATTAGGAAGAGGGAGCAGAGAATCAAGGACAGATCACCATAGCAACTTTAAAATTCATTTCCTATTTATATATTTTACCTTGCATTATAGAATCGAAATAATAGCATAATTGTTAGTGATAGAAGGGTGTTAGTTAAAGCTATAAAAGATATTTCTCCTAATAGTCCTTCAATTCACTATTCCCCCAGATAATTGTTAGCATAAGATAAGCTCACTGAAGCTCTGGATACATAATGGGATAATCGTAAGAAAAACAAACAAACAAACTGATCATCAGCATTGAGTTTAAAGTAAATGATCAAACATCCCCTATGAGCTTAGATATAACAAGTTTTTCAGGGTTTACTACTTTGCAGACACTATTCTTGAGGCTAAAAATATCTAGGTATATCTTTTTTATTTAACTTAAATTTAATTTCAAGTTAAATTTAACTTGAAATTAAGTTTATTCATAGACTAAAATATTTAATTACAGTTTTTTGTTTAAGTTTTATATAATAAGTAAATGATGTTTCTATGCTAAGACAGAAAAAAAGAAAGAGTCCTAGAAAGTCCTCAGAAGAAAACATGATTAGGCTGAATTTTGAAGGATTGTTAGGGAGTTTTTAGAACAATGCAAAAGGAAGAAAGAAGGCCATATCTAACAGAAGCTAAATGTTATACAGATGGAAGCATTTGCTGAAACATCATCTCAACCAGAAAGCAAGAGATAGTCTTTGATAGGGCAGAAAAAATAATAAAAAATAACAAAATAAAGAAAAGAAAATAATTTTTTGATGTTGCATGATAAACTGAAACTGGAAAACAATTCTACAGAGTCAGATTTTTTAAAAAAAGTAAAAGGTTGCAAAATGTAGTTAACAAATATCAATATATTGAGAAGCAAAGAAATATCAACCAGCAGTTATGAAAGGTAGCGACAAAGCCTCTAACACCAGGAAGGCAAAAAAAGTAATAACATTTGCCTAAAACGTGACCAAGAAATGACACGGGTTTTCTGCTCAATTTAATTGACAAAAACAAGTCACAAGGCACTGCGTATATGCAAAGGGAAAAAGAAAAGAGAGTATTTGGCTGGTCAGCTGCCGACCACCAACAATTCCTTCCTTAGGAAGTCAGGCCACATGTTGTTGGTGGACAGCTAATCATCTCGAACACACTAACTAGCTTTATATTTTATATTTATTTGCTTGGAGTTTCTTTTTTCCTGTGAGATTATGATCTTTACAAACAAGCACTCTGTAAATAAATTTAACTTTCATTTGACTAGTCAGGCAAAGTCAACCACACAATTTTATTTGGTATTTAGCTAGGTCAGACCTATTTTATCATTTCAAAAGTTACTTTTGGTATCTATAGAAAAAATTCTTCGGAAAGTAGCATTTTGGTCTTTAGAAGAATATTATGATGAGAAGTGCATAGTAGACTCTAAGGGACTGTTATTTTCAATGATGTTATTTTGTTTATATGCAAATGCATTTTATAGTCACAAATAAATGCCTTACAACAAACACAAATGATTCTAAATTATTTTTAACTGTGATTCTTGCTTTTCTAAACCTGGGGTACCCTCTAAGTCTTTTCTGTATTTGTTAATAGAAAAGAATTAACAAAACTGAAAATAAACTTTGTGTTATACATATTTCTTCCCATCTAGCAATTTTAGATTGTAATTTGGTCACATTGAAATCTTTAAGAAAGATTATGGAGGCATTAATTTAAATTATTTAGATTATCTAGCAAAAGAGGAAATTTTATAATTTACTGATTATTTTAATCTAGCTATACTATATAGTTTAGAGAAAGATGCTATAGTAATTAAAGGCAATGCGAATATCTTTGAAACATGATTTAATCTGATTTACACATACAAATATAACAGTTGAATTTGAATGCATTTCATTTACTATAGTTCTACTGTTAATATAATTTAAAGAAAGTGAAAAAATATTTTAGTGATAATAACTAATTTTATCTACTTATAAAATTTTACATTAAGGTTTATATAAGGTACAATATTTGGTGTGAATTGTGCATTCAAGGTGTTCAGTAAATGCTTATTCACTAAAACACAGTGTATTTGATTTCTCTAATTACAGAAACTAGCTAAATCATTTAAAGTATTTTTAAGTAGTATATTTTAAAATAAATTGAGAACCTCAGGGTTTCTTTTGACTGGTTCTGATTCAAAAGATGGTAATTTGAATTGCAGGTTGCAACAGCAAGAATTAACACGAGAGCAATTTCTAATTCAATAGAGCACAAAGTAGTATGTCCTAAAAAGTCCCTGACTGAAGCCTCAATTATACAATGACTCACTTTATAATATGCTCTTCTTTTTAATTGTCTTTTTCACACATGTGAATATTAATTTACTATTTACAAAACTGTTTGGATATTTTCCTTTCATATGACTGCTTCTCCACTGGACTCTGTCTTCCTTGAGCCTGTTAGAGCCAATGGCTAACTAATCTTTGTTCCTCAAGGAACTAGTTCTATCTGGAATTAAAAAAATATATATATATCTGTGAGCTAAACTAAACTATTATAGAAAGGGCAGTGATTATGGTGGTAGATGTCTTCACAGTTTTCAAGAAAAGTTAAATAAGAGAAGGAGTGGTTTATCAAGTATGCCTCAAGAAAAATGTCAGCTAGGAAGTCTAAGAAGGCTTTGTAAATCTCATAGTAGAGTCAGACATTTGAGAAAACAGAACAATACTGAGACTGAGAAAAATTCCTCAGGGTTTTGGTCTTTTTATCACCTATATGTTTTTCTCTGGATTAATCAGAAAAACAAACAACCCCAAAACACCAAAACCTAAGAACCAAATGCGATTCGTGCCCATTTTTAAGGAGAGCAAAGTACTATGGGTCACGGTCACAGTATTTCACATCAGAGGTTTTCAAACTGTGTAGCACAGAATGCCCTCCCCGCCCATCTAGGAAGCCACTGGGGACCAAGGCTTCAACCCTAAGCTTCTTGCCTCAATACTTGCTGAAGTTTCTAGTAAGACTTCATGTAAAAACAGCATTCTTTGGCTGTAATTTTGAAACCCACTTTCTTAATAAAAGCAATAAAGTTTTCTGTAAAGTAAGGAAATATTTTGCTCCTAGTATATTTTCTTTGTTTTCCACTAAACTATTTATTTCATATAAAACTCAATTTATATTATTTATAAAGAGAACATTTTTATGAGGTAATTACTTCATCATCAATGAGCTTCACAAGTGAAAATTTTCAATCTTTGTAACCTAATGGAAATTTTCACACAGAAATATTCTCTATTTTGCAAGCAGTGTCAAATAACATTAAAGATCATTTGATATCCTCTTTGAGGAGTTTATGAAAATAATTGCAAATCTGTGCTACTATTATTATGTTCCACATGCCAACTTTCTTACAGCAATATACATATACAGTCCCAATGGTATTGTTTAATTATATCTTGTAAGACTATTTTCTTAAGACTTTTCTTACATTGAAAGCAGAAGCTCATTTCGATAGTACCAAATCACCTAGCAATTGTCAAATGCAGTGGTCTCCACCCACCTGTGAATTGCTATGAGGGTTTTAATCACGGAAAATCTAGTTAGAGTAAATAAATCTCTGTAGACTTTTACTAGAAAAAATGTGTTTTTTTTCTTATGGTATGTTTGTATATTTAATCCAAGGGAACAATAAAAATACCATGGTGCATCTTTATCTATACTTCAGAAAAAGGTGGTATCAGTTTTTGTAAAACTTTTCCATATCTCTGAGACTCTGCTAGAATAATGAACAAATGTTTCCATTCTCCACAGTATTTGATGTATTTAGGCAAGTAATTTAGTAATTAAAGTAATTAATTGAAAATTCAAATACAAAGCAATCCCACTCTGTATAACGTATCACATATATTAATCTCATCTTTTCCTTTAGATTCTTATTGTATTAAAACTGAAATATAAAGTATATTAAGGAATCATTGATTGTGTTTAAAAATGATTCCCTGTATATGAATTTTTGGAAATTGTTTGTAAACATTAACTGCCTGTATTAAAAATTTAATATTTTACCAGTTTCATATGAATAGTTGGATTTTTATTAAAGGTAATAATTTGTCATCTATGACTACAACATTGTCAAATTACGCAAACTATTTTTAAACAGAAAGAACAGCTTTTTAGCAGTCATTTAAAGGGTTTTGAAAATAAAACTGATACCTATCAATTTTCTATCAACAAACATGTAGAAGTAATCTCATAAGATATATCGATTTCTTAAAAGGAAAACACCATATTTGTTTTGCAAAGTGCTGAGAAAAACACACTTAGGATCTTAGTATAACCAATCTTTTTTAGAAGCCTCAGGGCACATGATGTGTAGAATGCAAATAAGTTCATGAGTACTGAATTTATAAGATAAATAGAAAATATGCTCAATCTATAGGATTAGAGATCTGTGAGAATGCAGTAAATGGATCATTCACAACAAAAGAAATACAATAAATGGTAATGTATTAACTCCCATAAGTTGTTTATTAGAGATTCTCCCCAAAGGGTATATAATTTATCAAGACTATCTACTGCTCCATACCACTTGTCAATATCTTCAAATGAATAGATGGCATCTACAAGTGCTGATGGCATATTAACAGATGAGAAAATTAGAGTATTGCAAAGTCTTTCCTTTGTTTATTCCTTTAAACTAAAACATGAAGACTTTTCCAGATTATCTAACCAGTCATTTATCTTAATTTATATTTTAAAGGTCAGAATGACAAAAAGAAGAATTAGTTACAATGTAAACAAACCATGTGAGAAATAATAGTTGACATATTTTTCAAATTTATTTCTTCCTTAAATTTTCTTCCCCAAAAGCAAACAAATAAATAGAAAAGGGAGTAAGTAAAACAAAACATATGAAAATATGTTCCTAAATACACGCATTAAAAGTGAGAAAACGATTCTCACATAGCGAGCACTGTTGAATATTAATTTCTGTGATAATGGAAAATCTTTATTTGTTTACTGTTCACTATGAAGACCAGTAACCACATGTTGGGTGTGTATACTTGGTATGTGGCTAGTACAACTGAGGAATTGAGCTTTCAACTTTTTTTTTAATTTAGATTTAAATAGCCACATGTGGCTAATGGCTACGTATTGAAAAGTTCAGTATACTCCTATGTAAGCCAAGATCAATTATATTTCTCAAGGCCAATAAAAGTAACATGAAAGGGTTGTTTCTACACATGATGCAAAAAAAAAAAATTCTTGCTACTATCCTCAAACATTTCCTTTACTCTTTTGTCTGGTTCAAGCCTCTCAGCTTTGTTTTCATGTCACCCATTGCACTGAACACATTTCTGTTGGGCACATATTAGTGTTCTGTAGGACCTGGGCTTGACTTATCCCTCTAATTCTCTTTAATTCTATGTGTGAAAGAATATGAAGGAATGAATAAAAGACTGAACATTCTATTTAAATTTTAAATTTATTTTTCTAAGAAATTTAAAGTTTTCTCTAAAATTGATTTAATTTCTATAACTATATATTACATATGTGTTTATATATTTTATATTTAAATATAGCATACATAAAGTATTCAATATTTAATATCATTGTTTCTTAGGAAATTTAGCAATAACGTCTATCAATCAATCAATCTATCTACCTATCAATGCACAAATATATGTATATATATTTATTCAACTCTATACACAAGTGAGAATGGGACTCATAATTTAAATGACTTTACAATATAACTTATTAATACCACTTTTTTTCTGATTTCTAGACATAGAAATAGAGCCATGTAATAGGCTTATAACTTCAATTCTACAACTAAAGCCATGTGTCAATGGTAAACGTAAAAACAATAAAAACAATCACATGTCCAGTTGCCAAATAGCTGTTCTCATTTCTGGAGGAAATAAAGTCCCTAAGTGATTTGAGCTCAAAACAGAAAAATACACAAGGAATCAAAGATTATCAAATAATCCTGTCATTTTTCACCCCAAATAAAAAAGATATCTAAAACAAGCAGAACTTACCATGTGATTAACTATAAAACCAAATCTTCAATCACTGCCACCAATGCAAAATAATGTATCAGTTGTAACTGAACCGAAACCAAAACAAAATACAAAAATAGTAGAAAAATAAAGAGTCATCACAATTCTGTTTTCACTTTGGATGGGAGGTTGAAAAAGATGTTATTTGGCTCAAGCAGCTAAAGAGGTATACCATTGTGGAAATAAAGCTTACTTGTTTTTTCAGGTAAATTCTACTAGTAATCTTGGTTAAGACTTTCAAAGCTATTAAAAGAAAAATTTCCCAGAAAATAAAAAATGTGACTCTCTTATAAATATAAACTCAAAGGGAATGAAGAGTTCAGAGCTTCTATATTTATCAGATGACTCTGAAGGATATATGCTAAACATTGAAATTTTTTACTGAAAGATAATTTTTCCTTTGCATTGGGCACATTCGTTTGAATAAACCTTAGTTCTAGTTTGCAGGACACTAGTGCTGGGAGCCCCCATCCCATTCCCTGGAGGAACAGAGATGCAGGGCAGACCTGCCCCAGTGTACAGGATGCCTCACAAATCCTTGATGGGCAAAATCATTCCTTGTACTTCTAGACACTAAATGGGACCCAGCTTTAGCTCAGATTACTGTAAATATAATATAGCTACTGTCTTCCATAAAATTAGATTTCTTGAAATCAGTAACAAACAAATTGAAACTAAGTTTATTTTATTAATCACTTCGACATTATAATTTGGTCCTCTGTTTTCCCCCTTGGAGAACAAACCCAAATTGTCATTCCGCACATGCAGTTTGCCTTTCTGTTTGCTGGCCTAACATTCAAGTATACATGGACCACAAAGTTGCACACTTGCAAGTGTGATTAAATAAGAACTCTAGCCTGTTACAGGTCTTATTTTACAAATTAAATAAAGAAAAAAAGACTGTTAAGTGGTTTGTTCAGTACAAGAGTTGCAAAAATTTGTATTTTATTCTTTCTTTAGTAGTCCATGCACTGTTGTTAGCATTAGACACTAAAAATTATACTTCAATCATTTGAAAACATAGTTATTATGTAAAAAGCCATAGGCAATATAAAGTAAAATAAAAGAAATTCAATGTACCCTGAATTTCTAGTGCTAATTTAATTCCATGTTTCTTGAATTATTACATATGAGAATATTGGCTTCTGACAAACAGCAAAATATTCAAAATAATTACTACAGAGTTGAAACCTGCCATAAATTGTATGATTCTGATGTTTTCTTAGCAACTTACATTTTCTTTCTTAATTTCAGTATTTCAATAATTGGAGTCTTAAATGTCCAGTGCAACAATGTTTTTAAACATAAAAAGCAAACATGGACTAATTATTACTTACCAAATTATAACATTTCATTATTAGAAATGACATACTTAAGGAAATGTATTTTCCTAAGTAAATATATTTCCTTGTAACAGTGAATTTGACAGGTCCAAATATTATAATTCTGAATTGTACTATAGTCATATCACATACCACATATTGAACTCTGATAATTAAAAACTAATCATTGCACCTGCATGATGAATCATATATACTCATTTTGACTTTATTTAAAACAAGGAATGTATATATAGGGAGAGAAATTTAATTTTTACCATCTTTTTGTCTATGTAATTTCCAGAATTGTACAATGAAATACTCTAATGTAACTTAGTGAGCATTTTTTATAATAATGTCTTCTTCAGGTCCAGTCAATAATTGTGGGAAATCCACATAAATGCACTTAAAAGCTTGATAGTTAATATAATAATATAAACAAGAATTATGTAAGAGAAAGAATGAAAAAGGATAGTTTGTATTGGAAGTCAAGATTAAGCATATTTTGCTTTTTTTCATTTTCTCTGCATTTTCTAACAATGGCAAAAATAAAATTAACGTTACATAGCTACTGTTCTTAATAATTACATTTATTTTTCAGGATCATGAACATTTTTTTTTGACACTGAACTCAAAGAGAAATCTACTTGATCAATTCTATTTAAAAATTTTTAAACAATATAATGGACCACATGTTTAATAACAGTTTTACAAAAGTTTAGTAAATATTCAGCTTACTGAAGTTTTACATAACTTCTAATCACATCTGTGAACATGTTAAATTATAATGTTATGGAAGTATTTTTCTATAATTGTATAGTATATATATGTAGCTTTGTTAGTTGTCTAATTTTTTAGATTTAATTTAAAACAATGGAAGAGTTGATTGTTAGCATGACCATCTGGCAATTCTTTTCAGGGATAATTTGTTTCCAGAGAACCATTACAAACATGCTTTATGATCACTAGTAATATTTCCATTAAAATTCTCTAGTAAAGATATCTGTTCATATAGAAAATAATTGCTGATTCAGAAATACCTATTTTCTTATTGTCTAATAATAGTAATATAATAAAAATCAAAAGTGGCCTTTCCATTGAGCCCACTCTGTTGTTCCACTGGACAAGTATTTCTTATAGGAACATATAATTCTGTTCTTTGTTAGTTCAATTATTTTCTTCCTAAATGTAGTTATTATGATAAACTATTATGGCACCACTTACTTTACTGTTTCTTGATACTATCTTTTCTCTTTCAAACTTTATTTTTCTGACCTTTTTCTTTTTATCAATTATCTCATTAAACTCATACTGTAGCAGTTATGGGCACTTACCCTAATGGTTGTCAATTGAAATTTCCCAGAGAACATTCCATGTCAGATGGGGTCACCTTCCCTGGAGGTGCCTGGGAGTTATCCTCCCTTACTCCTGATGATCTACGTTGAGTGACTGTGCTGGGGCTACACGTGCCCATTCCCTTATCTTTACATGAGAGACGACACTCTGGAACTCCATGTGATATAAGAATAAAGCAGAACTATATTCTTAAGAATTCCTTCCTCTTCTTTATTCTGCAAAAGTGGTATCCAATGATAATGTTTTACATTTTCCTGCACTTTTATTGCCATTGCCAATGTTTAATAGAATCATTTACAGGTTTATTATCTCTCTCTTCATTAGAATGTTTGGAACACTATTTATTTAATTTATACCAGATCCTAATTAGTGCTTTGTGCAGCATAAGCAACCAATACATGCTGTGGAATAAATAAACAATTTAGCATTAACTGAGCCATTCAAGTAGATTTTAAATGTAAAAAGAAGTGTTTTAATTTACAGAGTACACTACATAAATATTCACTCTGCACATATTTACCATACTCTCTTTCATTATAATTTTTTTTCTTGCTTTTGCATTTACAACTTGTATTATATGGGGACATGGAGGGAACATAATTTATTCTGCTTGTAAGAACAAATATGATTATACTGGTGATGTGGGTAGTTATTTCTGTATCCTCATGCTATGTAAAGAAAGTTAAAGATAACCTGTAAAATTATGTTTATGTTTTTGTTTTTAAGTTCAATAATAACATAATTTTTCCTCTACGATTGCAGTAAAAACATTTATCAGAATTTGCCTGGTTTATTCTATTTTTCAAGCGTTAGTAGAAAGTAAAATCCAGTTATTTTATCAGTTCACAATATCCTCATACTTGAAAAATATTTCTATGTGAATATCATATTTATAATTCTATAGCTCGATTATTTTTCCATAATTGTAGTAATAATTATGATAAATTATATATAATGTTATTAATTTATTGTTTATTAGTGATAACTTTTTATATTTATTTTTTCTTGCCTGCTGATTTGAAATGGCAAATTGATCGCTCTACAGTACAACCAATCACTATAAAACAAATAAAATGGCAAAGGACAAAGTAATACTTGAAAAGATACTGAAAAAATGAAAAATAGATGTCTTTTTATGCCATAATCCCTCTTCTGGGAATATATCCAAAAGAACACAAAATGCAAATTCAAAAGAACCTAAGCACCCGTATGTTCATTGTAGTGTTATTTCCAATCACCAAGATAGGGAAGCAGCTCAAGTGTCTATGAGTAGATGAGTGGATAAAACAACTATGGGACATTTACACAATGGAACTCTACTGGGATGCAAAAAAAGAAAGTTTTACCCTTTGTGATAGTATGGATGTACCCGGAGACCATTATACTAAATGAAATAAGCCAGTCAGAGCAAGCAAAATATCATGTGGTATCACTCACATGTGGAATCTAATGAACAAAGTGAACTAACAAGGAAAATAGAGACAACTTCATAGACAGAGAGAAGAATGACAGATAAGGAGGGGGTGGAGGTTAGGAAGTGGAAGGATAGAGGAAAAGGAAAAATGACTTATGGACATGGACAACAGTGTGGTGATTGCAAGGAGATGGTATAACGGAACTAAATGAAATGAAAAAAATACAATAAAAATTATTTAAAATATGTGAGATAATATCATTTGTAATCAAGAGAAATTGAAGAACACTTGCTCTTTATCATGGGATTTTTCTATATAATTATATATAGAAAATTATATATAGAAGAATAATTATATATAGAAGATTATATAATCTTCTGTTTCAGGTAACTCTTTTCTCCTCATCCCCTTTTAGTCTTAGGAGTTACTCCTAATTAAGGAGTAAGGAGGAACTCCAGGATGTTAAAATTCTGTGGTACGCTATGATCCCTTGTTGCTTTTTCTAAATATTGTCTTTACCTTCATACTTAATTTCTTTATTCAACTGTTTAAAAATAATCTCATTTTAATGTGCCATCTGTTTTCTTTCTGGACTTTGACTGATATATTATTGTATTCACACTTTTCAAAAAACATAGATCATATTTCCACCAACAAGCAATAGAAGTTAAACTTAATTACAAAGCTATTAAACTTATTTAGAACTAGGAAAAATATATTTCAGAATAATGTTTTTGAGTCAAAGAGGAATTCATCCTGTTAAAATTAGGATGTAAAATGTCTTTTGTAAGTTGTTGTTAGCTCCATAAACAAGAGGTCTTTGTAAGTAACATTTAATTTGATCCACCTACATTTTTTATACATTAAACCTGGTCTCTAACACTGAAATAGTTTTTTTCTCCTTGTATATTTTATTTCTTCGGATATAACAACAGGCTCTCTCACAGCACCCAGTAGGGCCTCAGACCAAGCCAGGTCAGACTGGTCCCCAGGGTTCATGCAGGCACAGAAAGCCAATAAATGAACCCTAACTAACTTGGACAGGTGGCCAACCAAAATTAACCCCAAAACAGAACCTTTGTGCTTTTGGGTACTTTCAGGACAATATTCAAAATCATGTGCTGCCTAATAATTTGCACTTGGCCAGGCACTTAGAGCTCACCCGATCAGACTCGGACAACTTAAAATTTCTTTATATTTTCTCTCACCATTCTCATTCTTTACCTTAGATGACTTAATCCCAAGATTATCCAAGACTCCCAAATTGAAATTAATTTATATCTATAGTTCCTCCTTACTATTATTCTTTAAATTTGGTCTAAGACTTTATTTGGGGAGATTGATCTGAGCCTTGCTTTTGGTCTCCTTGTTTGGCAACTGGATGAAAAAAATCTTCTTTTTTTCCTGCCAAAACCTGTTACCTCCAATTTTGGGGTTTTTTTGTAATGGGTTTGACAAATATTGAATTCACCAAATTTTTTTGGTAACATAATGAAATGTAAATGCATTTGTACATATAGAGTTTTTTTTTTTAATTTATGGTACTCAAAATGATTTCATCCAATTATTCATAAGTCTTTGTTTATGTAAGTTTGGAGTAGCAATTTAAGCTAACCTGTGTGTGTGTATACATATGAATACTGCCTTTCATTTCATTAAGTATGTTAGCCTGACACTAATTAAACTGTAGTGAAGGTGAAATATTTAAAAATCAATCACTTTTTCTTTAACTAAGGTGAATTTGATAAAATTGATAAATGTCTGAGTTTTCACTGTGATTAAGAAACTGAGTACCATGTGCAAATTCTAAATTGAACTTCATATGGAAATTCATAAAACAAGCCCAAGGAAGAAAATTACCATTTTAACAGAAGAGAAATAATTTTCTTTATTCCATAAGATGTATTTATATGAATATGCTGTTGTTCTTTAAAATTAGAAGACATATTTTTGTGAGAAAAATTTTCTTGAAATTATTTTTTCTCATCATAATGTCACTTTGTGTGCCCTTGTTAACTTTATCCAACCAAATACTCTAATTTTAGACTATTTAACTCTATTCATATATTTCTTTTATAACTCTTAATAAGTGATTTGAAAATATGTCTATTGTCAAATCTACTATTTAAGTAAAATTTTTTAGTCATATGCAATATGAAAAATGTGATAGCATACTATCCTTCAGTTATTTAATTGTCATTAAAATTTAACATGATTGCATGCTAAATTATACAGGTTAATCTACAAAATTAAAGAAGTCATAATTACTATAATCTTTATTTTAAGGTAATGTAAGTTCTTGCTTCAAACCATGTCTTACACATGTTGTAATACATTTTAAACTTCTACTATTGCTATACTTAATATATAATTATGTATAAGTGTCAATATTTTCTAAACCTTTGGAAGGTACATATAAGTTTTACATGTAGCTTTCAAATGATGAAGCCTGCATGTAAGCCACCATTTAATGTTTCCCAAAACAGAGAACACAGTGGGTTTAGAAAAAATAAATAGAATTAATGGATCCAAATGAAAACTATAAACTCATAAATCTAAGGAGCTCAGGGACTCTCAAATTAATAAAACAAACAAACAAAAACAAAATACTAATGTGCATAATAATTCAACCAGTGAGAAATAGAACATTTTAAAAGCAGACAGAGGAAAAGGGCACATTAGATACTGAGGAACAAGATAATGATGCCAGAGTATTTCTGTGAAAAAAATTGCAAACAAAAACTGTCGAGCAACATATTTAAATAACTGAAAAGAAAAGCTGTCAATCTGCTACCCACTACCCCACAAATTATCATTCAAAACAGAAGGTAAATAAAAATTTTTCAGAAGATAAAGAATTTATGACTAGCAGCATTGCCTTATAAAGTGATGTAATGGAAATTTTTTAAGCAGAAAGAAAATAATAGAAATTAGAATCTAGACTTGCACAAAGGTTAAAAGTAAAAGAACACAGTATGCTACATCATGCATACACTAATCAGCAGAAAACTGGAGTACCTATGTCAATATAGAATAAAGTAGATTTCAGATCAAAAATGTTATCAGGAATAAAGAAGTGTGATTTTATTATTATAAAGGGGTTTATTCATTAGGGATACATAATTTTAAACATATTCACACCCAATAACAAATCTTTGAAGTACTTGAAACAAAAACTGATGAAACCTCAAAAAAACAAAAAAGTCTAATCCATAATTACTGTAAATATTTAAAAACCACTTTCTCAATATTTTATTAAACAAGCACAAAAAAAAGTAATAAGGATGTAGGACATCTGAAGGATACTACCACTCAACGTGACCTAATTGACATTAAAGTACACTCCATCCAACAACCCAGCAATAGCAGAATGTACAACCTTTTAAAGTACACATAAATCAAGTCAAGGAGCATATAGCAAGGACTCATGGACAAAGCCAAAGTGGGTAAAGACTGAGGGAGGGAGAGGAAAGTGGTGGGGGGAAGGCGGAGACAAATGTATTTGAAAAAATAAATTAATTAATTAAAAAATAAATCATGTTCTTTTTTATAAGAATCTTGATACATTTTAAAAGATTCAAGTCATCTATAGTGTTTTATATGACCATAAAGTAATTTAATTTGAAATCAATAATAGAACAGTGTCCAGAAAATGCCCACATATGGTACTTAAATAAGCCATTTCTAGAAAATCATAGAACAAATAAGAAATGAAAGTATAATTTCAAATAGTTTTGAACAAATGAAAATGCCATATAAAATTTTTGTGATTCAGATAAATAAGTATTTAGAAAAATCTAGAGTAATAAATACTTATATTAGAAAAGAAGAAAAGTCTCAAGAGATCAGATTCCATAAGAAATTTTAAAAAGAAAAAGACACAAATTATTAATTTCATTAAAAAGGTAATATCTGATAGATATTAAAATAATAAAAGAGAATATTGTGAACAATTTTATGTCAATAAATTTGACAACATTAACAAATTATGTAAAAGAGGCAAACTCTCTAGCTCACTGAAGAAGAAATAAACTTTTATCTATTAAAGAAAGTACATTGTTAGGAAAAACCCTACACAAAGAAAACGCCAGGCCAATATGACTACCATATTTTTATTTTGAAATTTTCCTATTCAGTATTTTAGATACAAATATAGGTGACTACAGGCCCACGCTATCTATGAACTGGAAATATTGCCTAAGAGTTTTTCATGTATCCTTTATTTTTCCTTTAATTAAAGGCTTTATTTCTTATAAGTTCTAGATTTGCCAAATGATTGTGCAGACATTAGTGAGAATTCCCATCTATGCCCCTTCCTTTGTACAGTTTTTCCTATTACTAAGATTTGTATTGAGGAACACTTGTCACAATTGTTAAGCTAATACTGACACATGATTATTAACTAAAGTTCATAGTTTATATTAAGTTTTATTCTCTGTGCTGTATAATTCTGTCAGTTTTGATAAAAAATAATAATTTGATTCCACCATTAGAGTATCATTTAGAATAGCGTCACTATACTAGTGTTTTGTCTATTCATCTTTGGCAAACAATAGTCTTTTTAATGCATTTTTAATTTTGTCTTTCTATAATGTCAGATAGTTTGGAATCATAGAGTATTTAGCCTTTTCTGACTGGCTTCTTTGAGTTAACAATACACACTTCTAGTTCCTAATAGTCTTTCTGTGGCTTGATAGCTCATTTCTTTTAATCACTCAATAATATTCGTTGTATGGATATCTCATCGTTTATCAATTCACTAATTAAAGGATTCTTTCAGTTAAGGGAAATTTTAAATAATGCTGCTATAAAGATTTATAAGTAAACCATTGCACAGACATACATTTTCATTTCAATTGGGTAGGTATGGTGAGATCATGTTAGCTTTTTAAGAAACTGCCAAATTGTCTTAAAGTGCCTATTATTATTTTGCACTCTCACTAATGATGAATAAGATATCTTTTGATCCATATCCTCACCAGCACTTGGTATTGCTAATATTTCAGATTGTCACCATTCAGACAGGTGTTTTATGGTATTTCATTGTTGCTTTAACTTATATATCTTAGTGACATGTGATGTTGAGCTTTTTTATATGATCATCTGCCACAGATTGGGAAAAATAGTTGCAAAAGACATATCTGATAAAGGACGTTATCCAAAATATACAAAGAACACTTAAAACTCAACTCTAAGAAAACAAGCAATCTTATTTAAAAATAAGCCAAAGACCTTAACAGAGACTTCATCAAAGATTTACAGGTGGCAAATAGAATATAAAAAAGATCAAAGAAATGCAAATTAAAACATCAATGGCAGACCACTATACATGTATTAGAATGGTCAAAATCTGGGACAATGATAGCAACAAAAGCAGGGAAGGATGGGGAGAAACAATCCCTCTCATTCATTACTGGTGGGAATCCAAAATTATATAGGTACTTTAGATAACAGGCAGGCACATTTTTACAAAATTCAACATCATCTTACCAAAATAATCTAGCAATCATGTTCCCCAATATTTACCCAAAAGAATTGAAAACTATAGCCATCAAAAACAAACAAATGAACAAACATGCACATCAATGTTTCCAACAGAGACAAGAGGAAAGGAGGGAGGAGTGGGCGGGGGAAAAGGAAGGGAAGGGGAAAGTCAAGGAACATATAGCAAGGACTCACGGACAAAACCAAAGGAGAAGGATTGAGGGACAGAGGCAGGGAGGGGGCAAGGGAAAGTGGTGAGGGGAAGGCAGAGACAAATGTATTTGAAAAAATAAATAAATTTAATATTAAAAGTCCAAAGGTTGGAAACAATTATTATATCCTTCAGTAGGTGAATGGATAAATAAACTGTGCTACATTATTCACTCCTAAAAAGAAGTGACAATCTAACCATGAAAAGACATGGATGAACCTTCAAAGCATATTACTAAGTAAAATAAGCCAATCTAAAAAGGCTATATACTGAATCATTCCCTATTACATGATATCTTGGAAAAGGTAAAATTTTAGAGACAAATAAAGATTGCTGGCTGCAGGGGTTTAGATGATGAAGAGGGATGAATAAGAAGAGCACAGAGGGGTTTTAGGATATTGATGATATTCTATATAATATCAAAATAATGGATGCATCTCATTATTCATTTGTCCAAATCTATAGGAAGCAAAACCCAGAGTGAATGACAATGTAGACTATAGAATATGGGTAATTATGATGAGTCATTGTAGGTTCATCAATTTTCAAAATACTCCACTGTGCTGAGGACTGTTGGTAATGGGAGAGACTATGCATGCGTTGGGGAAGGGACAGGGAATATACAGGAAATCTGTGCTTTCTTTTAAATTTTACTGTGAATCTAATACTGCTCTAAAAACATAAGATATTAATAATAATAATAACGCTCTTACTATAGAAGAGATACAACTGATATTCAACGTGTAAGTATTTATACAAGAGAAATGAAAGTATATATGAATACAAAGAAACATACATTAATGTTCATTTAATCTTTATTTGAAATAGTCCTAAAGTAGAAATAGCTCAACAAGCAAGTATATTTATAAATTTTGGTAGAATCGTACAATAGTATAGTACTCAGAAAAAAATTGCCCTGGCTGGTGTGGCTCAGTGGACTGAGTGCCAGCCTGTGAACCAAAGGGTTGTGGATCGATTCCCAGTCAGGGCAAATGCACGGGCTGCAGGCCAGGTCTCCAGTAGGGGGCACTCAAGGGGCAACAACACATTGATGTTTCTCTCGTCTTTTTTCTCACTCCCCTCCCCTCTCTCTAAAAATAAATAGATAAAATCTTTTTAATAAAAGAAGAAAATGGAAAGAAATGTTTACATACACAATGAGTGAATTTCAAAGTAATCATGCCAAGTAAATGGAGACAGACAGATTAGTAATACTCACTCCATTATTCCATTTACATAAATTTCTATAAAATACAGATTCATTTACAGTGTCATCAAGGGGATCAGATGATTTCTTGGGATGTGAGGATGAGCACAATTGGAAGGGTGGATTACAAGAAGCCATGAGGAAATGTCTTGATTGTGGTAATGGTTTAATGGGTGAATAATTAAGTCAAACATATCAAACTATGATATGTGCAATATAATTTAAATTAATTATAATTCAATTAAACATATAAAAATTGTGAAATAGGTTATATCTTAATATATGAATAATTATAATAAAAATGTGTGTTTGAACTGAGGTTTAATAATCTAGATTACAGCTTCTTTTGCAACTTTTTCTTATATTCTATGAATTAAAGTGCAAGTAGCTTTGATGTAAATGATGAAGCATTCTGCCCAGAGGTATTACATTTAGAGTATAATCCTGATTTTAGAATGAAAAATTGAATTGAGTTTACTCAGGAATGTAATGAAAAACAATGGCAAAGAAACCCTCCGAACATAGAGAAGGACATGAGTCTAATCAACAGAGAGATGCAGATATTTACTCCTCCCTACTAGCAATAAGAAGTGATTGAATCATGACTGGATACAAGAAATATTCTCTCTTGAAAGATGTAAAAAGATTGATTCTAAAAGAAGACAATGCAGCTGGATAATAGAAAAAGTTTAAATTTTTTTAATTTGCTTATCTCCAATATTGTATACACTGAAGAACAACATATGTATGTCAGATTAGTTCTGTTAATTTTCTTTTTTTATAAAGATTTTATTTTCATTTATTTTTAGAGAGAGGAGGAGGGAAGGAGAGAAACATCAATGTGCGAGAGAAACATCAATGAGTTGCCTCTTGCATGCCCCTAACCAAGCACCTGGCTTGCAGCTCAGGCATCTGCCCTGACCTGGAATCAAACCAGCAACTTTCTGGTTTGCAGGACAGCACCCAACACACTGAGCCACACCAGTCAGGACTGTTCTGTTGATTTTCTACATCCACATATAAAACTGCAAATACTGGAGATTCAGATTAAATATAACGTTTTTTAAACATAAACCAAAAATCCAGTGATGGAATTGGATACTTGTACAATCAAAACTGGGAAAATTGGTACTGTGTACTTTTTGTCACTTATTAACAGTTCTGCTTTTTGGCAAAATAAAATTTAAAAACTGAAAAATATTTGTGAAAGATAGGAAGTCCAAGTGCACATTTAAAAGAAAAAAATTTAGTAATATGACTGACTTACTAAAGGAATACATATGTGTACAGAATCATCCTATTATTTAATATTGTCAAATTTATTGCACAATTTAAATGTGTTTGTAATGTCTTTTGAGCAAACCAAGTGTGTTGATTAAAGTTTCCTTGAATTAAGTAATTTTTTGATAAATTTGAATCTTTCATATAGGCTTATGATATATCTCTCAATTTGAAAATGTTTTCTTTAAAATTTCTGGACACTTTTTGAATTTTGAATGTAGAGTTCTTACACTTTAATTTTTTTTATGTTCTTGTAAATAGTTTTTAATATTCAATAGTTTGATGTTGGAATATGTAAATACAATTGATTAATATTGACTTTGCCTCTGGTGACCTTGCTAAAACTGCTTCATAATTTTGATGATTTTTCATATTATTTAGGTTTACCTATGTTTAAAATATGCCACCAAATAGTGCATAATTTTATTTTTTTCAATTGGAATCATTATGATGCTTGATTTGCTAGGAATTTCAGAACAAATAGTGGAATAAGACCAATTAGACCAAACATTTTTTTCCCACTTAGAAATGTTTAGGCAAAAGAGTTTAAGTTTCAGTATTGAATATAATGTAATTTGTAACATTTTCATATTTAATATGTATTTTATGAAAATTAATTAAAGATCTTAATTACAGATTTAAAATTACTTTCCTACAGCCACTTAGAAATGTTTCAGGATTGCATATATATCCTGAATTTATGACTTAATAAAAATATAGTAAAGGAAAAGGATATTTATTTGAATAATATATGGTTTTTCTATGGATTAGAAGTTATGTCTCTAAATGTTGAGATTTTCTAATATTTATTAATAATATTACTTGATAGGCATGTAAACATTCTTACTAAAACTATGGTTTCTAATTACTTTATAATTGTTAATGATAGTCATAACAAAAATATCAACATAAATTATCTCTAGAGAAAACAAAAACAAAACAAAAAACTTCAAAATTTGGAGAATTTGCAGATATCGTCAGTGACTCTGTCTCGCAGAGGTGGTGCGAAGCTCTGATCCCTCAGAGCCGCTCCAGGTCATCACAGATGGAGAAATAAAAATAAGCCATCCCAGACACTTTTCTCAGTCTGCCAGGAGAAGTGGGTGGTAATTCCCTATTGTGGAGAAGGCCCCAAGCCCCTGTGTCCAATGGTTTTAATTGAAAGGGTTATCAGTGGGGGCTAGGTAGTAGAAATGTACAGGTGATCTCATTACATCAGTATGTTAATGTTCACAGAGAATAGATGATGTTTTGAAGAAAACAAATGGCAGGAACACACCGATTTACATGGGTTTGAGACAAGACGAGTAAACATAACATAAACATAAGAGTGCCAAAGGGTTTAGGGTCAGGGTCTGCGAATAATGAAAATTTCCTTCCCAGCATGAGCCAGCCATCACAACTTTGAGGGAAAAAACAAAGCATGCTTCAGGGAATTTACTTCTAGACCTGATTTCCCCCAGGAACCACCCAATCCAGTTTAGAGCTGCCTCCAGTACTGTTTCAAGCTTGAGCCAGGTGAATCAGAGCTGCCAAGAGATAAAGAGACGTCTTTCAGATAGAATGAGGACTCTGGCCATATCAAAGCCGAGGGGTGAGGGTCTTTTGCGCTTTCTCATGTCCCCCAAGTCCTTCCCTGATGACCCCCTGCAACTGTGCCTGTCTTAGGTTACCCTGCCATGCAGGGGGTCTTACCCACCATTGACTAACCAGCCATCCTCCGGGGCCAAGCAGAGTGATGTGAGGAAGGCAGGGGCTGCACCCCTGCCATGGGGACAGGTTTTTGTCTCCTTAGTTCCAAAAGCCTCCTTAGGGCCTTTTCGCCTGTCAGTGAGGCTACAGTCCCTGAAAGCAGACAGGACAGTTCCCAACAACTCTGAAGTGTGACCGCTAAGTCTGACCACTATGTTCATCAGAACTCACACCATCTTGCCTCCCCACACTACTGAGTCCATGTTAAGCTCCATGGTATTTTGGCTTTCTTCTCTTCCTGAAGCCCCACTTTTCTACTACATTCCACCTGTGGGGCAGGGAATCTTTAAATAGATCATTTCCCATTAATTTTGTATCAGTGTGAGTTTCTGGGGAACCATTCTGAGCCTGTGGCCACCTTGTACTTGTTAGCCAATAAGCAGGCAAATCATGTGTACTAACGATAGATTGGTGTTTTGCATCAATCAATGTTTGGCTAAACTTACTGCTTTTGATGCTTAACCAGAGGACCCCAACATATTGCACATTTGGTAAAGGCAATAACTGATGGTAATGTTAGAAACAAATATAACGATCTAATAACATTTAGACATTAGCTAATCAACTGATGCTACAATAGGTAGTTATTAAGAAATTGTTATGCCACTTATTCTCAGTGTGAATGTAGAATTAAAGCTCTTTTTTGTACTCCCAAATTGCTTTTTAAAATTTTGCTAATATGATATTTTGCACAGTATTTTTAAACTATTGGTTAATAAACCTGTTTCCTTTGTAGTTGACTATTAGATAGCAGTTAACAGTCATAATGTTTCATGTATCTGAAATTCAGTATATTTAAATTTTTTTTAAATGAACGAAGACATAAATCAATGGATATTTTAGGATTTTCCTCCTTGAAAAGTAGTCGGCAAAATTGAGTTTCTAAGTCATAAATTTAGAATCAAAACAATAACTAGAGTGCTTGGTCAGCTCTTTGTTTCTTTAAATACACATTACCTAACATTGTAATAAAACCCCCCAAAAATGAAATTCTCATTTCTCTTTTATTTTTTTTAATAACCAAATGCACCAAACCTCATCTGAATCTATTTTGGTTTGAGTGATTTATCATCATACTACTTTTATTGATTAAAGTTGATGATATGTGGATTGATGGCAAAGGTTGACATTTCTAGTCTTTGACTAATATCTGTGTTGGAAGTAATGAAATTGTAGCAATATACAAAAACTAAGAACATTTAATTCTTTCCTAGTACATCTCTGGTTCCAGTGATATCTCTGAAGTAGCCTGTTAACAGACTGACATAAGATAATTTTAAGCTGTTACAATAACGTCATTTGAAAGCCAACAGAATATCAAGAATTGTATATAATGAGACTGAATGGAGTCATGGGAAAATTCATGAAGTGAAAGAAGGAGAAATAACTCTAAGGTAGTATTTTAATTATTATAAATATTCAAGGTAACTATATGGTATAATCAAGTTTTTGACCTTAAAAATGTTCAAATATGTTCGTATTATAAATTATAGTTAAGGGTTAGCATACTTTCGCTGGAATTACAGCTTTTTCATATACCACATAAAAAAAACCATTATCCACTTCTCTATTTATTGAAATATCACTTTGGTAATACATTTTTATCCTTAATACAATTCTTTATTACAGTATAAAATTTCCATAATTGGAATATCCATTTAATTCTAATCTTTTTTAATTAAAAATATGTGAATTATAGCAAATGGAATGTATCTTCAAGAAATTCCCTTTTATCTTTCTGTGCACAAAAGAGCCCTTTAACAGTCTAATTAGTAATTGTGTTAATAGCTTTGGGAATAAATTAAAGCACTAAAATTTTTGGTAAGAGTTACAAATAATGACATCTATTTTACAAATATGTAAATTTGATGATCAACACTAGATGCTAGCTCGTATAACTAGTTGAAAGAGTGGAGAAATCATATTTGTATATTAAACAAGTTAGGATTGTCATTACCAAAATTATACTAAATATACTATATAATATCTTTTAAACTGTCTTAGACTTTCTATTTTTAAATGCAAAAGAGAGCATTTAGAAAAATATATTCAGTTGTACAAATTTGCAAATGTACTCACACACATTTATAATTCAAAATTTAAAACAATGTGCTGCTTGTAAGTTCAAATGCTTCCAAAAATAATAAAATTTAAATATTCAACACAACCTGCCTAAAGCAAAACTCAAAAATCCCACTCTTTGAGGCATAGCACAATCCAGCCTCCTTCTTTCCCTCTACTTTCATCTCCTCTCTAACTAATACTCTGCTTGCTTCTGGCCTGCTTCACTGACTCCTTCCTCTTTCTGGAATGTGCAGAATGTTCACTTTGCCTCAGCATTTTTACGCTGTCCCCTCACCCCACTGCCTGCTCTCCCATCTTTTCCTGGCCTGGAACATGGAGAAAAAGCCACAACTCTGTTGTTTCAACAACAAAAACTTTCTCAATCATGATTTTAATATCACAAACTGTTACTGCACCACTGCATTTTCAAATTATTTGGCATGCTTTTTTACATAGCACTTATCTTCCCCTTATATTTGGTAAAACTGACCTATTTATTATGTTCATTGCATACTTATTTGCTCCAGTAGAATGTAGCTCCGTGAAGACAGCGTTTATATTTTTCATTTTTATTTTTATTGTATTTTTTCTATTACTATTTATCCTCCTTATACACTCTCCCCTACACCTCAATCACCACACTGTTGTCCTCATCCATGAATCCCGTTTCCTTTTTGCTCCTTTCCGCCACCACCTAATCCTGCCCCACCCATAGCTGCCTTCTTGCTCTGTATCTGTAATTCTGTTTCTATTTTACTTGTTAGTTTAGTTTGTTCATTAGATTTCACACATGAATGGAAGCATATGGTATTTCTCTTTGTCTGACTGGCTTATTTCACTTAGCATAATGTTCTCCAGGTCCACCCATGCTGGCAAAAAGGGTAAAACTCTCTTCAGGGTTTATTTTTAAACATGAGGAGGAACCCTCAGAACATAGAATTTATTTATAAAAAGTTGTGTATTTATTTCTTACATGTTTAAACTTCACTTATCTTCAAAGCACTCTCCACTTGATGCAATATGCCTATCAAGACTTTTTCCACTGCTCAAAACAGTTTTTGAACTTGTCAGTTTTGATGCTTTTTCAGTGCTTTTGCCTTTTTTTTTTTTTTTTTTTTTTTTAACGTCTTCCACATTTCACGTTTCCCTTTGAGGGCTTTTTTATCCAGGAAACAAAAAGTCTCTGGGGTGAAATCTGGTGAATGGGGAAGGTGGGACATGGGGGTCGTGCCATTTTTGGTCAAAAACTGCTGAACACTCAGCCCAGTGTGGGCAAGTGTGATAGTAAATCACCCATCATAAAGCAGGCAGACAGGTTGAAAGCAACTTCAAAAGAATTTGCTAAAGTGGAATGAAGTCTCTCACAACAACACCAGCTGGTACACTGATACAGATGGGTTCCTAGAACACTCACTTAGGGGGGGAAACTTGTACTACAAAGGGTGGGCCCTCCAGGAGATAACTCCGGGTATTTTGGGCTCTCTCCCTCGTAAACTTATAGCAGGTTCCAAATAAAGTGCTCACTATATAGTAGATACTCAAATAACTGTCAAATGAATAACTGAATTTTAAAAATAAACATAAGAAGTTCAAGCTTACCTCAAACAATAAATAATAGAGATTTGATTATAGCCTAGGTCTTTCTGATATTAAGGACTTGATATTATAGTACATGTCTAGTTCTGTAAGCAAATAACACTAAGTATATTTTCAAACTGAGACTATCCACTTACTTTTCTATAAACTCATTTTTAGTACCTCTACATTTAAACAAAATATGCACCATTAGAAAACATTATTGAGAATATGGCTTCCATTTCATTGTGTGTTGACCTATCAATGAAATAGCTGGAGAAGTTACTCATCCAAATGAAGTGCTCAAATACTTTAATTGCAGATCTGTAAACATTAACTTATTTCCTGTGACTATGGAACTGCTTTCGCATTTTTCTAACTGAAAATATTCCACAGTAAATAAGAGATGCCCAATTCAGTTTCAGTTCTATTTGTGGTTAAGCACTATCTATGACTCACAGAGAGTAAATTACAAGGTGACAAAGAAGCCATTTTTAATATGGATGCTGAAAATAACTTTGAGATGTGAAGATAATATATCAGTTGAGAGAAATTTTTGAAAAACTCTGAGGAGTTAAGAGGCATAATGTGGTCATGGAATGGTGAATACTCCAGCAGAATTAGCTCCCACGGTTCTTGTTACGGGACAATGAAAGATTAATCAGGAAAAAAATGCAGAGGGGATTTTTATGCCTAGCTAAATTTATATTACATTTATGTAGGTGTTATAAGCACAAGAAGGTGAGAGCTAATTCAATAGAATAGAACTTGAAACAACATGTGTTATTTTTTCAATTAAATTTATTGTGGTGACTTTGGTTATCTTTGACAAGTCTTATCTTACATTGCGTATATTTGTATGAGTGTTTTATTTGTGCATGTTTATGTCATTGTTGGATATAAAAATGCTAATTAGAATAAAGATGTAAGGCACATTTAGAGACAAAGATTGAAATGTAATGCATTTCTAAATAAAGAAATATAATTCTTTTAGAACTAAAAGAAACACCCCTACATTTCACATTGATGGAAATAAAAGTTATGACACTGCAGTTAGTTTTTGCTAATTTGGCTTAAAAATTTTGAGTAACTTTTTTGTGCTTGATTATAAAACCATAAAATGAGATGGTATAAACAAACACTTAAAATTCATTATTTAGCTTAGAAGAGTGCTTTTCAAGTTGATTTTAATGCACAGTAAATTAGTAAAATTTACTAAAGTTGCTAAATGAAGAGTTAATTTTTCTATGCTATTTATTACTTAATAATATTTTAACTCCATGCTATTAGTCTGATCTTTGGAAAGTGGTGATATATTTTGACTTTACAAAGTTAATCCACAGTTATTAAATATTTAAAATATATCTGAAATTATTTTATTTTATATTATTTGTCTTTTCAATATACTAAATTTTGTTAAAATATAGTAAATTTAATATTAATTTATTTTCAATACTAATTACTCCAATATATCTGTGGAAAGATGGTAAATTGAGCAGTTTTCTGCTATAACTTCCAAGTTATGAGAGGTCATTGAAATCATCATGGATATAATGCATACTTTTTAACCTTTTGGTTTTATATATGAATTTTACAAGTATGCAAGGTAAAAAGACATATGATTAAATTGTCACACAACACATGCACATGACTGATTTTTAAAGAGGAATACCCATTTAAAATAAAAGTAGGTTTTAGGAGAAAAGAAAATGGAGTGCCTCTTTTGCATTGTCAATTCACTATTTTCATGGTAGACTCTTTAGGAGGTGAGTTAAAATTAGGGTATTTTATTCATACAGAAAAATTGAAACAAATTCAAATATATAAATTATTATGATGGTTAGCTTTTTTCCTTCCTCAAGTTATAAAAGAAAACACAAACAGATGAAAATTTTCAATAAAAATGGATAATAACTGTCAGAGTGAAGAATGTAAGAAAATAAGAACAAACTATACAATGACTGAAATAAGCAAAGTTAATATAGCACCTCATAAAAAATGAACTCTAGAAATGCTGCACTTCATTCCTTAATTTTTCATTCTAATTTCCAATAAAAAAATGCCAAAGTTGGTTAAGTGTAGCCATTAGACACTGTCTCCTAGGATGTGATTTCAGGCATAAGCTGTGGTGCAAAACACAAAATGCAAGAGACTAGAGCACACTGTGGTTTATAGATTTTTAATTCCTTTTTACAAGGAAAGAGTGGACCCTTTGAGAAGTTCAGGAATAAATATCATTATAAGTAGCTGGAAAAACAGGCCAAAGGAATGAAGATTCTCTTCAGTTAAGCAGAGTGCATTAGAAGACATCCCACAGGCACTATAAATTTGAATTGCAGTGTTAGCTAGACTATCCCTTGCAGTTTATGATTTAACAAGAGTCACAACAATGAAGTTAGGGGAGCAAAATGTGAAGCAAAAACTCAGAGTAGTTGGCTTTAGGTGCTGATAATTGTTTTGGCTCTGAGTCATGACTCTGATATTTTCTTATGCCACAAATACATGGCATCATAAATATTATAAATCATTATAAATATTATGCCTTATTAATAATCTCTAAGCATGTTTCTTCACTTGGAGAACAATACCTACTTGAAGAGCCATAGATTAAGTATGTTTAATATAACCACTATATGTCTAGCACAGGGGAGATACTTAAGGAAAAGCAACTGCATCATCAATATCATCATCATTAGTGTAAAAAACTATTATAAAATATATTTTGGTAAACTGAGATGGATCATAACAAAGAATGTAGAAAAAAGACAAGTTATATGTTGGAAATTTGCTTTAGTGTTTTAAAAAACATTTATTTCTATGTATAATAAAATAAAATTTTCTAATTTTGTGTATTAGTTTTAATGGGGCTTATGTTAACAAGTTACCACATATTTAGTGTCTAAAAACAACATAAATTTCTGATTTTATTTTCCTGGATGTCAGAGTCTTCAATGGGAGTCAGGGCTGCATTGCTTCTGGGGGTCCAAGGGAAGAATCACTTTTCTCCTCTTTGCCAGCTTTCTGGAAGCTGTATTTCTTAGTTCATTGCTCCCTTGCTGCATCTTCAAAACCCATAATCTCACACTGAGTTCCTTTTATGTTGCTATTTCTTTTGCTCTCCCCCTCTAATGATCTCTTTCACTTATAAAGACCCTTGATTCGTTTAGTCCATTTGGATAGGGCAGGATAATCTCTCAAGATCAATTGATTAGTAACATTAATTCACAACCTTTATTCCTCTTTGCCATTTAACCTAACATATTTACAAGTTCCAGGAATAAGGATATGGACATCTTTGGTGGGCAGGCAACATTATTCTCTCTCCCACATTCTGGAAGGAAAACATAGTGAAAACATTTAAATAAATATGGAAAAATAAAACAATTATTTTCAAATACATATAAGAGAATATGAAGTTGAGAAATTAAGACAAAGTAAATGAATGATCATACCCAAAGGAAAATAATATTCTATGCATCACTTGAGTTTAATTTTTATGTATATATTTATATTATAAAATAATGATATTATATTTTAAAACATTAAAATACATTTTTTTTAATGTTTGGTAAAATTCGCCTGTTAAGCCTTCAGGTCCTGGCTTTTCGTATGTGCAGAGTTTTTTGATTACTGCTTCTATTTCTTTAGTTGTTATTGGTCTATTCAGGTTTTCTGCTTCTTGATTCATTTTCGGAAAATTGTGTTTCTAGAAATGTATCCATTTCACCCAGGTTGTCTAATTTCTTGGCATATAATCCTTTGTATTTCTGTGGTACCAGCTGTTACTTCTCTTTTGTTTGATTTTATTTATTTGGGTCCTCTCTCTCTCTCTCTCTCTTTTCTTTTCTTTTCTTTCTTTTTTTTTTGATGAGTGTGGTTAAAGGTTTGTCAATTTTGATTATCTTTTCAAAGAACCAGCTCCTGAGCTCATTGATCCTTTGAAATGACACATAGGACAAGGATTTAATCTCCAAAATATATAAAGAAGTCATATGACGCAACACCGGGAAGACAAATAATCCAATATAAAAATGGGCAAATGACCTGAATAGACACTTCTCCAAGAAGACTATAGCCCAAAGACATATGAAAAGATGCTCAACATCACTATCCATCAGAAAGATGCAAATTAACACCTCAGTGAGATATCACCACATTCATGTCAGAATGGCTGTCATTAAAAAATCAACATACAACAAGTGCTGGCAAGGATTCGGAGAAAAGGGAACCCTAGCACGCTGTTGGTGGGAATGTAGACTGGTGTAGCCACTGTTGAAAACAGTATGGAATTTCCTAAAAAAATTAAAAATAGAACTGCCTTTCAAAATAGTGATTCCACTGCTGGGAATATACCCTAAGAATCCCAAAATGAAACACCAATTCTAAATAATTTATGCACCCCTATGTTCATAGCTGCACTAAAATAGCCGGCTGCTGAAAACAGCCTAAGTGCCCATCAGTAAATGAGTGGATCAAAAAACTGGTACATTTACACAATGAAATACTACACTGCAGAAAGAAAGAAAGAACTCCTTCTACCTTTCATAACAGCATGGATAGAACTGGAGAATATTAT
This sequence comes from Pteronotus mesoamericanus, assembly GCF_021234165.1. Classification (NCBI taxonomy): domain Eukaryota; kingdom Metazoa; phylum Chordata; class Mammalia; order Chiroptera; family Mormoopidae; genus Pteronotus; species Pteronotus mesoamericanus. The sequence goes on from NW_026555071.1 coordinate 309,794, forward strand.
GTAAAGTGAAATAAGCCAGTCTGCGAAAGGCAAATACCATGTGATCTCACTTACAAGAGGAATCTAATGAACAAAATAAACTAATGAGCAGAATAGAACCACAGATATAGAAACATGGAATAGGTGACAGCAGCCAGACGGAAGAGGGGAAGGGTAAATGGTAGCAAGAAGGGGAAGGGAGTAGTCAAAGAACACGTATGAATGACCCAGGGACATGGGCAACTGTGCATGGACTGACTGTAGTAGTGAGGGGGGCAGCCGAGCCGAGGAGGGCAAAGGGGGACAAATCAGGGAAACTGTCATTGAATAACAATTAAAAAAATAATTTGGCTGATAGACAAACAGCTTGATAACATAAATGTTACCAAAAGAAATCACAAAGCAGATGCACTATAGAAGGAAATCTTTCTCATTTAACAATATATTTTAGTAAGCTTTTGAATATTGATCACACTCAATTGGTGAAGCATTAAAGTTTATCTTTAAAGAAACAAAAAGATGATACTCAGAAAATGGGGATGGAAAGAGACTTGCCTTGGAGTGATAAATACACAACAAAATATACAGATGATTTACTGTAGAATTGTATACCTGAAACCTATGTTATTTTATTAACCAATGTCACCCCAATGTTCAATAAAAATAAATTGAAAAAACAATAAAAGTATTAAAATACAGAGTATCAATAATAAATATTTCAATTACCTTCTTATTGCTATGACATAATCAATATGAATATTTTTCATTAAACCTGCCTAAACTTCTTGTTTTCTTGGAAAATCATTTACAAAAGGCACTACACACCCTTATACACATTCTTTTAATGTAATTATGGGTTTGTGAGACAAAACATAAAGATATATATATCTCATCATTTAAAAGGTGACATTCTATTGTTTGTATAAATGTATATGTTTCTTTTTTTAAAGATTGTATTTGTTTTTAGAGAGGAAAAGGGAGAGAGAAACATCAATGTATGGTTGCCTCTCACGTGCACGTCCTGCTGGAGTCCTGGCCAGCAACCCAGACATAGGCCCTGACTGGGAATCGAACCAACGAGACTTTGGTTTGCAAGCTGGTACTTTTCTCCTGAGGCACACCAGCCAGGGCAAAGAAGTTTCTTAACCAATATGCTATAATTAAACATTTAGGCTGTTTTCATTTTTATAGTATGTTGAGAATTTCTGTGATCAGTCTTATTATAGAGAACCTGTAGTTTATTTTAAGGCTACTAATGGTCTTTAGCTAGGCAGAGGGCCTATGAAGGCACCCCCAAAATAGACCCCTGTGGTATAAAGAATGAAAAGTTAAATGAACAAATAATAAAATAGGAAAAATTAAAAGTACTAGTGTTGTTTTAAAAGATATATGATAACTGGATAAATTGTTCTAAAATAAACCTGATACAGGAAAAATAATGAAAAAATTGTTAATTGATAGCTGATTACAAGGCTGAGAAATAAAAAATAAAAACTAAAACTATTGTTTTTGAAATTAAAGAAAGAAAAATAAAATTTTAAAAATATATATTTATTGATTTGAGAGAGAGAGAAAGAGACATCAACTTGTTGTCCCATTTATTGATGCATTCATTGCTTCTTGTATGTGCCCTGACCTGGGATCGAACTGCAACTTTGGCGCACTGGGATGACACTCTAACTAACTGAGCTACTCGGCCAGGGACTTAAAATATTTTTAAAGGTTAAAACTGAGTTAGTAATAAAATAAAAATCAGGATGAAGATTCTAAATTGCCAAAGGAGAGATTTAAGACATAGAAGTTGATAAATGAAGCAAAAAAAAAGCGTATGTACAGATAAAATATGAAGGCAGTATAAGTTCAAATCATCCAATTATGATAAAAGGTTCAAATAAATTTTGTTAAGATAAAAACTCATGGTTGAGAGGGTAAGAAACTAACAAAACTATAAACATAAGTCCACATGAGAGACAAGTTAAAATGAAATTAAAAGGTTTAAAACAATGTTTTTTTAAAAAGCTAGACATTGGTAATTAAAATATTTTAAAGAACTGGAAATGTTAACATAAGGTGAAAAAAAAATCACTTGATGAATCATTACACAAAAAAAATCCATGACATTTGGTACTGTCATAAGGGAACATTAACCGGGATAATCATGAAACTTTGTACTCAGAATAACATAGTCAAAATCATTAATTTACAAACTGTTAGAAATAAAAGCACACTAAAAAAAATCCTAATCATTAGGAGGAAAAGATATTATTCAAAAGTTAATAAGTTCCTCTAGTTATTGTATGTATTCACCTGTCTAATTTTTTGCCCCAGCCTAAATTTTTTAAGTATGGGTATTCTTTTTGCCTTATGTGTTTATAAATCCTTAATGTCTAGCAGAGTGCCTGATGTATAATATAATATCAATAAATATGGAAGACTAGAATAAAAACACTTAAAATTTCAACAGAAAAAAAGATTTTTTTAAAGTATAACAACTGAGTGGTTTTTATTGTATTCAAAAGGTTGTACAACTATCACTACTATCTAATTCCAGAACATTTTAACTAACCCCAAAAGAAACCCCAGTATGCATCCCCCCATCCTCCTTCATCACAGACCCTGGGAACCACTAATCTACTTTCTCTCACCATAGATTTGCTTATTCTGAGTATTTCATAGAAATGGAGTCATATAATATGTGGTATTTTGTGACTGGCTTCTTTCACTCAGCAAGGTGTATTTAATATTCATCTATTCTGTAGCATGTATCAGTATTCCATTCCTTTTTATGCCTAAATAATATTCCATTGTATAGATAGATTATATATATTTTTTAACCATTTGTCAGTCAATGGAAATTTGGGCTGTTTCCATAAACGTTCATATGTAAGTTTGGTTTTCTTTTTAACAAAAGTTTTAAATTTGAGCATGCATACACCTCAAATTTTTGGGTCAATTTGGTTTACTCTATAAACAAAAGAGTTTGTTTTATTCTCAAGAGAGAAATAGAGAAATAGCGATGCTAGAGAGAAACACTGATCAGCTGTCTCCTACATGCCCCCCAGCTGGGGATCAAGCCCACAACCTGGGCATATGCCCTGACCAGGAATTGAACTGATGACCTTTCAGTAACGGGACAATGTTCCAACAACTGAGCCATGCCAGCCACGGCAATTTGGTTTACTCTTGAAGTCAAAGTCAGTACTAAGAGCAAACTGTCTACTAAAGGAAACTATATTCACAGTGGAATGAGTTTCATTGAAAGGCACAAGCTACTGGTCCCTAGAGTGGTAGAAAGGAAGGCTAGATGAGATTCTTGATAGAATACAGGATGTTCAACTAGTAAGAAGCAAGAGTATAGGGTTTAACAGAAAATATTCTGAATCCTAACTGTTCAAGTTCAAATTTCACTTCTGCTACTTGCCAGCAATGTTACCTTGGGCAAACCACTTAATCTGGTTTAGCTTCTGAATTTCCTCCTATTTAATATGAAAGCATCTGTCTCCCTGGGGTTCAGTTGCAGAGTATCCACCGTAGGGAAAAAAAGGATTTACAGTTTTTTTGTATGGAGCAATAAAATAACAAATAATAATCCAAGAATAAACTCTGTTTTGTGTAGTCACAACTGCAAACCTTTTGTCCCACCCTGTATATAGAGCTCCTAGCACAAGTACTGGCACAAAGTAAATACTCAAGTAATTGAAGTTACTATGATCATTTGAATTGCTATGATCATTATGAGACTTGAGTTTTAGAAATCCTGTTTTTTTTTTTAGAAAAAAAGATATTTATTAAAAGTAAAAAATAATTTTAAAGGAGGCAAAATAAATCTAGACCTGAGCCAGTTCTAGAAAACTACTGTTATTTTATTTTTATTTATATTTTTCTTACTTTATTTTTTAAAATCAGTACACTTTTTACATTTAATACTTATTTATGTTTACACAATTATCATAAAAAAATTAGATATATTACAAAGAAGAAACCATTTGTAGTAGTACCATGTGTTGAATATCTAGAGATAATCATAAATTTATATGGTTACATTCACACCATTTTATTGAATGTCATTAATAAATGCAAATAACCTGAATGTGAAAAGAAAAAATATATTTTAAAGTTCTTGATATTCATCAAACTGATGTATAAATTTAAAGGAATTTCAACAAAAGTCAATACAAATTTATATATATTTAAAAAAAATACAGCACTAAGAATCAACAAGCTAATTTTACAGAAGAATAAGGAGGGCAAAATTTCATTTTGGGATATTAAAGCATAGCATGAAATCATAAGATTTAAAATAGACTTGTACTGATGCAGGGACAGACAAATAAATTTTAAGAATAGATTACCCTGACATATACCCAAACACATTTACAATTTGTATGGTAGGATATGGATAATTAATTAAAAAATTAGAGATTATTCAATAAATACATCTAAAAACTAAATCTGTTTCCAGAATAAAAATAAAATAAAATAAAATTGGATCTTTACTTCATGTAGTTGAAAGAAATTAATTCAAAATTTATATTGACTTAAATATCAAATACAAGTGGAAAACTTTTAATAGGGAATATAGAGGAAAATCTTTCTGACCTTTGATTATCATTAATTATGTAGCACCAAATATAAAAAAATTAATTATTTTGTCCACATTTATATGAAGAATTTATGTTCATTAAAAGTTAAGATAGAGGTCATGACATGGTTGCAGCATTGTCCTGATACACCAAGGTCACAGGTTCCATCCCCTCTCAGGGCACATACAAGAATCAAACTATGAATACATAAGTAGAAAAACAAATCTCTCTCTCCCCCCTTCCTATCTCTCTAAATCATTTTTTTAAAAAAGGGAAAAGACAAGTTACCAAGTGGTAGAAGATAACCACACTTGCCAAAAAAAGTAGGTATTAGAAAATTTTCAAAACAAACTATAAAAATTAAGAATTTAAATGAAGAAGATAAGTGAGAAGCTTTTAATAGAAGAGGAAAAATATATAACTAAATAAACATACCAAGAAATACTTAAGCTCATTAGTAATCAGGAAAATAAAAATCCAGATGACAATGAAATACCATTTTGTACCTAAAGGTAAATGTTAAGACCTCTAATTTTTTTTAATATTATGGAGTATGTAATCAGCCTGATTTCATATCTATTGCTGGTGGGTGTTAAAATTGATACAATCACTTTAGAAAAAAAAAAGTTTGTCAATGTGTATATTCAGATATATGACCATGATTTTCCACTTGTAGATATGTACTCAAGATAAACTTTTTCAATTGTATACCAAGAGGTGTGAGAAAGAATGCTCTGAGTAGTGTTACTGGTAATGGCAAAACATTAACTCAGGCAGAATCCAATGTTCATTCATGAGGAGAGGAATAGGTAAATACATTTTTATATCCACAAAATGAAATATAACCATATGTGACTATTGATCCATATAGCTGAATATTAATCATCAGTCAAAATGAACAAATTAAAGCTACAGAAACAACAATGCAAATAACTCTACCAATATAATATTAAGTAAATGGAAAATGTAATAAAAGTTTACATAGAGCATATTTCCTTTTTTTATACAATTTCAAAAATTGAAAATCAAGCAACAAATATTTCACAAAAATACATATGAAGTGTAACTTTACATGAGTGTATACACTCATGTATAAAATACAAATATATGTGTAGTATATGTAACTTATATGTACAATACATATCATATATATGATGAGTAAACAAAACTCAAGTAGAAAAAGCAGAATAGAAGAATTATAACTTAATTTGTAAATTAAAATAATCCTTCTCTTTGGTGATAAGTTCACAATGAAACTTCATGGACATTTACTATTTTACAAACTATTACAAATTATACATAATTCCAAAAGAGATCTATAGATTAAACATAATTAGTGTATCAAATAATTATGATTAATGTAATTCTGTAAAACAAATTCATAACATAATGGAGATGTAAATTCATAAATTTTCAAATAATTCTGATGATTAAAGAAAAATGACAAGTCCTTTTCATGACCACATATCCTTCATGTAAGAAATCATATACATATGCAGATTTATTAAAATAATTATATGGTTTAGTTGAGTTCTTTCCATTTTTTCCTAAGAATTCTGTTTCACTACAATGAAGCCAAATAGTCCTCCTAATAAACTATTAGTCACAAATTGTCCAATAGAAAAAGTCTGAAAATTATATATACAAATAGATTTTTTTATTGAATTATATTTGAACATTACTTACAATCATGATGCATTACTTTTCTTTTGTCTTTAAATATGATTGATGTAATTTTAAAATGTTTTAATTACTAAAGAACTGAAGTGTAGTATAATTTAAGTGAATTAGGATTTTTTTTAAGTTTCTGATGTAAAGTTTATTTTGAGGTGCCAGAAACCAAGGAGATGGAGGCCTCGTGTTTCAAAGTCCACCTCCACATTTCAGAACAGGCAGAGATTTTTATAAGGAGAGAGAGGGGAAAGAGACAAAGGGATCAAGGGAGGAGGTTGAAAATTTCTCTATGCGCAGATGAGCCTAGTCCATTTCAATAAGGCAAGTGATGGTCCAGTGCATGTCATCCTGGTTTAGTCTTCCTGGCTTCACACCATCCTGGGTCCATGGTAGAAGGTAAGCAAGTTTCCCAGAGCTGGGATGCCTGAAGGCTGGAGATGGTATCTTTTGAAGTTAGCTCCTAGGATTTTATTAAGAGTTTCCAAATTCTGGAGGGATCGAATCGGGAGAAAAACATAAATGCTACAACTTACAAAATTGCTCTGTGAAAACAGACAAATTTTATAAAAATTAACAATATTTTAAATAAAATCATAAGAACAATAATTATCCTCAGTTCATTCAGCCCTACAATCAATTCTTGTTTATCCCGATTATCCAACAGCATCTTTGCAAACCCAGACATTTCCCAAAGGCCCCCAAATCCCCACTTATTTCAAAGTATGATCTGAAAATTTATTCTCAGAAATGCATATTTTAGAATAAGTCAGAAACCTTTCCAAGAATATTTCTGAAGATGAACATTTGTGCAAATGCATCAGAGTAAAACAATGACTGTCTAAATGACAAAAAAATACTTAAAATTACATAGTTATAGATCAGATTAAAATGCAATTGGCAAAGGAATTTGCTCTTTGTAACAACATGATAAAACAACAATTAAACTTACAAATGAAAGTATATCAGACTAAGAAATCAATTAATTTGTTCCCTACTGTCAGTTTTACCTGGGGTTTCTTTTGCAAAATAACAATTCATTTTGGGAAATCAAAGGGAGCTTTAGACTTTTTCATTTACTATTTTTTTTAGGTGATATCTCATTGTGTTTTCTTTTTCTTTTTTTTAATTGTTGTTCAAGTGCAGTTGTCTCCATTTTCTCCCCACCACTTTTCCCCCTCCCCAACCTCCCTTACCTGACAGCTCAATCCTACCCCTCTTTGGCTTTGTCCATGGGTCCTTTATATATGTCTATGGTCATACCACCTCAATGTGCCTGATCTCGTTTGATTTCAGAAGCTAAGCAGGGCCAGGCCTGGTTAGTACTTGGACGGGAGTCATTTCTTGATGACAGTGAAAAAATGTAAGAGCAGGATTCATTATGGAAAATATATTTTGAGGAAAACTAAAAATAAAATGTACACTTAAAAATATGTAATCTGAAATTTCTTGTTAATATTAACTTATTTTGTTAGTGTTTTATATTGAATTGTATCCTCTCAAAATGTGTATGTTGAAGATCTAACCTCCAGCACTTCTGAATGTGAACATGTTTGAAAATAGGATCTTTGCAGGTGTAATTAGTTAAGTTGAGGTTATGCTGGCAGAGATGGTACCCTAAGCCTATGACTCCAATATAAAAACAATAAATTACAAGTTGAAGAGCCATAAGGTGCAGAGTCTATTTTGGAAGTAGTTCTTACAGTGACAGAAACAACGGGGGAGACCAAGTGAGGGTACTAAAGAAGAATGACACCTCAGACATGTACAGTTATATCAAAGTATCTCAAACATAAAACACTCCTCCTAGCCAATAACACACATCCTAGCCAGATAAGCTTAAAGCTTCTGAAGGGATTGAGCAAAACAGAAAAAAAGAAAGAGAGAAAAACTCATGGACACAGTGCGGTGATTGCTGGGGATGGGAGGAGGTGATGGAGGGATGGGGGGGATAAGTGGTGGTGGACAGAGACTTGACTGGGAATGGTGAACACACAATACAAGGTACAGATGTGTTGTAATTTTGTTAACAACTGTCCCTCCAATAAATTCAATAGAAAAGAAAAATAAATAAATAAACAAACAAACAAACACACCTCACAAGATAGGCACATTGATCTCAGACCTATTACCAAGAGAGTTTATGTGACCTTCGGGAAAAACTACAAGGCATTTTAAGAGGTAAGAAAAAACAGTATCACGAAACAAGGCAAACATCACAAATGGATTCAGTCATTACACAGATTTCAAAATTATCAGAGAATGTATAACACCTATAAATAATTTGTTAAAGAGACTGGTATTAAAAATAGACAACATAAAAGAACAGACATGTAATGTTAGTAGAAATATATTTCCTTGAAGAAAGAAGGAAAAAGTATTAAACATTAAAAATGAAATAACAACACTAAAGAATGCCATTTTTGGTCTCCTCAGTTGCCTAGACATAGATGAGGAAAACATCAGTGAGTGAAGATAAGTCGATAGAAATTGCAAATATATATCACATATACAATGATTTAGAAATGTCCAAAACTTAAATGCAAAGAGAAAAAAAAGAATGAAAAAAGACTAGAATGTTCAGGAACTGTGGAAAACATTTTAAAAGAGTAACATAAATATAATTAAATTGCCAGAAGAAGAAAGATAGAAAGGAACTGAGGAAATATTTAAAGTAATAATGCCCAAAAGTTTTCAAAAACATGAGGCAACAGACTGAAGATCCGGGAAACTCAATATATCAACTAGGAAAAAGCACATGAAAAAAAATTCCTACCTATTAGGCCTATCATATTTAAATAGCAGAAAATCAAAACCAGAAAATATTTAATAAAGCCTGAACAGAAAATTGCCTTATTTATAGAGGAACAAAGATATAAATGACAACAGACATATCATCAAACCCCGGCAAGAACAGAGAGTGGAAATAGGGTAAGGGTCATCAAGGAACACGTAAAAAGGACACATGGACAAAGCCAAAGGGGGCAGGATCAAAGATGGGAGGTGGAGGAGGGTGGGGCAGAGGAAAGTGGTGGTGGGAAAATGGAGACAACTGTACTTCAACAACAACAACAAAAATGTGGAGTGAAATATTTAAAGTGTTGAAAGATAAAAAAACACCAACATAGAATTCTATACCCAGGAGAATTATCATTTGTAAGTGAAAGATAAATAAAAATTTCATCAATAGACCTGGCTTGTAATAAATGTTAAAATGTTTTACAAGAATAAAATGGTTTAGGTCAAAAAATTGTTTAAGTAAAAGAGAGAGATTGTATGAAAAGGAATAAATTGAAGTATAATCAAATCTTTAATTTTTCTTATACTCAATATAACTTCAAAATAATAATAGCAACAAGGTATTTTATGATTATATATGATAAGTGATATAAATACAATTTATAAAGGATGGAACAGTTTTTATAAGGTAAATGCATTATGCATGGGGCAATATAGTATTTTTTGAAAAAAGATTTAGATTAGTTGTAAATATATATTAAGTACTATAGGGTTACCACTGAAATTTTTTTTTTATAAAGAAGTACAATTGATGTGCTAAGAGAAGAGAGAAAATGGAATGATATAAAATGCTAAACTAAAGCCAGAGAAGGTAGAAAGAAAGGGGAGGATACATTTTTTTTTTTTAAATAGACAAGTACAAGTAGAAAATAATTACAGAGAAGATAGATATTGATCCAACTATATTAATAATTACTTTAAATTTGAGTTTTTAAATACAATTTCAAGACACACTGTTAGAGTGGTAGAAAGAACAAATTGTCTAGCAGAAACCCCTTTTATATGTAAAGACACTCATAGATTTTTCATGCAATAGATATTTCATGCAAACAATGATCAACATTTAAAGTTGCTATATTAATAATTTCAACTATAGCAGATTTAGAACAAAGATAATTTTCAAGGATGAAGAAGGGTATTATCTGTGATTAAGAAATGAATTCTCTAATAAGACATACAATCATTAGAATGTACACACCAAACATCAGTGTGCCAAAATATGTGAGACAGAAACTGGTAGATTTGCCAGGAGAAATAAGTAAATCTACTATTAAAGTTGAAGGCTTCAAAACCCCTTATAATACAAACGACAAACTCAACAGGCAGAAAATCTATGAGAATATAGTTGAACTGATCAGCATCATAACTCACGTGGACCTAATTGACATTTATAGACTATTTGTTCCAACAAGATCAGAATGCACATTTTTCTCAAGCTCACATAGAACCTTTACCAAAATAGACTGTATTAGGCCATAAAACATACCTAAATCAATTTAAAAGAACAGAAATATTATTAAGTATGCTTTCAGACCACAATAGAATTAATCTAGATATCAATAATAGAAAGATAGCAAGAAAATCAGAAAACATTTGGAGTTACACAACATATTTTTAAATATATTGTCAAATAAATCTCAAGGGAAAACAATAGAATAAATTAGGTGTAGGTCATATAGGAACTCTCTATTATCTTTGTAATTATTCAATGTCTAAAACTATTTTTAAAAATAAGGTCCTTAAAAATAGCTAGAGTTAATAAATCAACAAAGGATTTGAAGAAAATAATAAATATATTTTATTAACAAAACTAATAATAAATAGGGAAAAGCAACCAAATAATAGATGGGACAAATAAAAAACAAATGGCAACATATTAGTTTTAAACACAACCATACTGATACTAATAATAAATGTAAATAATCTGAAAACTATAATAAAAAAGAAGAAATAATCAGATTAGATTATAAAAGAACAGGATCCAATTATGTGCTGCCTACAGTATAAGTATTTTCAATTTAATCACAAATGCATCTAAATAAAAATAATGGGAAACATATACATCTACAGAATCAAAAAAAAAAAAACATGACAAACCAGTAATGTTATATTATTAGACAAAATATATTTTAGAAGAAAGAGTATTACCAGGAATAAAGAAGGCTATTTTATAGTGATAAAAGGATAAGTTCAAGAGCACATAAAAGTCCCCTAAATGTTTGTGCACCTAATAAGAGTTTCAAAATCAAGAGCTGAATGTTATAAAAATACAAGGAGAAATTGATCAAATCAAATTATGGTTACATAATTTCATACCCTTTTCTCAACATTTAATAAAACCAGTACACAGAAAATCATTGAGGGTGTAGAAAAATTGAATCATAACTACTTTAATCTAATTGATAATTACAGAACATTTTAACCAAAATCAATAGAATATATATATTATTATTTAGCTTACTCATAACATTTACCAAGGTAGATGATATTCTGGGCCATAATACAAGTTTCAATAAATTTAAAGGAATTTTAATCATACATAAGATGTTCTCTGAATACAACTAAATCAAAGTTAAAATCAATAAAATAAAGGAATATTTAAAATTCCTAACTATTTAGAAACCAATTAACACAAATTATAATGGACAATAGAATAAATATAAAAAATAATTAAAAACTAATTAAAAGTAAATGAAGACAAAAAGATGAGATCACATTCATTGGATGCATCTGAGGTAGTAAAGAGAGGAATGTCTCATACCAATGACCTAAGTTTCCACCTAAATAAAAATTTTTTAAAGGCAGCTTAAATCATTGTAAGCAGGAGAAAAATAATAATGAAAAATCAGAAGTCAGTACATTAAAAAAGTCAATGAAATCAAAATCTGAGCCTTTGAAAAGTAGCAATAAAATTGGTGCACTTCTAGTACACTTTTTTAAAAAGAAGACATGAATATTTATACCATGAGTGGGAGAAGACATTATAGACATTAAAATAATTGTAACAAATTATTGATTCTTTTACACCAATTAATTTCATAGCCTAGAGTGTATGGACAAATTCTTTCAACAACATAACTAATAAAGGTCACTCATGGAAACATAACCTTCTATTTATTAAAAGTATTGGACATCTAGTGAAAAGTCTCCCCACAAAAATCTATTTACTTATATTGTTTCACTTATGAATTTACAAACTTCCCCAGAAAATGAAAGAAGAGAAAACACTTCCTAATTCATGTTATGAGGTCAGCATCGCCAGAAAAAAAATATTAAAGGAAAAGGGAAAGGGACCCTAAAACTAGATACCAATAATCCTCATTACCAGAGGAGTAAATGTCTTTAACAAAATTACTAAATCCAGTACAAAAAATACATAAAAAGTACAACACAGAATAATCAATTTTGTTTCAGATCAGAAATTTAAGTTTGGTTTAGGATTGGAAACATTAATCCATTCCATTTAACTTATAAACAGTAAAAATAAATAAAAATATTGTCTCAGTAGAAGCTGAAAAAGCATTTGATAACAATATTAAACAGTTAGGCTTGACAAGACCCTTAGTGAACAATGAATATATAAACATGAGACATACTCACCTTTCAAAAATTGTCCACAATGAACTTGGAACTCATATATTAATAAATGGTGAATGATTGAATGATTGAATGTATTCCTCCTATTATATAGATATGCTGCAATATACAAAATGTGACCTATATAGGAATAAATTTGAACAAACATATGCAAGCCCTGTACTCAGGAAAATTAAATAATTGATAAAAATTTTAAAAGACCCAAATTCATGGAGAAATATATCATATTTATAATTGAAAAACTCATTATTGTTATAATGTTGATCCTCTCAAGAAATAATCTTTTGATTCAAGGCAACTTTAGTCAATATTCTAGATGCTTTTGTAAAGAATGGCAGTGATTTGAAAAATTACATGGAAATATAAAGGACCTAACATAGTCCAAACAAGGATGAAACCAAGAAACAAAATCTGAGGACTTGCACCACTTATCTTTAAGGATTATTATAAAGCTATTGTAATTAGACAGTATGTTGTCAACTTAAATGTATCTAGGTCAATAAACATGGTAGATTCTTTAAATAGACCCATAAAATATATGGTCAATTAATCAACAAATGTGATTAATAACAAATGTGATAAAAAAAAACAATTTATTTGCAAAAGGATACTCTTTTCCACAAGGAGTGCTAGAAAAATTGTATATATGAACACTGAGTAATTCTTGACTTTTATCTCACATCATACATAATAAACCCAAAATGGATCACCAACCTAAATGAAAGACCTAAATCTTTAAAAATTATTGACATTGGACTGTGCATGATTTCTTGAACACAGGACAAAATCATAGACAAAAGTGTAAATTATTAAAAAATAGGATTCACCAAATTAAAAATATTTGCAAGACATATTTGATGATAGGTTTATATCTACAATACAAAAGAAGTAAATCCAAATTGAAAAATGGTCAAATATTCAATAATTTCTACAGAAACTTTACCAAAAAGTTATATAGATATTAAATAAGTAGATGAAAAGGTACCCAATATTATTAGTCATTTTGGGGATGATAATTGTTTTAATGAGGTAAACTACACACTTCCTAGAATAGATAATATTTTAAAAGAAGATTGTATCAATTATAGGTGAAGATGTGGAGAAGGTGGACCTTCTATACTTTACTGGCTAAAATGTAAAATGTACAAATACTTGGGAAAGTATTTTCTCTTGTTTCTTAAAAAGATAAATATATTAAAAACACACTTACCAAATAACTACTTGAAAAATAAATACATGTGCCAGCATAAAGATCTTGACCAAAATGTTGATAGTAGTTTCAATAGACTCAAACTGGAATCATGTTCATCAATATGTGAGTAGCTGAACAACCAAGGGTACATCCACAAAAAAGAATACTACACAGCAATAAAAATGTATGTTATTTTTTATGTAAAGTATGGACAACATTAATTATGTGAAAAAGACAAAAATACTGCATGTTTTTTTCTTTATCTTTATATAAAATTATGGAAAATGTAATTTGATCTATAGAAAGAAGATTAATGATTGAGAATGAAGGAGGGAGAGAAGGGGAGGTTGGATTTCAAAAGGACTAAAGAAAACTTGAAATAAGTGTGTGTATATGTGTGTATATGCTTGTTAGCTTATATATTGATGGTTTCACAGGTACTTTCATATTTCAAAATGCATGCAGTTTATGTACATTGATTATATCTCAACATGCTAAAAAAGTGTGTAGTTACAGGCTTTTTAAGTCATTATGAGTATAAATTGCTATACTCATAAAGAAAATGTATCTTTAAAAGAGCTTATGGCTGGCTCTGTTGAGGATAGCAAGAGAAAGTTTCTATTCTGATTACTTTGAATGCCTCCTTATGTTATTCCAAAGCTGTAAATATTTTTCTTCTTGTCCTGACTTCCTTGCCATGTGTTGATCTGTGCTGAGATATTCACCCTGTGGAAATAAATTTTATATATATATATATATGCACAATAATAAAAATATTAAATACTTTTCCAACTCTGGTAATTCTAGAGGATTTTTCATTTGTGTAGTTCAGTGCAACAAGCCATTTTTGTATGGCATAAAGATTTTTTCTATGATGTCCAAGTGGAAAAAAGAGAAAAGCAAAAAATTGATAATAATAATAATTAGAATAAAATGTAATCAGATTAGAAGGTTTCACTTCCATCTTGGACTAACTGATAAACAACAACTTTTCTTGGAACCATTGAGAACTAAGATCACTGGGGAAATTGTTACTTTGCAAACATGAGAGGCAGGCTCATCTAGAGAAGATATGAAAACCAAGACCAATTTATCTAGCATAAGCTAGAAAGGTATAAAAACTGAAAAGAACATTTAAATAAAAACTTTGATGGATTGCTGAAGAATAAACTTAGACTAGCATGAAAATAAGACACTTCCAGGGGAGGCAAGCATATAGATTTCTCAACATTTTCTTGAACTTTCTTTCAGGAATCCAACAAGATAAATATCTAAGTGAATAGCTAAGAAAAATCACCTCATAGCTCTAGAAATGGAAGGTGTCAACATAAGAAACATCCAAATCTATAAGGATTGTTATGAGTTTGAGGCCAACTGATGACAATTGCTGGGAAGCAAAATCACAATGGATTGAGAAAATGCTCTGGAAAATGGCAATTTTCACCTTATTTTATACATTACAATAAAAAGAGAAGATGTAATTGGGTTATATAAAATCAGTTGGTGATAGATTAGGGAGGTAGGGGAAAACAAAACTGGGGGTAGTAGAGAACCTTTGGGATTGGATAAAATGTGAAATGATAGACACAAACTTCTTTTATATAGGTGGCTATAAAATAGTTAACAAAGATTAGCATGGTGATAATAACAATGAGGGGATTTGTGGTCCCCTTCTGGTGCAGTGCCTATGCTTGAGGGGTTCAGAAAAAGGAAATTATTTTGACATTTCAAAGGTATGTTACTATATATGCAAAAAAGATAATAGACTGGTTTAATTAAGGTAAAGATTGACTTTTGTCAGGGAAGATTCAAGTGTAGGATATGACTAGCTGCCATAAACTGCTTTAAATTAATAAGGTTTAATTTCAGGTCATCCTTTGTGGTTGCCTTAGGTCTCTGTGTTTGCAGGGCTTCTCTGGAGTCCTCTCCTGGGCTTGTCAGGTTAGTATGTGGAGCCTTTTTTGTCTACAAAGACAAGAGTAAACTTTGTGAAACAATCCCAGAGACTTTCTCCATTAACAAAGTGCTATTCTAAAGGCAAAAAACTAGCCAACATATTTTGATATTTGACCTTGGGAAGTGGGGCTGGGGATTTATCCAAAAGCCAACCTCACCCAGTCTATCTGCCTTATTGAAATGGGGGATGGAAGCGCAGAGTCCACAGGGGTCATGGCTTCCCATGACTTCAGAGAAATAGAATGAGAATACAGCAACCAGAGTCCCCTACCCCATGCAAAAAAAAAAAAAAATACAAAGCTATGAAGAAGAGTGCTCTCAGACACAAGTTTAATAAATTACTAAGATTTGATCATAATTTTTATATTTTTTCCTCCCCTTTAAAATACCACTACAACACACGGAGGACTATAATATAATAATATATAAAATAAGAATAGATTATAGCTGATGAACTCTTTCTGTGGAAAAGAACATAAGAAAGTCAATATCAGAGACAAACATAAAGATAACACAGGAAATTGGAAAACATGATACTGTCAAAGAAAAATTGCACTGGATGGTATTAAACAGGCAAAACAGACTATTTTAATCTATTGCATCAGAGGAGCAAGATTAAACTCATTTCTGTTGAAATAAAAGGATGATTTAAAAAATACTGCAGTGAGCTATTGGGGAAGTAGCTGAAGATTTTATTTAGGGATTTATTCAAAATAAGCAAGGCTGGTTCATCATTTAAAAATTAATATAATCCATCATATTGAATCAATAGAAACAGAATAATCATTTGACACAAGTTTAACATTCATTCATGATAAAAATCTCACTAAATACAAATTGACAGCTTCTCAACTAAATAAATAATATTTACAAAAACCTAGTGCTAAGATTATACACAACAGTGAAAGACCGAAAGTTTTCCCCTATTATCAAGATAAAACCAAGGATATCCTATCTCAACACTGAAACTGAACTGGAATTTTTGACTAGTGAAATAAAACACAGAGAATAAAATGTACACAAATTGGAAAAGAATAAATAAAACAGCTTTTCTTTGCAGATGATCTGGCTGTCAATATTGAAAAAGCAAAGTAATCTACAAAAGAAATGAACAAAAGAATTCTGCAACTAACAAACAAGCAGAGCAAGATTACAGGATACAAGGTCATTATGGAAAAGTCAATTAGTCTCTGACTGATACTGATAGTCTAGTGGCAAGTTTCCCACCCCCAAGCAAGATGGTGGCAGGGGAAGTATTGCACTGAGCATGTGCAAGGCTAGTGAAGCAATTGGATAGGGGGAAGCCCTCCTATCCCCTTCCAATAATTGATTAGGGTGGGGCCAGGGGAAGCCAAGCATTTGTACAATAGAGGTCAGAATGGTGGCAGAGGGAGATGCTGGACCAGAGAAACCTACCAATCTAGCCTGAGGAAAAGAAGGTATTGGTTGGGGGATGGATCTGCTAAAATGTGCAGAATTTGAGAAGTTATTTGGGCATTTTGAGAAAATACCTGACCCCTCTCACATCTGAGACTAATATAATCCTAAAGAAAGGAAGGGACACTCTCTTACCTACCTCACAAACATACTGGGTGGTACACTTGCTAGACCTACTGGCCCTGGAAGTTGCATTACCAATGGCAGTGCTGATCCCACATGCAGGCTCTAGGAGGAAGCCTGAAACTGGGAGAGAAGCCATGTTGCCTGGATGACCACTCAGTGATCACCTGTGGTTCTCATAGAATAATACTTTAAATGGAAGAAGGAAATATGGAGGCTACCTTTGGTTTGGGTCTGGCTGAGTATGGCTGTTTTATTCTCTGGATTTTCCAGAGGGGATGGGCTTTGGGACAAGAGTCTGCCATTCTGTCAGATCATGTAGAATTTGCATTTAAAAAAAAAAAAAATCTCTTTTCTTTCTCACCAGCCTCTGTCTCTAGAATTTGCATATTAGCAGCTGCAGTCAGCTGAATCCTGTTTTGGTTCAGTAACAGTATCAGCAATGAAATATTTGAATTTGGACTTAACAACAGTTCTATTTACAATAGCATCAGAAAAATAATATACTTATATGTAAGTCCAACAAATGTATATAGGGTTCATAAGTGGAAAAATCTCAAAAATGATAAAAGAACTATTTAGACATATAAAAACTATTTGGTGTGTACATATGTTAAAAGACTCAACATTTTTAAAATTATTTCTGCCCAACTTCAATTTAATGCAATCAACATCCCAACAAATTCTTACACAGATATTGATAATTTTTCCTAAAATTTATATAAAAATCAAGGATCTGGAGCAGCAGAGATATAATGAAGAAGAAAACCACAGTTGAAGAACTCACACTGTCAGATTTCAAGGCTTATTTTGAAGATACAGTAATAAAGATGGCATGGTACTAATTGGACACATAAAATAATGAAACAAAGTACAGATGCTAGAAATAGAGTAACACAAACAGTCAACTTTTGAAAAGGCATAAAGACAATCCCATGGAGAAAGTAATTTTTAACAAAGTATACTAGAAAAGTGAGAAAAGAGAAACATCCTTAACATAGACTTTCACCTGTTCACAAAATTGAAAGTAATATGTATCATAGAAGAAATAATAAAATAAACAAACTATAAACTTTTAGAAAACATAGGAGACAGTTATATTGACCTGGATTTATGATGAATTTTTCATAAAATAACAAAAGCATGATTCATGAAAAAAACGTGATAAGTGGAGTTTTTAAAATTTGAAACCTATGCTTCATGAAAACATAGTTAAGACAATAAAGGAACAAGCTGAAACTGGGAGATAATATTTTAAAATACATCTGATAAGGTCCTTAAATCCAAAATTTACAAAATAGGCCTAAAACTTTTAGAAAATCATCAATAAAAAAAATCTACCAATTAAATGTGGGCAAAAGATCTCGACAGACATCTCACCAAAGAAGACAATCATATATTATTTTATTGTACTTTGTTTTGTCATGTTTCACAGACATTGGCTTTTATACAAATCACACATCTGTGGCAACCCTTTGTTAAGCAAGTTTACAGGAACCATTTTCCCAACACCAATTTTTACTTCATGTCTATGTGCCACATTTTGTGATTATTGCAGTATCTCAAACTTCTTAAATTATGATTTTCATTATCACTGTGATCAGTGATCTTTGACATTATTAGATCAATTACAAAACAATTTGTAATTGTTTTGGAACACCAAGAACCTCACACATATAAGATGGTGAACTTAATCAATAAACATTGTGCATGTTCTGACTTCTCCACTGACAGAAAATTCTCCAGTTGCCCTTCCCTCTCCTCAGGTGGCCTTATTCCCTGAGACACAGTGATATTGAAATTAGACCAATTACTGGCTTCTAAGTGTTCAAGTGAAAAGTGAGTCACATATCTCTCACTTTATATCAAAAGCTAGAAATTATTAAGCTTAGTAAAGAAGGCAATGTCAAAAGCCAAGATAAGCTGAAAGCTAAGCCTCTTGCTAAACATTAGCCATGCTGTGAATGCAAAGAAAATGTTCTTGAAGGAAATTAAAAGTGCTACTCCAGTGAACACATGAATAATAAGAAAGTGAAATGGTCTTATTGATGATAAGGAGAAAGTTTTTGTGGTCTGGATAGACCACCAGCCAATGAGCCACAACATTCCCTTAAGCCAATACCTAATTCAGAGGAAGGTCCTAACTCTCTTCAATTCTCTGAAGGCAGAGAGAGGTAAGGAAGCTTCAGAAGAAGAGTCTGAAGTTATTGGAGGTTGTTTCAAAAGGTTTAAGGAAAGAAGCCATCTCCAAGCATTACTGAAATTTTATGAATAAACAAATAGAGCCTACACTTGACCATAAAGCAAGACTCAGAAAAAAAATTAATTTTTTATCATTGTTAACATTAGAAATTACATTCTCTGACTAAAATACAATGAAATGAGAAATAAATAATAATGATAATAGCTCCCCAATCATACATTTTGTCACTATAAATAACAATAGTTATTAGTTAATAGTAATTAGCCTGTATAAAAAAGAGAAGATATGAAAGATAATAAAACATTATATATCAAATAGTATGAAATAAAACTATAACAGGAAAGTTATAATGCCAATACTTAGAAAAGATAAATGGCTGAAAAAAATTCATGTTATTTAGTTAGTAATAAAGCAATAGAAAAAAATCAAAAGTAGTAAGAAAAAATAATACAGATAAAAGCAGAAATTAATAATGTAAGTATACAAAGAATCAATAGGAAGTATCAACTCATCCAAATGTGTTATTTGAAAATACTGATCAAATTGAAAAAACTCCGGTGGCATTGTTTAAAAAAGAAAGAGAGTAATGGAGGACAAATAACTATGTTAGAAGAAAAATGGATCAGAAGGTAGTAGCTGGGCAGAAATGGAATCTTATTAAAGATGAACATCTAGCAGGGTTGAATATTCATATAGGTAATGAAGAGAGGATACACAAGAGTTAACTGTTATTATAGGAATAATCCTCAAGTATGCATATCTTATTTATTATAATGGGATTATTTATAAACAAAGTAAGTCTAAAATATATACTGTTGTTAAGATTGTAAACCAAGGCAGGGAGGAGGAAGAATATCTCACCCACTAACTCAGCAGTCCTGAGCCTGCTTGGATAATATTGCTGGGTATTCCAACATAAGAAACACCATGGTAGCACTGGAGAAGGAAAGTCCTTGAAATTCTGTATATATTATTTCCACTATCTGAAAAGAAAGCCTTTGAAACTATGTATTCATCCCAAGGTCTAAAAGGGGGCAGAGAAGGGGGTCTACAGTTCCTGAAGAAAAAGCCCATAAAACAACTTTGGTTAATTGCCTACCTCTGATCACTATTTGTTTTATGAGTGTGTCCCTAATGCTTACAGAAAGAGCCCATAAATAACTTTGGGTAACTTTAATTAACTGCCTCCTATTGCATAGCTGTTTTACAAGATGTCTGAATGTGGTCTGGAGTGAGATGAGGATTAGGGTTAATAGACTCCCACACATACCTACGTTTGGGTAGTTACATTCCCCCCAGGAAGCTGGCACCACCTTTACCCATCAATCAATGTGTAAATTCTTCATTCCCACCCCACTGACTGTTTAGGTCCTTGGGACAAATGACCTGATGCTCTTGCCACCCCTGCTTTTGCCATCCAGGCTCTTGGGGCCCTTGCTCTTATCTTTCACCTCCACCTCAGCAAGACCCATTCTCTTCCATGAGAACATATCACTTATAAACCCTGCTCACATGCTAATAGACTTGCTGATCTGTAATTCTTCACTGAATCAGCAAGAAGAACCAAGTTTCTTCCATAGCACTATTATACCACCAATTATGGAAAAAATTATTTAACACAGAAATAACTAATGGATCAATTTAGATCCCTATATAAAAGATTAAGACAAAATAAATCTTCCTCAGTAACTTTAGTGTATTCATTAATACACTAAAATTTTTCAGAATGATGAATTAAAAACATTTTTGTTAAATTTAAAACAGCAAATATGTAATTAGGTCTTAGATTATTAGTTAACCTTTTATTGTGACAGTCTCTGAGGTATGCCTGTATATAGATGGCATGTCAGCATGTGAAAAAATACCCAACATAATTAGAGCATCACATATTAAAACTACAAGAAGATGCCATTACACAAATTTTAAAAGGTCTAAAATTCAAAATATCTAACAATACCAGTTGGTGGAAGCTTGCAGAGTACAGGAACTCTCATTCATTGCTGGTGGAGATAGAAATGATTCAAGCTTTTTGGATGACAATGGGGCAGTTACTTTAAATAGCCAAATGTTGTCTTAGCATACAATGGAACAATTACACTCTTAGGTATTTGCCCAGTTGATTTGAAAATTTATACCCATTGAAAAACTTGTAAGGAAATGTCTATAGCAGACTTAGATACAGTTGCCAAAAAAAAAAAAAAAAAAAAAAAGAAAAAGAAAGAAAAAAAGAGAGAGAGAGAGAGAGAAAGAGAAGCCATAAAATGTTCTTCAGTAGTTGAATGGAGACAATCCTGACATGGTGGAGGAGTGAGTGAATGTCACACTGACTTCCCCCCAGTACCAATCTGTAATTACAATGAAATTGTGGAGAAATCACCTGGAAAACAACTGAACAATAGTGAGAGAGGAGACTTATAACCTCAGACAAACAAAAAAATCAGCTTTTGCACAACATAACTGGTAAGGAGTGCGATAGAGACTCGAGAAAGAGAGCGGGGAGTCCACAGGGGGCAGCATCAGAAGGATATTGAAAGGTCCAGTTGGATCTCCCTTAGAAGAGCAGGGTCTAAGCCATAAACTGGGATCTCCAGCCTACTGCACTGGAGCCCAAAAAGTACACAGAAAACAACCAGCTGCGAAGAGAGGCAGGGTTGCTCTCTACCAGAGACAGGTGGCTGGAGATGCAAAGAACCATTTAAAGGGCCAAACATAATTTTTTTTATTTGCAGCCACTTAACCTGGGCTCTGGAAAAGGTGGGGGCAGAGGGGACTAGACACTTGAGGAGAGACTGGAGACGGAAGCTTTGGGGACAGAATGGAGGGAGTAGCCAAGGGGATTCCAGTGCTGACTTATCTCCCATATGGCAGCAGCCATCTGGCTCAGGCAGACCACTCCCCTGGGCAGCAGCAGTATGAAAGGACCCAATAACCCCGCCCCCTGGAGGGACTCCACCCTGCCCTAAGCTGTCTAAGCCTGACTTCTGAGCGCAGAGTGACTGGATTAACAGCTGAAGGAGACAGCCACAGGCAGTAGATTTCTGTAAATCTCGAACAGACTACATAAGGTCAGAGAGGGTCAACACCTGACATTATCAAAAGCAGATATATAAAGAAAAAACAGTGGTCTCCTACTATAGAAGTTCATACCACAAAGTCAGGAAATCAAGACAGATCAATTTAAGAAACAGAAGCAAAAAAGAAGAGTCTCACAAATAATGGGAAGACAAAAAATCACACCGCAGTCAAAGGAAAAGGAGGAATCACCAGAAAGAGAACTAAATGAAATAGAAGCAAGTAAACTATCAGATGTTGAGTTCAAAACAGTGGTTCTAAGGAAGCTCAGAGAGAATTACCAAAAACTACAGGGAAACTATGAGGAACTTACTGCAAAATATATCAGCATGAAAAAGGACATAGAAACTAATAAGAGACAAGAGGAAATGAAGAACATGATTTCTGAGTTGAAGAATGCAGTAGAAGGAATCAAAAGAAGGCTTTATGAAGCAGAAAATCGAATCAGCAAGCTGGAGGACAAGGTAGAAAAGAGCTCCCAGAAAGAGGAAGAAAATGAAAAAGACTCAAAAAGAATGAAGAGGTACTTAGAGAAATGCAGGACAACCTGAGACATAGTAATACCTTTATAATAGGGATACCAGAAGAAGAAGAGAAGCAAGGGATAGGAAACCTGTTTGAAAAAGGAAAGATGGAAAACTTCCCTAATTTGAGGTGAGAAAAAAGTCACACAAGTCCAGGAAGCACAGAGGGTCCCATTCAAGAAGAACCCAAAGAGGCCCACTTCAAGACACATCATCATTAAAATGGTCAATATCAAAGACAAACAGAGAATCCTGAAGGAAGCAAGGGAGAAAGAGGTAGAAACATATAAGGGAGCCCCGATATGTCTAGTAGCTGACTTCTCAACAGAAACACTGCCAGAAGGGAATGGCAAGAAATATTCCAAGTCATGAAAAGCAAAGGCCTGAAACCCAAGAATGCTGTACCCAGCAAGGCTCTCAATTCAAATGGAAGATGAAATAAGGTGTTTCCCAGACGAAAGACAACCAAAAGAATACACCTCCACCAAACCAGCACTGCAAGATATGCTAAGGGAACTGCTTTAAAAAGATGAAGAAAAAGTGTATGTATACCCACTTGTTTTCATCGTCACCAAAACTTGATATTACCAATATTTTTAATACTTATTAATCTGAGTGGGACAATGATTTGTTGAAACTAAACCTGTTTTTTGTATATTTCTTGCCTATTTCTATTATTTTGAAAAAGCTTTAAATGACTTATTTGGTATTCTTTATCCATTTCTTGATTAAATGTTTATAGAATTATTTCCCTAAAAAAAAGAAAAAGCTATTAACCTATTTTTAGATGTGTGGCAAATACTGTCCTAGTCTATTACTTGTCCCTTAACTTTATTTTATATGCATATTACTATATAGCTTTAAATATTTAATATAGTCATATTGTCAATATTTTACTTTACAGCTTCTCAGTTTGAATATTTTACTTCAGGGTAAGAAAAATCTTATTTTGTATTTTCTCCTACAACTTCTTAGATTTTACATATTGATTTTTAAATCACCCGAATATTTCTTGTATGATGTGTGAAATAGGGCTCTATACTTGTTTTATTTCAAGTAATAGTGGTCCATGCACCTTATTTGTTGAATAATTCTTATTTTCCTTGTTGATTTAAAATATCAATTGAACCATATATTACATTGTTAGATAGATATATATGTTTGTTTCCAGAATGCTTACTTTATTTCATTGATCTGCTTAATTATTTCTTGCTGGTGTCATGTTGTTTTAATCGCTGAGACTTTATAATGTATTTAAATTTTGTAATATTTTATAATGGGTTTTGACATTTAAAAAATAAATAAAATCAATCTACATTGAAAGAAAGAGAAAGAAAGAAAGAAAGGAAGAAAGAAAGAAAGAAAGAAAGAAAGAAAGAAAGAAAGAAAGAAAGAAAGAAAACTACCTTTTATGAAAACGTGTATGGAACTAGATAATATTATGCTAAGTAAAATAAGCCAGTCAGTGAAAGATAAATACCATATGATCTTACCTATAAGTGGAATCTATTCAACAAAATAAACTAATGAATAAAATAAACTATGGGTATGGAAACAGGGAGCAGACTGAAAGTGACCAGAGGGGATGGGGAAGGAGGACAATGGTAGAAAGAAAGGGAAGGGACTAGACAAAGAACATGTATGAATGACCCACGGACATGGACAACAGAGTGGGAATTGACTGTGGGGGTGGCGGGTAGCGGTGGGATGGGTGGAGGGAGGCAATTGGGAGAAATTGAGACAACTGTAATAGAATAAACATGATTTAAAAATTAAAAAATAAAACTCCACTTTAAAAAAATAGTGAATGGATAAATAAGCTATGTATATCCATACAATGGGATGCTATTCAGTCACTAAAAAGACATATTCTATCAAGACACAAAAATGTTAATGAATCTTAAATGTATAATGTTATATAAAGGATGCCAATCTGAAAGGGACACAGTTTGAATAATTTCATTTATATGACATTTATAACTTCTCACTGCTTAAGTATTGTAAGGACTAAGTTAATAAGCCATACATATTGACTTCATTATCAGAAAGCAGTATAGAAAAAGAGAAACGAAACAAGTGCTATCTCTGGAATTTGATCAGAGTCAACGTGAAAAGCATGTCATTTTGACAGTATATTCCTGATAGGATGTGATGAGGACTGCACTTTGCCTCTGTGGTCTTGTTCCTCCAAACCCATAATAATCCTAATAAAATTTTTACTGTAGATAGTTGGAGAACTGGGGAATCTCCCCCATTGACCAAGATGGCAGCAGAGGTAGGTTCTTACACTGAACAAGCTGAAAGCTAGAAAGATGAATAGATAGGGCCCATGCATGCCAAAAGCTAGCAAGATAATTGGGTAGGGAAAAAAGATGCCCTCCCCTCCCTATCCCTGGAAGAACTGGAGGCTGGCGTGGAAAGCGGATGTATAGTTTTTATGATTGGAATCCACCATTCTCCCAGGTAATGCAGCACCTGAAAAAAACCTCTTTTCTTTTGCACCAGAGTCTGTCTTATGAGTTTGACTTTTGTGGCAGCAGGAGCCAAATATCTGTTTTTCTTGGTTACATAATTATGAGTAAAACATCAGACAAATCTCAAGTAAGGGCCATTTTACAAAATATCTTATCACATCAAAATTGTCAAGGTCATTAAAACAAGGAATGTCTAAAAAATGTCACACCAAAAGAGCCTTAAAAGATAGAATAATCAAGTTAGGTGTATACCCATTTTACAACTCTAAATCTTAGTATGTCATTCCAACACACAGCAGAATATTTTCTTTGAAATAAATTGCAAAACTTTGTAGTTTCCTATGGGATCGATTTACTACATTTTATAGCTTACTTCTTTTCCCTCTTTTCTCCCTAATGTTTCTCTTCATTATTTGAAAATGTCTAATTGAACTTGCTTTGATCCCTTTAAATTAACATAGGGTAAACTTCTGGTTAAAGAGTGTAAAAATTTAAATTGATTCTTTAATCTATATTCACGCATATTAATACCATGGCGGCATATTAATTTTCCTGATATCTGGAATATTTTCCTTAAAATCTGTTCATTGTGGCTCTTTGCTGTGACCCGTGTGGAGAGGCGGTTCCTCAGGGGGGGCGATGGGAGATTGAGAAAAAGACACAACACAAAGACGCAACACAAGACAGTTTAAGGAAAAGCAGGGGCCAGGTGGAGCATAGTCCTCTGAAGGAGAGGCAATGACCCTGAACACGGTCTCCGCGTTTATTTTATACAGATTGGCTAGATAAAGCTTGAAGGAGTTTTGTAGACTTAAGGGAACACTGTGGGCATGGATTGCTCTGTTCCCAGGTTATCTAAATGATAAAGCTTTCTTCTGCAAAGAGTGCAGTCATCTTCAGCTGAAGCTTGCGGTTATCAACCACCTCCTCAAATCTCTGGTCCTAGCTGCTTTCAGCTGTTGGCTTGTTCTGCTTTGCAGATGCAAGCCAGTCAAGCATGGCTTTACCAAGCACTCAAACTGCTTTTGATGTCAGCCTTCAGTGCCCTTCACCACTCTTATGCAGATTTTCCATTGCATTTTATTTCAGAAAGATGTTATCAATAAAATGTATTTTTTTATTCCTTGGATAAATATAAAAATATCAATATAAACCTTTTTAAAACATTCTTATGGAATTTTATCAACTAATCTAATTGTTCTAAGTGTGACTCAAGTTTTCTATTTCATTTCTATTTTTTAAAACATTTTTTGTTAGATTTTATGTATTTATTTTTATAGAGGAGAAAGAGAAACATCGATGTGTGGTTGCTCTCACGCGCCCTCTACTGGGGACCTGACCCGCAACCCAGACATGTGCCCTAGACTGGGAATCGAACTGGCGACCCTTAGGTTAGCAGGCCAGTGTTCAATCCACTGAGCCATACCACCAGGGCTTGTTTCTATTTTTTTTCAAGAAAAATAAATGACTAGCTCAATTAATGAAAGAAAGTGTTTTTAAGGATAAATAATAATAGGGACGTGAGCCTGAAAATACACAGACATACATTCTCTCTCTCTCACATACGCACACACACAAAATGTTTAAACTTTTCTTTGTTTTCAACTTACCTTTTAAAACTATCTTCCATATTACTTGACACAAATGGTAAATCTAAGTAAATTGTTTTATTATACAGTATTTTGTCATCTATATCCAGTCTTTCAAGATTTCATTTTTAATAGGCAATTCATTAATTGTGCCTTTTTATATTTCTCAAATTTAATCTTTGTCTTTTCTACCAGATCTCATCGCCCACTTGAGAAATGAGAAATTCTTGAAAGGAAGTATCACAGCTGGTAGTGTATTGAGCCGGACTTGAGATATTTGTTACCATGCCCTTATGTCATAAAAGCTAAGAGGACCATATTTATGCCACACTACTGAAAGTTATGAGTCTGTATAACAAAAGTACATGGTTGGGATTGATTCATCATATGCCAAAGCTGCAAGATGAAAACACTATGTCAAGATAAAGAAACTTAGTACAATTGAGCTATTATTTCTGAGTAACCAGAAACAAGGCATGTTCTACGTGGTTCTATATGTCGTTTTATAGCATGAATCCAAATAAAGAAAAAGATACAGACACACATATATACATATGTATGTGTATATATATATTTTTTAAAATATTTTTTATTGTTTTTTAATTTTTTGTTTAATTTTTCAAATACATTTATCTCCATTTACCTGCTACCACTTTCCCCTGCCCCACACACTGCCACCTCCCCCTCTCAATCCTTCCCCACCTTGTTTTCATATATATTTTTAAATACACTCTATTTTCCATTTTAGAAGACAAATCTCCCTGTATGAATGTATTGTTTTGAATATCCCAAGCCCTTTGACTATCATTATTAGTGACTTTAGTTTTTGTGGGATGACACTATGTCTGAGACCTCCTATGCTGTCCCCTTTACTTACCACCAGTGTAACCATGGGCAATTTTCTCTAATTCTTTGTTTTCTCATCTTTAAAATTGAAATAATAAAAATAACTTATTTATAGTTATATTGAATTAACTCTTTAAGTAAATAAATACTAAACACATAAAACAACATCTGGATAGCATAGTAAACTTAAAATAAATAATTATTTTTACTCTCTACTAGATTCCCTCCTATTGCAACATCACAGTCAATAAAGAGTCATTTCTGGTAGTTATTTCCTGCACTTGTAATGACAGGTAATATCTTTGGTAGTACTGAATTCTGGAATACTCCATCCTAAAGTCTTGTTTTACCATGAAAAGCAATATTAACTCCAGATAATTGGGTCCCTAAAGGTTGTACCTACCTTTTGAAACCAAAGAAGTACAACGATTAGCTCCTATTGGAACAACTGATTGAAATAGAAGGTAAATGGGCCTAATAGCACATTATGTGTAGCTGGAACAAATTATAGGCACATAATTGCCAAACACAGTTTTTGTGATTGTTATTCAGAAATTGGAATACTGTCAGGATACATAAGTCAATCTGAATAATTCTGATTATTCAAGAATTCTGGTTTATTGTTCAGAATTATTTCACATCAAACCTTGACTATATGCCAAAAGAGCTTTTAGTCTGAAATTCCCTCTATTTTACTAAGGATTTTAAAAAAACAATTTTTGATATGTAAAATATATTGACAATCACATTTATTGTTGTTTTTATGACCTGAAAATCAAGTACTTGGAGAAACAGATAATTTTTCAAAGGTTTATTCTGGTGCTCTTTTTATCAGTGGTTTAGAGTAGGAGTCTGTGGCCTGTTAGGAACCAGGCCTCCCAACAGGAGGTGAGCGAGGAGCGGTCCAACCAGGAAGGTGCATCTGTATTTATAGCCACTCCCCGTCGCTCACATTACTGCCTGAGCTCTGCCTCCTGTCAGATCTGCGTCAGCATTAGAGTCTCATAGGAGCATGGACCCTCCAGTGAATTGCGCATGCGAGGGATCTAGGTTGTACTCTCCTTATGAGAATCTAATGCTTGATGATCTGAGGTGGAGCTGAGGCAGCGATGCTAGTGCTGGAGAGTGGCTTCAAATACAGAGTATCATTAGCAGAGAGGTTTGACTGCACTGAGACCATAATAAATCAATTACTTGCAGACTAATATCAAAACCCTATCAGTGAGTGGGCAAGTGACAATTAAGCTGCATCTGGTGGCACGCCATAAAGCCATCCCTACCTCCCACCCTCGTCCCCGGAAAATTGTCTTCCCTGAAACTGGTCCCTGGTGCCAAAAAGGTTGGGGACTCCTGGCTTAGGGGTATAGTTATTTTCTGTTTTTTTCTTCCCCTGACCACGCTGGTACTGCATACAGAAAGAATAAAGCTTCAACTCAATACAATTTCCTTACTTCAGATCTTAGTTATGGGAAAGGAATTTTGTACCTTTTCCTTCTGTCATAGATAGATTACTACATGGTTTTTCATAAAGAAGCTGTGTGTGTGTGTGTGTGTGTGTGCACCCGTGGCTTAAGTTTGATAGTCCAAAATTTGTTTCAATACTGGAAAAAGGACAGAGAACAATAGTAAATGTCAACCTTTATGGTACGTCTAGTCTGTGGGCAGATTCAGGCACTAACTAGTAAATGAATAAATAAATCCAAAAATTTTCCCAAGCACTAAAGGCATAAGGAAAAAAATAATAATATGAATATATGATAGAGAATGACTTGGGGATTCTAATAGTTAGAAAAATTCTTTTTTTGTGGTGCCAATTTTAAATAGTTTTATTTAAGATATGGTATTTTCCAGTTTAAAATACAGAGCTTATAAAGTACATTATTTCCTTTCCCTGAGCACATAGTCCATATTCAAATACCAAGAATGCTCAGTTTTATTATATAGCAGCTCAACTTTTAAAACTACCTTGGAATTTGCTACAAATTAGTTATGTCAATAAAGTCATTTCTGTGAAAGTGACATTTGAACTAAAACTTATCTAATATAAAAGAACAAGCTATATGAAGGGTTGAGAACAGTACACTCAAAATACCCTGAGGTGAAAACATGCTTAGTGTGTTTGAAGAGCAGAAATAAACCCAGTGTGACAGCTGGAAAATAAGTGAGGAGAGATGTAGGAGGTGAGGTCGGAGGAATAAGAGATTACATAGAGCCTAGCTGAGTATGATACACAACTTGAATTTTAGTGCTGGAAGGCCACAGGATATTAGAATGCAATGTTTCCCTCCAGAGGAACTGTTTCAGGGAGAGACTGAAAAAATGTATAAGGATGTCTGTGTTTGGCATAGAAAAAAATAGCAAGTTAATATAGAAGTCTTCATTTTTAGTAACATTTTCTTATCCTATGTAATATTAAGAAAATGAGTTTGAAATAATGCTGTGGATGCTTTCAGAGTTAGATGAACAAGTAAAGATTTCATTTTCATATAATACCTAAAAATTAGGGCTTTTTAACTAAATTTCCTCAAAAAGTATTTTATTTTCAATTTATGAATATACTTTTTCTATGAGATAGAATAGATTTAAAAAAAATCTTTTAAGATCATCATGGGAAAAAAAAAATCATCATGAAGAAAGCGAGGGCCAAGAAATTCTGGTGCTACTTATCTCATAAGATATAAATTAATAAAATATAAAAAACAACTAAAAACGGCCCTGGCTTGTGTGGCTCAGTGGACTGAATACCGGCCTGTGTACCAAAAGGTTGTCCATTCAATTCCCAGTCAGGTCACATGCCTGGGTTGCAGACCAGGTCTCCAGTAACGGGTGTGTGAGAGGCAGCCATGCCTTAATGTTTTCCTCCCTTTCTCTTTCCCTTCCTTTCTCTAAAAATAAATTTAAAAAATCTTTAAAACAATAAAATACATTAAAAACAAAAACTAAAAATGAATTCAACTGTCATGTTTAAAACGGTCTTCGGTCATAGTGTAATAGATTTTCCTCATAGTACGCTCCTTCTATGTACTGTTGAATTTTATTTTTGTTAATATCCATAAATATTATTTAAATTATAAGAATCAAATCTATTTGAATAGATTCTTATAATTTAAGAATATTAAGTCACACAGAAGTAACAATGATTTTCTACCTTAGTATTCTATTTTATATTAAATAATGTGGAAACTTTTTTATCAGTATAGCAATGGCCTTCACTTAGAAATATATAAATGTCATTTTGACAGCTGGGCCCTATGTAGCAGTATATCAATGAAATATCATGTAATTAGAGTATTTTGATTGCCCTTCAAAGATATAAAAAGCTCAGAATCTTTGCTCATTAATGGGGATAATTTAAGGACTATGTTAAAAAAAAGCTAGATACTGTGAATGATTTTAAGTTTCTTAACCTATGATTTTGATAGGATTTGTAAAATCATTATTATCAATTTAGGTACCTATCTCCAGACTGTACTAAATATTGATGAAAAGAGTGATTCAGTGTCATATCTTCCTTAACACTAAGAGCAGAACTTGCACTTCTTAGAGCTGCCCGGGCCTACTTAAGTCTACTTCTGAGTTCTGTTTCCTTTGAGAGAAGGAGTTGATAGTCTGATTATAATCAAAGCCTAGGTCATCTATCATTTCCTATTTCAAAAGTAGGAAAAGTTACTGTTAATTTTCAATGCCACAAATTAAATGATACTTTACTTTTATTGCAAGATTTCTCCTTATGTGTATATTTCCCTCAGTAGTCCTCTAGGAATCTGATATAACTGGCAGGTTGAATTCAGGCGTTCTTGGATCTCTAACCCAAATTCTATTACAATAGCATAAAAGGTAACCTGGAGCCTGTTTGGATTTGTTACATTTTCAGGGGTATAGTTATTAAAAGGAAAGACTCTTTACTTGTCTTATATAAATATTGAGCAATATAAGTATTGCTCTACAGACAATAAAATACAGGGATGTATATTTTATTCTGCTTAGGTATACAGAAAAGGATGACTCTTTCAAAGAGTTATGTTTTTTAAGTTTGACCGCAAAGGGTGAATAAACTTTTTCCAGATGTATATCAGAAAGGACACAACAGAATAAAAGGAGCAAGTTTGAGCAAATGTTTTAACATACATGTATATTAAAATGATCAGAGGAAGATATGAAAAGGGTTGGAACAATATGTAAGACAGAATCAAGGAATGCTTTGAATAGGTAAAAATCAAATTTTAGAATAAAAATAATGCCCTAAAATTGAGAGAAAAGAATGAGACAAAGGAAAAGGACATATTTTTGTGTTAGGATCATGTTGGATCCTAAATGAGAAAGAAGAGAAACATGTTTGGAAGGTGGTTTATGAGAAACTTTCAGAGATTGGTTTGAGGAATCAATACAAAGATATGTGAAGAAGTATAGGGACAATTGGCAGTGACTGTATGTTGCTTAGGATCATAGGTTTTAGAATATAAATTTGGAATTTGTCATGTTACAGAAGATACAGTAAGTTGGGAAAAAGTATGTTCTCAGAATACACTTTTACAATGTATCAAGTAAGTTGTGGTTTAAATATTTTCTTTATTTCTGCAAAAAAAAATAGTATGATTTTGTTGAACTGACAGCAGACAAGGAGAACCAGGAAAGATATAGATGAAGACCTTAGAGACTTCCTGGGTACTCCTTTCCTGTTTTTAAGTGACCAGAGTAAGCCAGATGCACAGTCAGAAATAGGAAGTGAACTTCAATGAAAAATCATTACATGGTAAAAATAAATGGGAGCAGTGGGTCAATCTTGGGATGGACAGGGCAATCACATGGCATTTCTGAGCATGAGGTGAGAAGCATCAGAATCTCTCCACGGAAAAGATTTGTCTGGGAGTCTAGATCAATATGAACATGGAGTACTCGCTGTTCCAGAATCATTTCTTTGGTCATAGCCTCTGTGCAGGGGAGAAGTTTAGTAATTTTTGCTTCTCCCCAATGCTCATTTTACATCTGTGTCAGCTGAGCAGTTCATTTTAACCAAAAAATAAACATACTTGTGTTGTTTGTAAACCTTAGGAGAGAGTACCTTAATACAGCAACAAGGCTACAAGCTGGCCATTAATAAACGCCTGATATAAAACAGGCAGGGATCATAAAAGGGACACTGAATCCCACTAGTCAAAGCTGGGGGAAATTTGATCATTGCTCTGTTTGATATTATGGAGAGTGGGAGAGTGTTTATTCCCTAAACTTTAAAGTTGGTTTCCTCCCATGTCATATAATAAGTACCAGGATTAGAAATTTTCTTTTATCATGAAATTAATAGTCTACCTGGAAGTTTTCCTAAAGTACCATGCATTAAATAAAAGTGGAATGTTATTACTATAATTAATTAAAGATATTCATAATAAAAAGTAACAGAAAATCATAGAGACAAATTTCTTGAAACATGAAATGCATTTGATAATTATCTAATAAATTCTTAAACTGAATAAAAAACCCGGGGATATATTCATAGTATCTACAAAATACTTTCTATCTATTGAAATCCTGAGGGTATTTTTGGACCACCTCATTGGCTGGTTTCCCTTCAGCACCAACTGATATTTTTTTTTTTTCTGACTGGCTGTCAAAGTATTGTAACATAACGCATTCTGGGATAAGTAGTCATGTGCTTTGGTAGCTTGGAGACAGAAAATGATGGTAACAAAGAAAATGCCCAGAAGAAATATTTGTGATTTTTATAAGAATTAACAGGATAAAAACATGGGAATTATATTATAAAAGAAAGACTTAAATAAATTTATTCATCCATTATTATTAATGAACTTTACTCCCTGGACACTGAAATAAAATGCTTTTTCTAGTCCCCTTGTAGATGAAACATGATAGGAATAATTTTAATAAAAATACTGAGTATAATATCTAGAGGAAAAAAGCCAAGTATCCTCAGGGCCTATAACCATTGAGTGAAGTATTACTACATTATCTCAGGCCATCTGTGGTAAAATACACTGCAGTTTTTGCTAAAATGTGTGTTCCTAGTGTCTAACATCTCTTATTTAATTAGAATAACTATAAAAAATAGATTATGCATTTTTAAACAAACTGGCAATGTGATTCTTATGCACACTAAAGCTTAAGAACCTCTAATATAAAGATAGATTGTTGTTATTGTTGCTTTGTTTTCCTACTGTCTTTTTTTACACAATATGGATTGAAATAATCTTGGAAAATCATAATCTCTGTAAAATGGGTCCATACTAAACATACAAAATGCCCAATTATGAAGCCAAAGTCACCATTAAAACAAACAAGAGAGGTGGCTTCTAAAATGGTCTGAATGGAAGGCTGGTTGAGCTAACTGTATGAACTATGAGAAAGAGCGAGAATAATGAAAGCTAATCTTGACTATAGTTTTGAAGGCAGAAAAAAGAGAAGGGGAAGAAATATGGAAGGGTTGGTCAGAGTGTGCTGTAAAACTTCTCAAGGAAAATAAAATATTTCATTATCATAGTTCAAGGTTATGGGCAGAAAATGTAGTAAAAATCTGAAAGTAAGAAAATTAATAATATAAAATACAGAAAGTAAAAAAGAATTGCTGAGAAAGCTTCTATAGTGTATGTGAATGAAAGGGCAACGAAACTCATGCATCATCAAATTGTCATTAACTGGGAAAGCAAGTAGAGAGACCTAAAAAATAATTGACTCTAATGTCAAGTGTGTAAAATTATATCATTACAAGAAATATAGTAGTATATAGGACTATTTAAAATATGGCCTAAATTTGAGAAATGTAATTAACAATATGATGATATTTTGCATCAGAAACTAACAAATATACGTTATACAAAATACTTTCCTCTTAATACTGATGATGACCAGTTTGAGGGCTTGCTACACAGAAGGCTGAGTCATAGAGATATGATGGTTTGCAATAAATTACTTTGTTAGGGAAATGCCCTGGCATTTAGGGGGCAAGCAGTTAAATCTCTGCAAGTGAGAGCCATAATTTAGAGAGCAGTGACTGGGGAGAATGACAGAGCTCTTAGAAATAAATTCTGAAACTCAAATGCCTTTCTGCCTGGCTCCTGTTTGGACCCGTCCATAAACATTTAAAACTATTCTTTCTTCTACACTAAAATTGAGATTATGTAATACTATCTAAGCTATCAAACACACAAAGTTCAGCTCTAGTCCTTGCAGAAGAAATAGAGCTTCAAAAACATGGACACTGATTGATTATTGATTTACATACATTCAGTCACTGTGCAGTTTGTGTTTTGTGTACCTGATATATAATATAATATAATTAATATAATGTAATAATTTAATATATAATTAATATAACATTGGGTTGGCCAAAAAGTTACTTTTTTTTCAGTAAGGCTTTAGTAGTGTTTAGTTGTCTTTGACTTTATATTTGAAACAATTTTGTTAGATCGTGTTATGACAGCTGTCATATCAGTGTGCTTTAAAAAAAAACATCAAAGTTGGTGAATTTTTTGTAGCCATTTTAATATTTAAGATGGAAGAAAATATGTAACATTTTTGGCATATTATGTTTTATTATTTTAAAAAAGGCAAAAACACAACTGAAACGCAAAAGAAAGATTTGTGCAGTGTATGCAGAAGGTGCTGTGGCTGATTGAATGTGTCAAAATTGGTTTGCAAAGTTTCATACTAGAGATTTCTCACTGGACAATGCTCCACAGTTAGGTAGACCAGATGAAGTTGATAGTGATCAATTTGAGACATTAAGTGAGAACAATCATTATGATATGACATGGCAGAGCCAACATACTCAAAATATCCAATCAATAAAGTTATTGGTGAAAATGAAAAATATCTTATTTTATGGAAAAAATATAGACATTTTGGCTAACCCAAT
This sequence comes from Pteronotus mesoamericanus, assembly GCF_021234165.1. NCBI lineage: Eukaryota > Metazoa > Chordata > Mammalia > Chiroptera > Mormoopidae > Pteronotus > Pteronotus mesoamericanus. The sequence goes on from NW_026555071.1 coordinate 345,706, forward strand.
AAATATAATATAATATATAACTAATGTATATGTTATATGATATTATATGCAATATAATATGATATATGCTGTAATACATATATCATGTACCTATTTAATTAATTTACAAAAATTGAAATCACATATATGAAATTTGAAGTTGATTTTATTTTGAAAGAATAATGAAAAAAATTGTCAAAGCTGATGCCTGTTTTTCCTTACTGTTGATAAAACTATTTGAACTTGGTGGTTATATGTAATGGACCATGAGAGAAAATTATTTTACATCATACAAAATTTTTGCAGTTGTTGCATTATAGCCATATCATATGTATCACCAAAATATCAGTCTATTTAATCCATTATTACTAAAGAGTATGTAGAAGAAGAATTTTGAAAAATTAACTTGTTGGACCTCAGTTTAAAGTCATAACACTCTACTTAAAAAGCCATTATAAAATCATAAGGAAGACTTCATTTAAATTAATCTTTCAATTCTCCCCAATACAAGTATCCCAGTCTTCACAGAAATAGGAAGTAATCGTGATATATAAATTTTCTTATAATCATATTAAACTATAAAATAATAGGCATGTAATGATACAATCAATAGAAATTTGTTACTAGGGACATATCATGTTTGCCTTTATGTTTTGTTTATTTCAATATGCCCTGAGGATTTCAGAAATATCTTAAAATCTTTCTCTAAAGTGGGAGGTTAAAGAAAATATATACATTTTTAAAATAAAGAATATTCTAGGCTTGAGAGAATAATAAGCCAGGCTGCACATCCCTGTGTATTATGTGACATTGAATTGGCTCTGCCCTATTCCTACTTCCATAAAAATTTTGCATTTTTAATTTTTTTAAAATATATTTTATTGATTATACTATTACAGTTGTCCAATTTTTTCTCCCTTTACCCCCCTCCACTTGGTACCCCCCTTTCTTTTGCAATCCCCCCACCTTAGTTCATGTCCATGGGCCATGCATGTAAGTTATTTGGCTTCTCCATTTGTTATACTATTCTAAACATCCCCCTGTCTATTTTGTACCTTCCAATTATGCTTCTTAATCCCTGAACCTTTCCCCCCACTCTTTCCCTTCCCCCTCTCAGCTGAAAATCTTTCAAATGACCTCCACATCTTTGATTCTGTTCCTGTTCTAGTTATTTGCTTAGTTTGTTCTTTTAGATTCAGTTGTGAATTTGTTGCCATTTTAATGTTCACATTTTTCATCTTCTTTTTCTTAAGTAAGTCTCTTTAATTGTCATGTAATAATGATTTGGTGATAATGAGCTCTTTTAGCTTTACCTTGTCTGGGAAGCATTTTATCCAGCCTTCAATTCTAAATGATAGCTTTGCTGCATAGAGTAATGTAGTTTGTAGGTCCTTGCTTTTCATCACTTCAAATACTTCTTGCCAGTCCATTCTAGCCTTCAAAGTTTCTTTTGAGTAATCAGCTGATAATCTTATGGGAACTCCTTTGTAGGTAATTCTCTGCTTTTCTCTTGCTGCTTTTAAGATTCTCTCTTTGTCTTTAACCGTTGGCATTTTAATTATGATGTGTCTTGGTGTGTGGTCCTCTTTGGGTCTAACTTGTTTGGGACTCTCTGTGCTTCCTGGACTTGTATGTCTATTTCTTTCACCAAATTAGGGCAGGTTTCTTTCATTATTTTTTCAAACAAGTTTTCACTTTCTTGCTCTTTCTCTTCTCTTTCTGGCATCCCTGTGATTCAGGTGTTGCTACCTTTGGAGATATCCCATAGGCTTTTTACACTATCTTCATTTTGTTGAATTATTGTTTCTTAATGCTGTTCTGGTTGAATGATTATTTCTTCCTTATGTTCCAAATCATTCATTTGAATCCCAACTTCCTCCCCTTCACTGTTAGTTACCTGTAGATTTTTCTTTATTTCACTTAGTGTAACTTTCATTTCTTCCTTTATGTTTTTGCTGTACTTAGCGAGTTCTCTGAGCATCCTGATTACCAGTTTTTGAACTCTGTATCTGATAGGTTGGTTATCTCTATTTCGTTTAGTTCTCTTTGTGGGGTTCTGTTCTTTCATTTGGGCCATATTTCTTTGTCTCCTCAACTTGGCAGCCTTCCTGTGTTTGTTTCTGTGTATTACATAGAGCTGCTTCCATTCCTTGTCTTAGTAGGGTGGTCTATTGTAAATTGTGTGCTGATGGAACCTTAGGTAATTGCCAGAGTGGGGCAACCCACTTCACTGCTTTGTGGCTCTGTGGCTCTGAGAAGGCTTGGGGAGGGAACAGTGCAACTGCCTGGCTCCTAGAGGTTTGCCTGGCACTCTCCCCATTTCCAGTCTCTTCACTTTTGCAGTGAAACCCTTCCAGCCATTGCCCTGGTGCTGAATCCCAGAGTGGTTGGGTTTGTGTATGTTCTAAGACCATGCAGTCCCTTTAAGTGGAGTCTCCCAAAAATCCAGCAGTTTCTTCCACCACTCCAGCTCCTACTAGTTTTTACAGCCAGAAGTTATGGGGATTTATCTTCCTGGGACTGGAACCCTGGGCTGTGCAGTCTGGCCTAGGGCTGGAATCGCTCACTCCCAAGGTATTCCCTCTGATTTTTATCTACCACATGTGAGTATGGGACCACCCATTTCACCGCCACCACCACCTTTCCATGCCACACTGTGTCTCCTCACCTCTCCGCCCATCTCTGCCTCTCTGCCCCTCCTACTTATCTGGATGAATGAGGCTTCTTTTTAAATCCTTGGCTTATCAGACTTCCATACAGTTAGGTTTTCTAACAGTTCTGGGTGTTGTTTTGAGGTTTAGTTATAATTCTCTCTGTGGTTGCTCAAGGAGGCAAAGTGTGTCTACCTATGCCTCCATCTTGACTGGAGATAAAATTTTGGATTTTATATTCTAGGGAAATAACATATCATTTAAGTCACTTCATTAGACTAGGAACTTAATAGCATAAGAAGGAAACTTCTTGTCTTCTTAATTTAGTTAAATCTCTTAGCAATTCATCATACCAGTAATGAAGATATTGTGAAAAATGTCTATAAAAACACACACTAATACTTATATTTATAATAAAATTTAATTATGTATTTCAGTAAATTTTGTATTGTAAAGTAATTTTTGGTCATTACTTTGGAAAAGAAGTAGAAAATTTTTTGTCTATATCAATTTGAATAACTATTATGTATTTGTTCATTTTTGTTTATTACAACAATAATTCTTTGAGATACCACATGAAAAGAAACAAATCATGCAACCATAAAGAAATCCTTAAAGCATACTTTCTATAGAAATTAAGTTTATGAAGAAAAATTTAAATTATTTTATTTTATTTTACAATGCACAAATTTCCTAATGTAGACAGTAAATCAGAAATTTTGTGTTTCTCTAAGAAAAAAATAATATTGTAAAGTTAGCCTAAATCAAACCAATATCTTTCAAGGAATAATATATGAACAATATAATCAACAAGTAAAAAAAAAACTGATAAAAAGAGTATAAAAAGAAAGTTTGAAAGTATAAAGAAATAGAAATACAGGAAACTGATAAACAGGTTAATATGAATGCCAAAAAAGTTGAAAGTTTGGTTTTGCAATAATGCACAATGAATTCAATAGTGAAATTACACTGTTATATATATATGTGTGTGTGTGTGTGTGTGTATACTCATACATATATATACACACACTCATATATATATACATATATATATTCCCATTTAGTTAGATAGATATTAAAGAGAGTGTGTAAAATAATTTATATGCTAATATATAATCTCTCAAACACACTTATCTGATTTATAGTTTGTCCTCAGATTTTATTGGTACAAAGAATTATATATATTCCTATATGGTGGTATGTAAGACTTGAACTAACTTTTTTACTCCACTCACCTCTTACTTAGCACAGTATTTTCCTAAAATGAAAATATAATTAAATCACTCCCCTCATAAAAGCCATTAGTGATGCTCCATTGGTTTAGGATAAAATCCATAGTATTCAACAAGGCAGAGAAAGCCTTTTATAATCTGATCCCTGCTCAGATTTGCTAAGCTTATTTATTGCAACACATAAAATATGCATGTACATATTTACCACACTCATCTATTTATAGTCCACAAGTATATTCTCACACTACTCATTACACATATCCTTGTCTGTATAGTCCATGTAATGTAACTTTCAAACTTAAAAAATTATCTGGAAAATCAAATTTTTTGTAATTTTCCCCATTGATTATAGTGTAACTACCTATTTGTTTAAATTATTCCTTATTCATAGCTCTATCCATGTACTACCATAATATTCTGTGATTAATTCACTTTTCTCCTACCCCGTAACAAATAGGAATGGTGTGTTGAATGTCTTATTATTCCAATCCAGAAACTGCAGAGATACTCTAACACAAGTAAAAAATGTAAATCTATATTTATTGAACACCTCATTTTCTCTTCAAAATAATACAAGTTTGGTTATTATCATTGTAATTTTACAGATGAAGAAAATATTTAATTAAGGTTACATAAGTAATTGGAGTTACTGAGAATAGGACCCGGTATTTGATAATTCCAAAAGTCTCTTTATGTTATACCACATTGCTAAATTATGCACCTGAATACAATTTAGGAACTTATTTTACTCTTGATGCTATTGCTTCACTGGAAAATAGGCTCTCAAAGACAATATTAAGGCAATAACTCTTCCATATTTCTAAACTATATGCCGTTTACAAAATCATGATACATCTTAGCTAAGGCAAAACCATAGTCATGGTTGGAGGCAGTAAATCAAGGTTGATCCAGTTATCTATCATTTATTTATGATGAATGAGCTCTTTTTCCTTGGGTGTTTGAGCAAAGTTGCTTTACTCACCCGCTGATGATTTATTTTGGGTGATCCACTTGTTTAATGAAGATTTATTACAGAGGATCCACTATCCAGTGTGATTAAATATGTGCAGTTGGCTTGTCCAGAGGTGAGCAAGGAAAATAGACACACATGTACATCTTATCCCAACCTGAAATCACTGAAACTAAGTAAGGATCAAGTAAGTAAGGCCATAGTGTGCAAAGCCATAGGTGGTCTCTTTGCAATATTATATGTTTTCATTATTTTATGACCATGTATCATAATATTATATTATTTAAATATTTTAAATATTGGTGAACAAAGTTATTTTGAGATAGTGATATTCTAATATATATTAATTCAGAAATTTGTAAATAGATCCCCTGTCTAATTATGTGAATTAGCTTTGTTCAATATGTGAACTGATGAATGGTTACAATGAACATGCATTTAAGATTATAAAAACATTTTATTTTCTCTGTGTCTATTTTTTAAATCGATTCTTTCATACTGTTGTCAATCATTTAAAAAATTACTATATATTTTCTCTTCTCACCTTAGTCCCTTTATTCATGGTTTTGTTTTCCTTAGTTTCACTTACCCACAGTCAACTATGGTCCAAAAAATAGTATATGAAAAACTCTAGAAATAAACAATTTATAAGTTTTAAATTACACAATGCCCTGAGCAGTGGGATAAAATGTAAAGTTGCCCAGGACTGTAAAGCCTGGGATGTAAACCTTTCCTTTGCCCAGGGTCGCCACCCTGTGTATGCTCCCTGCCTACTCATCACTTAGGAGCCATCTCCGTTGTCGTATTGCATGAGTATGTTCAGCTAACCCTTTTTTTCGTAGCAATGCCACATTTAATTTTATTACAGTATGTGGTTATAATTATTTATTATTATTTGTTGTTAACCATTTTCTGTGCCTAGTTTATACACTTTGTAAAGTATATGATTGTCTAACCACTATACTGTATACCTCAAACTAATATTAAATAATATTGATTGTAAACTGAAATTGGAAAATAAAATTTAAAAAAAGGAAAAAAAATTGTAGGTATGTAGGCATAAGAAAGTGTATGACATATAGGGTTTGGTAATAGCCACACTTCAGGCGTCTATCCACAGATAAAATGGCGACTACTATGTTTACATTTTTATAGTTATTTTTCTCTGGTATACATATCTTCCACTCCTCCATGTAGAATTTTATGCACTTTTTAAAGTGATTATTTTCCCTCCAAAATTGTTAGGCTCACTTAGAATCCATTTTGGTTCCTTTTAGAGATACACTTATCTGAATATTTCCGTTGTATATTCCCTTGCATCTCCTTAAAGCCGAGGCAGATCCATTGATAACTACTCCAATAGTTGATTATTACCCATTAACAATGGTCAACAATCAGATATAGAAGTTTGTCAAGGAAGATTCTTCATGTATAGGATCTAAAAGTACTGCAGAGACCACATATACATGGTTTCTATTTGTTGCCTCTGCCTATCTGATCTTTTTAAATTTATCATGAGAGGATATTAACGAGGCTCAGTACAAATTCTCTTCAGAGCACTGCTGTTCACTCCAGTTTATTATGGTTGTCTAGATGACTGTAATTTGATTCATTGTTATAATTCTCTTCAAGTTTATACTTATACTAATCTACCTTCACTTCCTATACCTATGTGTATATCACTATTTATGTCAAGTATATCTATATCTGTACCCACATTTATATCTATCTATCTTTAAATTTTTCTTGTAAAACATAGTATATAAGCCTTCTTTTAGGTTTTAGGAGACTTTCAAGATTTCTTAATATTGTTGGTAACTATAACAAAAAATCACAGACTCCTTAAAATATTATTTGTTCAATTTGTTCCAGTTTTTCTAAATTTTTAAATATTATATTTCCATTTATATATTTCTTTTAAATTTTCTATCATAATTCATTGGAGGTCAATGTTGTCTCCTCATATAAAAAAATTCAAAAGAGAAAAGAAGTACATTAACCTCTGCTTTTACACTTTTTTTCATATGCTCTATTTTTTTTTAAGTAATAAGTATTATTATTTTTTGTTTGTTAGGAAAGTAAAAGGAAACATTTCTATTTGGATTTGTTAGTTGCGATTCTTTTGTGATTATGCCATTACTTCTCTGATCCATGCTTTGAAGAAATGTATATCCCAGAAGCATTTTGTTTTCACCACAGTTCTCAGAAATGTTTTCCATTTATTGTAAAGGTTAATTTCTCCTTTTAAAACTAATATACTTTAATTTTTAGAATAGTTTTAGGCTTACAGAAAAATAAGTGGGAACTATAGAGAATTCCCTTAAAATTATACTCCCAACTCATACGCAGCCTCCCCAACTATCAGCACCCTGCTCCAGAAAGGTGCATTTGCTATAATCAGTGAATCTTCACTGAATCTTCACTGACATATTAACATCATCCAAAGTCCATGAGGGTTCGCTCTTTATGCTGTACATCTATGAGTTTTCACAAATGTATAATGACATGTGCCACCTCTACAATATCATGCAGGATAGTTTCATTGCCTTAAGGATAATCCATGCCCCACCTAGCCATCCCTTCCTACCTCTCTTTGAACCCCTGATAACCACTATCTTCTTCCTGCCTTTTAGATTTTGCCTTTCAGAATGTCATATAGTTGGAATCACTCAATATGCAGACTTTCAAATTGACTCATTTCAGTTAATGATATTCTGTTAAGGTCTCTCCATGGTTTACCACAGCTTAATAACTCATTTCTCTTTCTTTTGTGTGTTTTTAAAACTTTTTTTAAAGAGCGGTTTTAGGTTTACTACAAAGTTGAGGGGAAGGTACAAAGACTTCCCATATAATCCTTATCCTGGTATTTTGTTACAATCAAGTAACGTACTTTGACATATTATAATCATCTTAATTAAAATTCTAATATCTTCTAGAGAAACACTCATCTCATATGCACAGCCAGAAATAATGTGCTATCAGCTGTCTGGGCATCCCTAGTCCAGTCGAGTTGGCACATGAAATAACCATCACACGTGTTTTAGAAAAACAGTACTTGTTGTGAATTTTGGACCTATGTAAATAAATTATATTTTCTATCCATGAATGTGAGTACTTGAGGTATTGGCCAGCAAAACTGCATTTTCTTATATTCATGAAGAAGAATGTTAACAGGTGAAGATAATTAAGTACAGATATGAAAAGTAATTTTGGAATTAAATGACGTAACACTATTTCTGGTTTACCCATTCTTAAAAATACACAACCTTCATATTTCTTGTTATGTGAGATAATATTTACTTTTGTAATTTGTTGTTTTTTGTTTGTTTAAGTGGCATAGGAAAATGGGGACATCTGTAATAGTGCCAATGATAAGTATAAAGGAAAAACAATTAATAAGAATAGGTCATTTCATTGTATAATAAAAAATCAGAATTTATTATATATTCATATAAATACACACAGCACATGAGTCAATACATGTTTTTTAAGACATAAAACATTTATATGGATGCATGTATATGATATGTATTACAAGGTATAGGAGATGATTTGGAAAAATATGCACTAAGTGAACAATAGTGAATATGTTTACAAAGTATAATGAATACTAGGATAAGGAGTTGTTCAAAGTTGCCCTAATATTTAAAGTACAGAACATATTGCCCTGGTTGAGCTCAGTTGGTTAGAACATTGTCCCAACATGCTGAAGTTGTGTGTTTGATCCCTGATCAGGGCGCACAAAGAAGTAAACCAATAAATGCATCAATAAGTAGGAAAATAAATCAGTGTTTCTCTCTCTCCTTTCCTCCCTCTCTAAAATTAGTAAGTAAAATTTTTATAAAATAGAGAACAAATTAATGTAAAGTGTTACAATTTATATAATTACATAAAATAAAGAAAAATGTTAAATACATTGAATATCAAAGAAAAATAAATGAAAACTCTTATCTACAAAAATAAGCACTTTGCAGGGCATATGTGGGTAGCAGGCTGTGAACTAGAGAATGAAGAGCACAGAGTAGGAAGAGAATCTTCTTAGTGCCAGGGAAGGAAATGTTTTTAATCGCCTCCATAAAGGTTTGACAATATCCTCTGTCTGACCTACGAAGGGCAAAGCCTGACTGACTCTCCACAACCCACCAACCTCTGCCTATCCTTAGCCTCTTATTTGACATTCCAGCTTAAAATAACCTAGGCTATATTTATCTTTAATAGTTGTAAAGTTCAGTGATAGCATGAGACACAATTAAATAATGATTTAGGTACCATTGAGTACACTAAAGCAGCAATTTACCAAATGGTACCCTGGAGATCTAAAAAATGAATATTTTTTATAAGTGCCTAAATTAGTCCCAGAATATAGTTAATACAATGTGAGTCCATGTTTTAATGTTTCTATAAATTGTGGGAGGAGCCCTTTCTGGTGGGCTCAGTTGGTTGGAGCATCATCTCTTACACCAAAGCGTTGGTGTTTGATTCCTTGTCAGGGCACATATCTAGGTTGTGCATTCAGTCCCTGGATCGGGCATGTATGGGAGGCAACTGATGAATGTTTCTTTCTCACATGGATGTTTCTCTCTCTCTTTCTCTCGCTCTCTCTCACTCAAATCAATGAACATATTTTAAAAAAACTGTGGGAGTTGCCCTAACTGGTGTGGCTGAGTGGATTGGGCACTGTCCCACAGACCCAAAGGTCACCAGATGGACTCCTGGTCACAGCACATGCCTGGGTTGTGGGCCAGGTCCCTAGTTGGGGGTGCGTGTGAGAGGCAACTAGTTGATGTTTCTCTCACACATCAGTGTTTCTCTCCCTCCTTTTCTCTCTCTCTAAAAATCAATCAATCAATCAATTGTGGAAGGAGTCAATTTTTATTAACAAGTTCAGTATGAAGAATTTTTGTTATATTTTTGTTTGAATTTCACTTTTCAATATTAATTGTTAATATTTTATTATGACTTTATTGGTTGGCATATTTTTTCAAGCTAATTATTTGTTAATACTACTTAAGTTGTTGACAAAAAAACAAATCATCACTAGCCTCATGCTCATGATAGTATCTTATATGTTGGATTGAATCTTCGCTACTCAGTTAAGAAACCTAATTTTAAATTGTCTAATAAAATACAAATTCTGCCACAACTTCTTTTTGTAAACTGCAAATGTATTGATTGAAATCAGTATGCTTCAAGTAGTTTGATTTGTGTTAAGCAAAGACACAAAGTCTTCTCAGGATAAAATAAAGAAAATATAATTTTAAAACATTAATAATGAAAGAGGTGGGCATAATTCCTTACATGATCCAAATTAATGTAATTCTTGCATTTAACAGCCCTTTTGTGTATTTAATGACATATTGATGTTGCCTTGATTATTTTGAATTTAAAATTTTCTTTGTTTCACAATTACCCCATCTGCAATTGAAAAAAAATGATATACAGAGGTTTTGCAAAATATCGGTAGCCTACAATGTAAATCTGTATAAAAGCTTCATTTTTTTATGCTTGTTTTTTGTAAAACAGTTCTGAGGTGCATTCAGTCTTTTTCCACAATGAGTTCACCACGTCAGAAACATCAACTCTCCAGCCTGCTAGACTGCGTTGAAAAATTTGGTCTTGCCAGACTCCACAATTGTGTGATCCAATTCCTTTAAATAATTCCCTTTCTCTCTCTCTCTCTCTCTCATATGCGTATATATGATTGTATGTGTATGAAAGATATCTCACAGGTATTATATGTCATATATGTATATATGTGCTGTTTTGCAGAAGATTTTGTGACTAATACAGAACCTCAATGACAGATTTTTCCAAAATTTTAAAATAAAATTTAAACTCCTTATCATGACAAATACTTTTTATTTTCTTTCTAATATGTCTAACTTCTCTTCCTATTCTTTCACAATACATGTTTAATAGTACCATATTAAATAATTTGCCATATCTTGAAATCTTATGATTTTGTATTTCATTGTTGGTTCACTTTGTTCACTTACTTGTTTTAATGTGTATAAAAGAGAGCTTTGCAGAGCCACTGTTTTCTAGAAACTGAACTAATCTCAATGCTTGGAAAGGTAAGCTAGTCACTTGCTAGTCACATGTCAGATAAAAGGAATATATCTTATCACTTCTGGTCAAACCTGTACCATATGATATAAGCACTAACCACACACCCCTAATAAACACTTGAAATGTGTCTGGTCTGAATTGAGATATGTTGTAATAGTAAAATACACAGTTTTTCAAAGACTTAATTACTAATAGATAATTAAAACAATTATCTTTTATCATTTAGTTTTACTTTTTTTAATGCGGCCATTTGGAAGTGTAAAGTTACATATATGGTTACCATTTCTGACTCCTCAGATTTCTCTTGTGTTGTGCTGTGCTAGACCATCCTTTTTTCCATCCACACCTGCTTTCCCACACATTTCTATGAAATTCACTGCATTGTTTCAATCTATGTATCAACAGTTATTATGTTGCATTATAATTTTGGTAATAAATTCTCAATTTCCTTTTGGCAACCATCATATTTTTTTTAAAGCTTTTAAAATAAAACTTTATTTCAAGTGAAATGCATGTTCATTATTTTATACATCAAATAAATCTAACCACCCATTGATAACCACTTGATATATGCACTTTCAGATATTAAATCAGATGACTTTTTTATTCAATTAAATCAAACTATATATTCAAATATATTCTATTCTTTTGGAAAAGGAAAATTAAAATTAAATATAAACAGAGAAAATGGCATTTGTAACATATATAACAAAGGGCCAGAATCTTCACTTCTTATGAAATTCATAAGTAAATATATAAAAATGCCAAAGGGAAAAGACAGACCAAAGAAAGAATTCCTCCATTTATTTAACAGCAACCATCATTTCAAAGTGTTAGGGAGTAGTAGATACTCAAGAAATGTTTGCTAAGTTCATCTTATGAGTGAATAAAATTGTATATTTTAGGATTTGTAGAAATGTTGCAAATCACTTCATTCTTCCAAGAAGATATTTTTGGTATGTGAGTTCTCTCTCTGGTTTTCTAATATCTAACAAATTCTCATTCTATATATTTTTTAGACAGTAGCCTGGATGTTTGCTTTAATTATTGGAGAACAACACATGCCAAATTAATTTCAAGTCTATTGGCTCTGCAATTATGTATTAGGAAACTGCTGTATGTCAGACTATTTTAAGTGGTGAAGGTACGGTAGTGAACTAGAGAGAAAGTATTCCTCTTTTCCTGGACTAAAACTCTAGACATAGTACAAAGAAAAGAAAAACAAACAAAAATTTAACCTAAAGTACTACAAAGACAATAAGAAAAAGAAAGTAGCTTTAGATTATGTAATTAGGGAAAGCATTTCTAATGAGTTACAATGCGAGCTGAAAATTCTGTACTGAACAGGAATAGTTATGCAATGGTGTGGATACAGACTATTATAAATGGATGAAAGAACAAATGTAGGTGTGGGGGTCCTGAATCATGAATAGGCTTGGCAAGCATGAAGAATAGCAAAGAAGCTGATATAGCTGGAGTAAATTAGGTGAGAGTGAGTGGAGCAGGAAATAAGGTCAGAGAAGTGGAGTTCAAGTACAGTATTGTCCATAAGGCAAACAGGTTTGATTATTTTATAAGTGCAATGGAAAGTCATTGGATAGTTTGGTACATGTGAGCTACATGATCTAATGTATATGGTAAATCTATTACTCTGTTGCAAGATAAAAAAACAAACAAACAAAAAACAACTATGGGACATTTACACAATGGAATACAGTTTGGCCGTGAAAGGAAGATAATTTTACCCTTTCCAACAGCTGCATGGACCTGGAGAACACTTTGCTAAGTGAAACAAGCCAGTCAGAGAAAGACAAATGCCATATGATTTCGTTCATGTGGAATCTAATGAACAAACTGAACAAGCAAAATAAAGACAGGCTCATAGAAAGAGAGCAGGCTGATATTTCCTGGGGCCAAGGGTAGGGCAGTTGGGAGTGGCAGGGTCAAGCAAAAAGGAAAAAGGACTCATGGACATGGACAACAGTGTAGTGATTGTGGCCGGAAGGAGCGAATAAGGGGGATAAATGGTAATGGAAAATATAATAAAAATAAATTTTTTAAAAAAGTGGAATTTAATGCATTGGATACAATTTGTTAGAATCACAGAGACCATTTAACAAGATGTTTTAGCAAAAGAAGTGATAAAAGATGATGTCTTCCAAAAAAAGAGTCTGCAGTGGAGATGGAAAGCAGAGATTGTGGTTTTATACATCATTTTAATCTTTGCTCTGTTGATGATATCTGACACCTAGTAACCAATAATAGCTATTTTTGTTGAGTGTATATACTGTGCTTCAAACCCTATTTAAAACACTCGAAATATGTTATTTCTATCTATCTTTAATAGCCTTATTAGGCAAGTTCTGTATTTTTTTTTTCATTTTATGAAAGGAAATATTGAGTCTAAGAGCATTTGAGTTATTTCCAAACTTCAAGTTGTAAAGTTGCTGGGATGGAATTCCTAAGATACCCTGAAACTATAGCACCACTACTCTCGCCTGTCATTTGCCAAAAAACTTACTGGATGAATAAATTGAAGTCTGAGGAGCAAATTTAAAATTTATAATCTGATTTACATATTCAGAAGTGCAACTTGACACATTTTGTGCATCACTTGCAAGACAGGAGGTGCTATGTAAGTCTTCTCTCATCTGAACCATGACCTGCCACTGTTTCAGCTCTTCTTTGGCCTGGTGTGGGCTGCTGTAGGGTTCCTGGTGAGGCATTCAGTTCTCACAGCTCAGTAGTCTAATAGGCATAGTCTCCTTCCAGTTTCAAATTCTCCCTCAAAATATCTCAGTACTTCTGGTTTCTTTTCTAAATTTTACATATATATCAGTGTATTCCTAAATCTTCAAATTTATTTAGACTCTATCATCCCCTTGCTGAGCAAAGTAGCTTCTTTACCCTATGTATGATATAAATTTTCTTTATTAAATACCCTACATGAATACTGTATGACTAAACAAGGTTTCTGTATTCTCCACTATTTAGCATGTTGAAATATGCTAGCTTTTTCTTCCTTAATACAATTTTTTAAAAGCTGTTCTGTTTTTTAAAAAATATTTTTAAAGTAAAAACTGAGCAGTGATTTTTTTTCTTAACTGAAGTAATATATATTTAACCCTAAACAGCTTGAGAAGTTTGGAGCAAACTAATATTAATAATAAGTAGTTTGAATAAAAAATGTATTGGAAAATGTTCCAAAATACCTTCTACACTTGAGTTTTGTGCCTCTCTTTCACTGTTTTATTTAATCTCTAAATATTATGGATCAATAATTCTATAGGTTCACTTGTATTTGAAATTTTCCCTCAGCTTTTATTTGCTATAATTTCTGTTTACTTAAAAGAGCCTGTCCCAACTACTGCAGAAAAAGTGGTATGCTGCATGTTGAAAAATATTTTTTTTTCCCTGAGAATCAGTTATTTTGGTGGTGGAAATAACCTGCCTCTCCTACTTTATATCCACCTCACAGTTCTAGGATCTGGATGAAAATACTAATATTGCCTGCTACTTTCAACAACCAGGGAGTGAGGATGAAGCGTTATCTGGTTTGGCTGCTCTTCCCAATGAATAATCCTTACATGTGATCACATATGTTGATTCTGAGCTTGAAGCATACTCATGGTTACTTATAGTCAATTTGTTCTTTAGCTTCTAGTTTTATTTCTACAAAAATTATTTCTATCAGTCTTAAATCTTTAAGAATTACTCAAAACTATGGTTTCCTAATGACATTTTGTCACTTTTCTGGTGGCATAATAGATTTATTCATTTTGAAATACCTTTTTTTTTCTTTTGCTAATGAAATCAGGGATAGAAGAGAGATAAAGTCTTTTTACCCATTTTGAAATGTTAATCAACAAGGGATTGCATTTTCATTTCCTAAAAATACAAATTTAAGATCTCCTGACTATTCAAAATACTTTATTGACTGCTTATAATCCTTAGAGCAAAAAAAAAAAAAAAAATAAGATTTTTTAAAACACATCAGACAATGATCTTCATGATTTTTTTCCACTTTAGCTTAAACTCATCAGTCTCAACCCACCATCCTGTTAGTCACAGTGGACTACAGAGTTTATAATTCTTGAAATCAATAGGTTCTTTCACATCTTTCACAACAGTATTTATTGTTTGCTCTTCGCTTGGCTAAAATTCTCCCAAGCTTTATGACATAACCGTAATGTCATTCTGACATTATGAATTTTTCAACCTTTCTCTTAACCTAACAAGATGCTTTCTCTGTGCAATTTTAACATCTTAAGCATGTATTGACTTCAAAGCTTTTTATTACATTTTGTTGTAATTTTTCACATAAATATCTCTTTGCTAGGATATTAGCTCCTTAAACAAAGACTATATCTCAACTGTTTTCATTTCAATGCCTAGAGTGTCTCAATATGTATACTAAAACATTGCAGAATAATTCAATAAACTATGACAGTCATGACATATTGCATATAGTTTAATGTCAACACAGAAGGATATAATACCAAAAAGATACAGTAACAATTGATTTCAGAAGCACTGTATCATACTAGAGTTAATCACAAGAACTTCTTTCTAGATTAATCTCCACTATCTTGTCTTCTTGTAAAGAAATGAAATAGCTTTAGATCACATCTTAAAAATATAATATAGTCACTCTGAGGAGCTATATTCACCAATTAAAATGGCCTAGACATCGGTCAGTTTTGTGCATGTTATCTTCAAACTTAGTTATCTTAAAGCTCTTCTCTGGAATCTCTTTGAATACTTTACATGTGCCTTGTTAAGAACAATAGACAATAATCAACCTCATATATAAGGTTTAAAATATTGCCCAATAAAATACATCAGTTTTATCACTGATAAAGGTTGTTTTCCATTTTCCAAATGGCTATATAATTTCCCAATCAACTTTATTTTTAATTTTTTATCTAAAATGTGTTTTTCTATTCTTACTGAAAGTTTAAATTTCTTATCTACCAACTAACCTCTTATCAAAGGAAATATATCTACTTATTTATTAATTAATACTTTCTTATGAAAATAAGAACTTTAATAACAATCATCAATACTTTTAAAGTTGATAAAGAGAAAAGGCAAAGTATGCTTGGATTTTTAAGGGCAAAAGTTCTTAAAATATGAATATTTCAGAGACCATGTATTAATATTATATGGGAGTCCTCCCCTAGATCTATCGATAAAGTTTAAATTTATAAGGTACATAAATTAATTAAGCAATTGTTTGGCATTATGACATCAGCATTAGACTTTGCTATAGGTTTCATAGTATATGTATTTCAGACTTCACTGTCATCATCAATAAAAAATAATTATCTCAATATTTTTTGCAAATTAGTTTCATAATAAACTCATAGTGTAAGATTAGCTTGTTTAATTCATTTGTCAAATTCAAAAGGTCAGTTCAAATAAGTATCATAATGGTAAATGGGATCTTAATTTTAGATATAACTGATAATAGAGATTATTAGAAATGGGGTTGTATAAATAATAAACTTTTCAAGGTGTAATCATATATAAACTACATGTTAAGTGGTTTTATGCTGACATAAATATTCATTGTCATGATAGTTTTTTTCCTTTATATAGTTTTCCAATGATTATATGCACATTCTTACCCATAGTTTTGATGTAAAATTCACTACACTTACAGCAGAGATCCTGGACCTGATAACCAAGGAAGGAGAATCTGACACTGACAGTAGAGAAATTCAGTGGAGCATGGAGGGCCGATTCTACGCTGCCGGATGCTGAACCTCTGTGTTGGGAAAATAATCTTGTTCATAACACACAAGATGGTATTACTAGGTCCATTTTCTGTGCCCAATTATGCTCTGAGTGCTTTCATTGACAATTCATCATTATAATAATATTAAGTTCTAAAGTAAGATTTGAAATAACTATTCAGAGAAACTAATTTGTACAGTTAGACAGCTAAGTAGATGGTAGAGTCAAAAATTTTAAAAAGCAAGGGAGAAACTGTGCTTCTTTACCTTTAATCCACAGTTTCCTTGCAATTTATAGGTCATGTAGGTTGCATTAATAAAAAGAGGACAAATTTAGAAAAAAAAATCTTCATTTATATTTCTTCTTACTATCTAATTAAAAGATTGAATAAAAACAAAGAAGCAACTGAAATAATATTAAATTAGTTGAAAATTGGAAGATAAGCTAGTAGAAAGATATATTTAAACAAATTTATCTTAAGTAACTAAAATATCTTTCTCTCTAAATAAAATACTAGAGGATCATCATGAATCTGTTTCTTGCTCAGAGATGTGAAAGATAAAATATTTAAAATTTGTTTAACCTCCCTAAGAGAGTTAAGGAATATGTCTATATTTACATCATAATGAGTTGTCATTTTACCTCAGAATTTAAATTACAATTATGAACTGAAATTATTGAATAAAACATAGAAATGTTTACCTTATTGTTCTCAAGTAATTATTTTTACCTCATTGAGATATCCATTGAACTAAAATTTTATTTCCTTCTTCCAGACCAAAGCTTTTCAAACTTATACATGGAATACATAGCTTAGCATAAGCATTATAATATGCAATATATGTATGTACATTGGGGTAACCTGGCAAAAGTTTTAAGGTATTATATGTAGTTTAGTGAGAAAATATACTTTGCTCACCATTATATTAATAGGGAAAGACAACTGAAATACAATCTGTTGAATGTGTTAAATATTGAATCAGTATATAATTTCCAAACCCATCATTTTAGAAATAATAGTATTTACATATTTTAGTGATTACAAAACCCGTTTTGTTTATACCTGAAATGTCTTCCAAATCTTGATAATTTCACTCAAAAATACACTTTTTTAAAGCAATATTTTAAGTAGCAAATAAAGAAAAAATTATACATAAAATGGCAATAATGAATTATCATTACTCTTACATCCCAAAGGAAAATCCCTGCTCTGAACTTTGTTAGGATATATTAACATACATTCTATTAAGTCTTGAATATTTCATTTCACTTTAATGTCAGTCAAGAAAATATATTTTCACAATTAACATCATTCACATAAATTTCAAATTAAAAATATTCACATTATTTCTAATTCTCTTTTACTTGAACCTTTAGGTAAAACCACTCTTTTGACTATTGACACTTTATACTGTAAAACAAAGAGAAAAAAAGAAATAAGCAGTGTTTTGATTAAGTATTCCTGTTTTGATGATGATGAGACACATGGCTGATCACATTGTTTTGATAGCAGTTAATATATAATTCAAATCTACAGGCAAGGTTGTTATAAGAGAACTTCCCTCTCCTTTTATACCACCCTGTCATTGCAGCTCAATTGTATACACACACATACACACACACACAATTTATCTAGTTTTTCCATAAATTTACCTAGTTTTTTGTAATATCTTATTCACCTTCTACTTATTAATATATTATTATGAAAAACTTATTCACAATAATTTGAGAAATAATATGGAGAATGCACAATGTTCTTCCTCCTATTTAATAAATCTATTGCTATTAATTGAGCAGCATGTAATAAATATATATTCATAAGTCTGAGAGAAAAAATTATGGATTTAATAAATTTTAGTGTAATGCTCTCTCTCTCATTGACATTTCACTGATACTTAACTAATATTGTCATGTGAAAGTGGCACTATTTCTATTCCCATTAACATTTTTGGTCCCAAACTTAACATAGATGATTTTATTATTATCATTATTGACTTAAACCATGGGATATTCTAAAAATGAAAACCAATCAAAGTGTAATTAAAATTAACCAATATTAAATTCATGTTAAACTGATAATGCAAATATTCACATTTTTAAGTTTCACAAAATTTCTTTTAATTTTCTAAATTTCATAAACATGAACTCATTTTCTAGTATATAAAATCTAATAAGGCAAAAAGCAAACAAATACAGTACAAAGCTAGAAAAGACAAACAAAACTAGAAAAATGAATTAAGAGCTTAAAGGTCTCTTTTTAAATTTTGACTGGTAAAATCAGAGAAAATTAGATTTATATAAAAACATAGCAATTTTGCAAACTTATGGTCTTTCACCTGATTACATTGCATTGTGCCTTCAGGAAAGATCATTTTCAGTTTAGCCTCTATTAAATTTCAGAGCATTCAATTCTTTTTAATGCCATCATTGTTTTCCCTTCTTATGACTTCATGTCTTTTTTTCATGCCCTCCATTTATAAAAAAGTTTCTAGTATTATATAAATGTAAAATATCATTAAATGGATAAAGAATTGGAAAAGAGTACCTCACTTCCACTTAACAATTTTCCTTAGCAAAGTGACATTTTGTTTAGATTTTCTAAATCTATAGCTATATTGAAATTGTAGATAGATCTTTCTCCCTCTCTGAGAATGAATGAAATTGCTAGAGCAGGAAGCAGATGTCAAAATGAATTCATATCAAAACAGCAGAAAGAAGTCTAAAATGTACTCTACTACACAGATGTGCAAGGGAAATTTAATGGCTTTTTTCTGTGTGACATCAGTATGAAGAAGAGTGGGACAAGGGATAATAGCTGATGTGACCAGAGGCACCAAAGGAGAGGGAATTAATTGTATTGGTGGATCCAGAAACTTGTTGACTCCTATGTACTCTGGTCTCTCCAGGAGTCTCATTTACCTGATCACTGAACATGTTTCTATAATGTACTACAGTCTGTATCTTGGAAATGCATGGTTCTAGATGTCCTTAAATAGGGGCCAAGAAATAAAATCCCTCTGTTAGCAACTCTTTCCTCATTTGGTTTATATTTCTTCCTTACCTTCTTTAGAATTTAGAAAGAGAAATATGCAATATATTTCCGATTACCTACATCATTTTGTTTTTTCGCATACATCCCTTGCATGGAAAACAAGCTTACCTTTTCCTTAGTTTCTGTAGTCACTTTGTGGCCAAATTTGAAAATGATATAGGTTATAGAAATTTGTGGTAATTTTTCTAACATACATTTTGGTAAAAAAGACATATTTTAGAATTGCATGTGTATTGAGGTAAAAATAAAATATGGAAGACTTGCTCCAATGTTGTTTTTCCCTGAACAATGGAGTTAATGGTTGTGCCAGCTGGTTGGGAGTGAGGCTGAACTGAAGACATCTTACAATCCATGTGCCTCTTTGACACTCAAATGGAGATATCAATTTATATAGATAGATCTTGAAAGAACTAAGGGGCTTCTAAAGTTATTTTTCTCTTAGAAAAGACTTAGACATTTAATGGAAACTTGATTATTGACCTCAATTCTCATCTTAACACTTAGCAGCACAGTTGAATTTTTTGAGAAATGAATATGAAAACTACTTATTTTTTTATTGGTAAGTTATTTTCATAAAAGGCTTATAAAAACAGTTCCAGGAAAGAAAGGCCTATATTTTTATTGATAAATATGTTTAGTCTCTCTCTCTCCCTCTCTTTCTCTCTATCAGCATCAGAAAGAGGCGGTAGTTTTTAAAGTAAATAAACCTATTTTAAATCATTTTCAATAGCTTTAAATTATATTTTAGAAGGCAAAATAATCACAAAATAATCAAACTGATTTAGTAAGACTGAGTTGTTTTTTAAACATATACAAGATTTTGTTGTTTAATAGAAGAAATAATACAATGGTTAAATTGTACCAAAAAAAACTCTCTTCATGTAAGATATACACATAATACAGATACACACAAACTACACACACACACACACACACACACACACACACACATATACAAATCATACATTTTAAAACAAAAATATATATTTATTTGTTAACTTTAGCTAACCTGGATGATAATAAATTATACATTTTAAAATATATGTAAGATTTATTATCATCCAGGTTAGCTAAAGTTAACAAATCCAGATTTATTTGCTATTGAAAAGATAGTTTGTAACCTAGTTTCCAAGAGCAGGAGGCACATCATATGTGCAGGGCCACGTGGGGAACCAAGATCAGTCAGGAGGCAAAAGGAGCAAGAGGAGAGCATGGGCCAGAGCCTTTATAGTGGTTTTCACAGGAAAGTAAAGGAAAGTGATGGTAAGCAGATTTAGAATTGTCTAGTTCTGAATGATTTCATTGGTCGCAGGGTGAAGAGGCTGTCATGAGTTAACTGGTGCCTGCTTGGCCCCAGGGTAGAGTAGAGCAGGAGAAAATGATTTAGCTGACAGAGCTCCATAAAGGAGATAGCTGGTTAGTATGGGCTGTTAATTGGCTGATTTGATTGGAAAGGCACACTCCCAGGAATATCCTTTGCTATCTCCAGGAATTAGTTAGCCCTCTCAAAGATGGTGTCTACAGGATCAGTGAGGCCTCACATGTCAAAGCATGATCAAATAGAGAAAATTTAAAAATATATATGATTGACAAAATATGTTTATATAGTATACATAGTATACTATACTATGTATAGTATATGTTATATACATATACTATGTACTATGCATACTATATAGTATATGTATATAACATATTTGATATATATAAATATACATATTTAAGGAGGCCACAGAATATACAGATATAAACTTGAAGATTTATCTTCTTTTTTTTATTGTTGTTCAAGTACAATCGTCTGCATTTTTCCCCACCATTCCCCCCTTTCCTCCCCATCCTCACCTCCCACCCTCTATCCTACCCTCCTTTGGCTTTGTCCATGTGTCCTTTATACATGTTCCTTAACAACCCTTCCCTCTTTTCTCCTTTATCATCCTCCCTCTCCCCTCTGGTTACTATCAGTTTGTTATTTATTTCAATGTCTCTGGTTATGTTTTGCTTGCTTGTTGTTTTGTTGGTTAGGTTCCCCTTATAAGTGAGATCATATGGTATTTGTCTTTCACCTCCTGACTTATCTCACTTAGCATAATGCTCTCCAGTTCCATCCATGCTGTTGTGAAAGGTAGTAGCTCCTTCTTTCTTTCCACTGTGTAGTATTCCATTGTGTAAATGTATCATAGTTTTTTGATTCACTCATTTACTGATGGACACTCAAGTTGCTTTTAACACTTATGTGTTGTAAGTTGTGTTGGTATGGACATTGTGGTGCATAGGTTCTTTTAAATTGGTGTTTCAGGATTCTTAGAGTATAAGCCCAACACTAGAATTACTGGGTCAAAAGGCAGTTTCATTTTTAGTTTTCTAAGGATATTCCATCCTGTTTTTCCACAATGGCTGCACCAGTCTACATTCCCACCTACAGTTTACTTGGGTTCCCTTTTCTCCACAACCTCTCCAGCACTTGTTTCTAATCAAAATATGCTTTCTTAGAATAAAGTTTTTAAAAGTCTTCCCAAACATCAGTTGTCATAAGGAGACATTCAAAATAATCTCTTTTGATTAATTAATAGCAATGATACCACAAACATTTAAATGTAGCCACCTATCTAATTATATCTCTTTTATGTCTACAAAATTATTATGTGACTTTTGAATTATACGAGAAAAAATTGACACTCACTTGGAAATGAAATGAGTGGTCACTACAGAAATACTCTTTGGAAGAGAAAAATATAATTGTAGGATGAGAATAATCTGTATATATGTACAAGATATGGACATAGTTTTTAAAAGGTTTCCTTTTAAGTTCTGTGGAGTATTCATTTAAGAGTTTTAAAAAATTAAAACCTTGGAACATTAGCACAAACAAGACTTCTTACATCTCAAGAAGTTTTGAAATACTTTAGATTTTAGATTATAGTCAGTGTTTTGGGTACAAGACTAAATCTTTGTTTTCCTTCTAATGTCTCTTGGTTTCCATTAACTACATTTTCAGATTTCAGTGAGCCTCTCTACTTACCAAACTGAAATAGTATTAGAGTTCTACCTGAATGATGAGATATATTTCTAATTATAACAGTGCAAATAAAATGCTGAAGTAGCCTTCTGTTTTCTGATACAGTTAAATACTCCAAATTCTAATCAAATCTGCAATGTTTGAATTAGTGATTCAAAAAATTTGTGTGTGCATGCTTTTTTAATATAATTTTTTATTATTTTTTCCAATTACCATGTGATCCTTTTAAACTCCCCTCATCCCTGAAATCAGCACACTGTTTTCCATGCCCATGAGTCCTTTTTTTTTTTTGCTCAATCCCTCTACTCAGTAACCTCCTCCCTTTAGCTGTCACCTTGCTATCAATGAGTCTGTTTTGCTGTTTTGTTCAGTTTGTTCAATAGATCCCACATAGGAGTAAAATCATATGGTATTAGTCTTTCTCTGACTGGCTTGTTTCACTTAGTGCAATGTTCTTCATGTCCAGCCATGCTGTAGCAAAGGGTAAAATTTTACTCTTTTTAATGGCCAAGTAGTATTCCATTTGCGTAGATGTCCCATGGTTGTTTTATCCACTCATCTACTGGTTGACACTTGGGCTGCTTCCATATCTTGGCTATTATAAATAACACTGTAATGAACATAGTGGTGCTTATGTTCTTTTAAATTAGTGTTTTGGGTTCTTTTGGATATATTCCCAGAGGTGGGATTGCTGGGTCAAAAGATAGATTCATTGTTAATTTTTTGAGGTATCTCCATACTGCTTTCCACAGTGGCTACACCAACCTGCATTCCCACAAAAAGCACAAAAGGGTTTCCCTATCTCCACATCCTCGTCATACTTGTTTGTTGATTTATTGATGATAGCCATTCTAACACGTGTGAGATGATATTTCATTGTGGTTTTAATTTGCATTTCTCTGATGATTAGTGACATTGAGCATCTTTTTATGTCTTGCAGCCTTCTATATGTCACCTTTGGAGAACTGTCTATTCCAGTCCTTTGCCCATTTTTTTTAATTGGGTGGTTTTTTGTTTTTTTTTTTTTTTGGTGTTGAGTTTTATAAATTCTTTATAAATTTTGGATATTAACTCCTTGTCAGATGTATCAGCAAATATGTCCCCCCATTCCATGAGTTATCTTTTATTTTGTTGATGTTTTACTTTGCTGTGCAAAAACTTTTTAGTTTGATGTAGTTCCATTTGTTTATTTTTCTTTTGTTTCCCCTGCCCAGGGAGATACATTCAATAAAACATTGCTATGAGCACTATCCAAGATCTTGTTGCCTATATTATTTTCTATGATTTTTATGGTTTTTGGGTCTACCTTTATTGTCTTTTAAAAAATATTTATTTTAAGTAAATTTATATTGAATGTTTACAAACCCCAATTTTAAATAACATTTATCATAAAATAAATGCGGGGCCAGATGCTAAAATATATCATTAGAATAATCATCACAAATTCATTATTTAAAAACACCAATTTTTTTCCTACTATAATTATACTGGAAAGAATGATGCATTAAAATTTAAAATAAAACGAACTAAAATAAGTCACAAAATTTACTGAAAATAAGAAACCTATTTTAAATTATATATCTTAAAATACATTAAAGCCAATTGCAATTGTACATAATCTTTCAAATTAAATGGGCATAATCCAAGAAGTTGAAGTGAGCTAAGTAAGAGCAATGTTATCCTCAATCCAAGCCTGTCATCTTCTCCAGACCAGGGATACAAATAGAGTTTAAATCAGATGTCAACTCTAATCCACTGGTACTTTCTGTCACATATGCTGAAGTAAAATTATTTTCAGTTCTTTGTGATCTAAAGGTAGCATGTGATTGGTGAACACTTTGTCATGCATGTGGGCCAGAAATGCCTCTATACCCAAGCAATCATTTTCAATTCTTTCTTTAACAAAAGTATAATAGAAGAGCCAAGAGAGGAAAGAGATGGTCAACTCATGAAATCCATAGTGAAAAAGATGTTGAGAAATGGCATTATTGAAGATTTGTTTGCTCCTTCATAAGATGATGATTACCGAATAGCTAAACTTGATGTTGAGATAACATTAATTCTTTTAAAATACATGGAATACCTTCTAGGACCAGGAATTATTATTTGTAAGAAACACGAAGATGAGCAAAATGTTCTCTGACCTTGAGGAGTTTATACATGGTAGAGACAACAACCAGATAATCACAATGATAACAGGGGCTTGAAACAACTCATGTACAGGTCTTGCTCACAGTGTTGCTCCAGAACTCCAGAATCTGTGAGGCCTTTCAGCTTTGTTCTATGTAGCTTCGACATTCTGAAATGAAAGTGAAAGGACCGACCCCAGCAACCTGGTGAAACAGCAAGTTGATTGTTAAAGTTTTTTCTCAGATTTTGCAGACTGTCACATCTGTTCTCGGCTCCTTGGCCAAAACAACAAATCACAGACCAACTTAGAAGTTACTGTAGCAAAGGCAATACACTAATTCTACACAAAGGAAATGAAGTCACATGCAACAATCATGACTCCATATGTATGTATGGAACAAGAAAGTCAGGCCATACACGATTATTGAGGACAATATTGAAGTACAATAATGTAGTCAATCAGTGTAAATATCAATTTAATTGCTTTCTGCTTCATTCCCCATTCAATAGCAAATGTTATAATGAACATCCCATTATATCTTACTTCATGGGCCTGTTTCAGAATTTTACTTGGTCCTATACCCAGGGATAGAATTTTGCAGTCTGATTTTGATCAAGTAATCTTATTTCAAACTATGAATGACAGGGCACAATATTTCCTCTTCCCCACATTTCTGTTGGCTTTTCCAACTTTCTGAAATTTTATAATGTAATAGTGTGAAGTGGTATGTCACATTTTTAAAATGTCTGTTCCTAACATTGTCAGTTTTGCTATAGTTTTCTTGTCCTTTTTTCTCTAGTTTTCAGAATTTCCTGTATATTACAAATGTTCAACATTGTCACTTTTAGACACTATAATTATTTCTTTAAATGTCATCTGTTAACTTTGTTATCCATAATTATATCTTTTACCTCATCCTCACTTTCAGTCAGCCAGAGTATTTTTCATTGTTTTGTACCATGCCTCTCAAATCTATCTGCTTTCATTTATCCCTCTGCCTATATCTAATATTGTTGAATTCCATTAATTGCTGGGCTACTGCAGTAACTGTTTTACATTTTTCCTATTCATATATCCATATATACAATTAAAGTATTGGTCCTGTAATAAATAATAATAATAATTTACTTAATGTTTACTATTTATCAAACACTATTTTAAGTTATTTATATATATTTACTAAAATAATCTTCAAAAAAGTCTGTGAAGTACACACCACTAAGACTATCATTTATATTTCAGCTGAGTAAACAAAGTCTGAGGGACAATAAAGTGATTAAGACTAAGGATACCAACACCAAATTGCTAGATACCACTACTTATTGTTTGCATACTGTCTCTCAAACTAAATTCCTAAGTGTGACATCCTGTAAGTGGAAATTTTGTCATTACCTATAAGGAGTTCCAAATCTCCTCTCTGCCTCTTATATTCTAGCCTCAACCTTTTATATTTCTTATTTCTGAAAACCTACGTTGAGGGATGCTTTCTCTTGACCCCATATTTTGTGCTTGGTTTTTTTGTTTTGTTTTGTTTTGTTTTCCCTAGAATTCTTTTTCTTCCCACATCTATCTGGCTAATGTTTATTTAACATTCAGGCATGAGAGAAGTGACTTTCTCTGAAAAATGTCAATATGCATAGAGGGGGTGCTCTTCTTATATATACTTTATAGTATCTTTGAATTGTCCTACCATACAATTGATTTAATCTCATTTTAATGACCTGACTGCCTTCCTATCTAACATAGTAAGCTTTAAACAAAGATTGATCTTATTTTATCACCAAATAAGCTCTCAAGAAATTACTATGGAAAGAAAAACAAAGGGAAAAAAAGGAAAGAAGGAAAAGCATATTTAATTAAAACCAATTTTTAAACTTATAGAACTGATTTGAATAATTCTATGAATGCATTTAATCATGGAAAACAGGAATCTTAAAACAGTAACAAAACCAATAACATATACATGAAAAGAAACTGGGTAGATATCAGGCAAGAGCAGGAAAAGGGCCTGCTGCTGCAAACAGACTTTCTACTGGAGAGTGCAGACCAGAGTCTAGTAGAAGCATGAATTGTGTCTTTGATGTTCTGTTTTCCCTAGTTTAAAGACATCTGTCAAGTGTGAACTAGCCAAAGGACATCGACATATGCCATTTTCAAATGAGGCATAGACTGTCAGGATCAGTCCTAGTTGCTTGCCCTGCCAACATTTTGTGAAACATGTACTTGTTTCTGTTTAGAGATGCCAGTCACTCTCCAGGCTGTGTGAGCCAGAGGCTGAACAGACTCCACCTGGATCTCTATGCTGCATCATTTCCTGTCATATGTCAAGGCTTCTTATCATCTTTTAACATCTCTACCAACAGCAGAGTGAGAAATAACATGAATAACACAGTCTATGCTGGTCATTCTTTGTTATATTTCTCTTTACTTTAAAACAAAACAATGGTATTCAAAATGGAATGATTTATCTCCAAGATAGACATAAATACGGTGACGATAGGAAAGATGTTGGTTTTTTTTTTTTGTGGCTTGGCTCAAAAAGAATAAATATGCTGCAAATGCTAACAAGAGGAAGAAGGAAATGAAACTAGATTCACTTGCCATGCATTCACCAGCTAACAGCGTCCTAACAACCAGGAATCTCCAGCCTTCTCTGGATATAAAATAAAATAATTGTTTACAAAAGAAAATTTTCCAGTCATTTGTTTAAAATGTGATTTTTTTCATACAGTTTCACACAAAGTGTTAACCTATGTTGCTTTTTTCAGATTTATTGAGATATAATTGATATATAACATTGCATAAGTTTAAGATGTACAATGTAATGATGTCTGTATATATTGCTAAATGATTACCATAATAAGGTTAGATATTCATCACCTTACATAGTTACAATTTTTGTGTCTGTGTTTGTGGTGAAACCTTTTAAAATCTACTCTCTTAGTAACTTTAAAATATATTATATAAGATTATTAACTATAGTCATCATGCTGTATATTACATACCCAGAAATTATTTTATAACTGGAAACTTGTACCCTTGGGGGGTAATTTTTAGAACACCATTGGGAAGTCTTTCTAATTATGTATAATTTTTTTCTGCCTTTATAGAAATTAACTTATAATTACTTTTGAGATGGTTGTGCTTATTCTGCTGGCCACTGTTTTTGTGATATAAATCAAAACCACTAGAATAAAACCACCTGAAAGCAAATGCATTCAGTGCAAATGAATAGTTCAATTTGAGGTTGAAAAGCTCATAATTATCTTAATAGACCAAACTTCATTCTACTCAATATGCATTCTGATTAAATCAAAATATAGCCACAACTCAATGCATTCTATATCGGAATAATGTGCCAATATTCAACTAATAAACTACAGGAAATTTTGAAAAGTATAATTTTGTAGTATTTTAACAAATCTAATCACAAACTATTGAGAAATAGAAATAAAAAATTTATTTTTGTAGATGAAGTATCACTTTAGTTTAGATATGCTTTTTAGAATCAGGGTTTGTTTTTGTTTTGTTTTTTTTTCACCTGAGACCCCAGATGTTACCATGGCCCTCTTGGAGTACAGATATAAGGAGGATCAGGTGATATATATCATTCTGGCCCGTCTTCTTTTTTAATTTTGAATGCAGTGACCCTCAGGCCCATCTTGAATTCATTTTCCTGGAACTTTAACCCTCAGTACCTCATACCTTTCAAGAGTAAAAACCAGTCACGTGGTGGCAAGGTGATTATACTGAACTCTTTTTTTCCTGAAAAGAGGAGAAATGATTCGTATTTACCTAGATTGTCATTCATTCTGGAAATGAATTTCCCCTGACTGTTCACATTGTTTCTGCCAATGCCACTCTCTGAGGACTTGAAGTCATGGGATCACACATAGCTGAGCCTCAGACCATGAAATCACTTCACAGTGAAGGCAAAACAATGATCATCTGTCATCTGCTAATGGATCTTTGAGATGGCTTATTAAAGGCTCAGAAACAGTGTCATCTTGATGAGTATACAATTTGGAGAAGGGGTACCCTGCCATGTGTGTTAAACCAACAACTGCATCATGCTGCATGAGCTTTGTTTCCACTCAGATACAACAAGCCTGGGAACCAAAAAAGAGAAATGAGAATGTTCTTCCCTTCATCATTCCCACTGATCCATTTGGGGAGCTTAGGAGTTTCATCTATACAATTGTAGAGTTCAGGGAATTAGAGAGTCTACTTCCCAGAGGTAGAATATTTTCTCCAGAGAAGATAATAACTTCTCTGTAAGAAGACTTCAATACAAAAAACACTGTAAGTCTTGTGTCTTCTCCTCATTCTCATATGACAGAAGCCAAAGAAAAGATTTCTTAAAAGAGTTAATAAAACATTATCTACTTGATATGCTAAGGTTGCTGCTGCATAATCAAAGCATTGAAAAGATTTTAGAATCCATGGACTTTTGGGGACAGTTACTTGCACTTCCTTTCCTTGTGAAAAAAGTGCATGGTCAAGTGAAGTAAAGAAAGCAAGAAAAACAGGTGTCAGGAACTCAGGACAGGGCCCCTCCACGACCTCAGAAAAGATGGCTCACTGGCCAGCAACCATGAGGAACAAGGAAAACAGTATTTCTGGATGTCCCAGCACCCTCATGGCCCCTGTGTTTCAAGGTTCTTGTATTTATCACAGAAGTGTAGAATTTTTACATGCTACTACTCCCTCCTTAAACCTATCAGTAGCAGCAAGGCTAGAGGTGGAGTGTGGTCACTCTCACACCCATCTACCGCTATGGGTGCACTCCCCTGTAATGTGAGTAACAGTCGGCATGTCCACATCTCCTGGTCCTCTACGTGTTTTTTTCCACAATATCACAAACATAAGTGTACCTTCCTGGTTTGGAGCTTCTGCTTTACAACAGGATGATCAGGAAATCAGATTCCTCAAGGATTAGGGCCCAATCACCTTACCAGACAATGTACCTAAGCCAGTAAGTAGAATGCTAGTCAGGAGAAATGGGATTTTAAAATAGCAAAGGAGGAAAATTATGAATACAAAATATGATTTTGGGATTAGCTACAGTTCTAACAATAGCTTTTCTCAACATCTTTCCCATCTAAGATCTTTCAGAGATTGATGGTCTCACATGGAAGTGTGGGTACAGATTAAATCTCCATGTCGGGGACTCAACGTGGAACATGAGTGGGACAGGATAACATGAGGATGTAGCATGTAGCCTGTACAACTGATGCCCCACAGCCCATCCTAGTTTATGGGTAATTATAGTTGACTTTTTCCAGCACAAGAACAGCTTCTCATCTTAAGAGCATGTTTCTGCTCATCTTCCTGAGAGTTTTATGAATTGAAAGATTGTTTAGCAGCAAATAGACACTAACCCATGTTCATTAAAGAGCTCCAGTCCATTTTCCCACAACATTAATGTACGCATTAAGGCACTGTTGTCTTCTTTCCCTTCCTGACCCCACACTCCTCATTCCCTCATAAGTGCTTTCAGGGATCGCCTCCTAAATAAATTTTCTATGTCTACTTCTATACCTGAGTCTTTCTTTAGGGGTATTCAAATAAATGAGTAATAATAATTAACTATGCTTTAATGAATGCCCAAGGCCCCTTTAAGAGTTGGTATAGCCACTTCTCAGCTGATATTTAGGCTGGTTTCTAAAAACTCTCAGCTGTGCTTTCTATGGAGCCTTTGCACTCTTCTCCAGCAGTTGGGTAGGAGCTACCTGGCACCCACCCAAGATGTGAGCAAATGACCTGGCCTCAAGGTAGGACAAACTCTGTTCTATAATTTGTGTTCTGGAGCCTCTTTGTGGTATTAGGCTGAAGCTAGGCTTCAGAGAAGATACACACATGCTTGCTTGCTTAGCTTTTCCCTTGCTACCTTATCCCTCACACCCTCTTCAGGGTACTCTCTCAAAAACCATCTAGATAGATGAAAAACAAATATTTTTGTCACAGGCTTTGCATCTAGAGAAGCTGACCTAAAACACATGCCAATTCAGCTGGCTAAAGCCCCAGGTAGGGGAACTCCAGGTACCCAACAGAGACTCCCTGGGGAGGAAGGAGGACAAAGGTCACAAGGGAATCATGGGCAGTTAGAAATTCATTGTTCTGTAGTTTCTTGAATATATATCTTTTAAAAGGGTGATTCCTCTGCATCCATGGGCAGCCTGTGAGAGGTGTTGATCTTAGTTGGCCTTGCAGAGCTCTGTGGTCACAGCATGGTCTAGGAACTACAGAATGTAGAGAACAGCCAGGCCTAAGGAGACCTGATGGAAGATAGTGAAGAACTTTTATGAGAGTGACATGAGTAAAATGAAAACTAAGGACCAGCTAAAGTACCAGTAATTGAGGTCAGCTGAATAGATGGCAGCTGAGGATCGTGCCTGGTTTTCCCTGCAAATGTGGTTGGCCTGTTGAAGCATCCGCCTTAATTCAGAGGAAACTCTGAAGAAAAATGAAGTTTTTCTTTTTTTATTCCAATTATTTAAAACTTTATTGTACTTTTTTTCATTATCATTTAGTCCCTTTTTACTCCCCACCCCCCAGCAATCACCACACTATTGTGCATGTCCATGGGTCCTTTTTCCTTTTTGCTTATCCCTCCACCCACTAACCGTCCCCTGCCACTTGCTGTCATCGTGCTCTCTATCTATGAGTCTGTCCCCATTTTCCTTGTTAGTACAGTTTGTTCATTAAGTGAAGTAAACCAGTCAGAGGAAGACCAATATCAAATGATTTCACATATATGTGAAATGTAATGAAAATTTTCTATTTATGAATTTATAAAAGAAAGTTATTATACAAACCTTTACTTTAATCAAAGTTTTGTCATGATCATGAGATATATTTTCTAATATTTTAATTTATGTTGTAAATAAAAACAAGACCAAAATTTAAATGAAAATAAAACCAAACTAAGGTAAAGAAAGTGACATCTATTATTATAAAGCAAGTGATGGCAAGTGATAGCAAATACACGGGAAAAGTGATAGCAAAACTTTGGGCAGTATCTGTAATAATTTTCAGATATACATGCTTTAAATGGCCAAATAACTATATGTTTCTGGAGAACAAATGCCATTTAACTCTGAATAAAAATTTTTTCTCAAGGAGAAAATGCAGTATTTAACATTTATATTATAATTGATGATTTAAAATGTATTTTTATCAGTATATCCTGATTGAATTCTCACTATATTAATAGATGAAATATCAGGTAGTTATTTAGTATTTTCTAACTGAGGAACTGGGACTTAGTTGAGGCCAAAAATTTATACATGCTATTTGAAATAACTGTGAAATTCTACCTTTAAATTCACCTCTTTATACTCAATCCTATCGGTCTTGCTTTTTTGACATATGACCCTATGTTAGTAATAAAACACTTCAGAAAATTTATAGAGTATAGCATGACTCTTCCTCAAATAAATTTAGTCAGAATATACTAAAGGAGATTATAATAACCACCATAAAATATTATATTTTGTTTTCCTTTGTGATTAAAAATTTTGCTATTTTGAATATAACTCCATGGCAAATTTGGTTTTCAAAATTAAGGCTTTTGTTATACTAGACAACTACTATCAAAAGAAAAAATCAATCCAAAACATATTTTTAAACTAAATACCAATTAATACCCTAACAATTATGATTGATAATCACTTTTACCAAGAAGAGACAGATCGAGTTTCTTTGTTTTCACAAAGAAAATAATCAAATATATTTTTTATACAGAAGGGGCTTTTGTGTTTCATCTAGGCTAACCACTTTATTTTAAAGATCAGGATGCAGAAATCCTAAGGTTGAAAGTGCTCATTTGTTTCTATAGGCAGTTAATAATAGATTTATAACTTCCCAGGCATAGCAATGATTTATTCATTAGGCCAAGATGAGAACTAGTGATAATTTAAGATTTTTTATATGATTTTGACTTTAAGATAATTGGTTTTCTATTTGATGCTTCTTAAATAGTTATCTATTAAATAGTTAAATAATTTTTCTTACCTATAGTCAAAGAGAATTACAGTTTATATGTATAATATCTTAAAATTACCACATAGTAAACACTGACTATAGACAAAATAAAATCATATTGATAGTCACCTTAGAGAACCAGAATTAAACAATATTTTAAGACTTCCAGAATGATTAGCATGGTGTAGAAATTATGTATAGTGGATTTATATTATAACACATTTATTAGAAACTACACCTAAAAATGTTTCTAAGCAGTGTAATTTCATTATAAACTGCATGAGCTTTATCCTTTGACATTTAGAACAATTTCCAGGAGTAGCTCTTCAAATAACTTCTAATTTTACAGGCTTATTTTCTATCCTAAATTATTTGCCTTATATGGGAAATATATACTATTTTTAAAACTGCAGTCATGTCATGTAATATTTGTAAGATATCTATGGTGTATTTTGCTTACCTGATGCTATTTGAGGCAGGGATAATTTTAACAGTTTTAATTACCATATTTAGCTGTTTTACGTAATAAAGGCATTGAATCCTGTACACTTGGCATACAATAATAATAACACAAATTGATGGCATATATCACAATCAGAACTCAGCGGAATAAATAATAGTTTGACATATTTTTGTGCTTTCTCAAATCACAGAGAAAGGAGTATTTTAAAAAACGTGTTATCCCACCCTGATTTGAAACTTTTGATGGTTTGTAAATATTAAAGATTTAGAACTGAAATTCATGAATTTGCCATAAAGCAAGTTCTCTGTGTGACAGAAACACAATGTTTGATGGACTGCTTAAATTACTTCATTCACCACTGAACTGAAACTAAAAAGAAACATCTGTGTGGTACAAAGTGACATGACTCAAACATTTCAAGAATAGAAATGAAGATGAAATGGATGATTCATCATATCATAACCAAAAAGGGGATTTATCTGTACAATATAATTATTTAAATTAGTGTTAGTTAAAAATGAGCTCTAAATTTCTTAGTCTCATTAAATTACTACTAGTTAATTATAGAAAAGTGCTGAGAAATTTTGACCCCACCAACTTGACTGCACCTGCAGTTCTGCTTATATAAATTCATGCATTCGAAGTTTCAGCTTGAGGAGTTCTGTTCTCCAGGAAAGAAATGATACAGTAAAATTATTATTTGACATGTGAGTATGCTAGTGTTTTGAAGTTGGTTTTTCTTCTGTATGCTTCCATTTTTTTCATTGTCTATTTTTTATTTTATTTATTTTTTATTAAATATTTCATTGCCATTCTATTACAGTTGTCCCAATTTTCCCCCTTTGCCCAGCCTACCCCCCATTTTTTAAAATATTCCTATGGTATTACATGCCCTGGTATCAGTGCTTTATGCAATTAAAAGTTCCAAAAAGCTATTAGGTTAAGACTATTATACAATTAGAGTATTTTATTTAATTTATTTTTTCCTTTATTTTTTATTGTTTACACGATTATAGATGTTCCCACTCCCTCCCCTTTGCCCAACTTTCCTCCCCTCACACCCTCTTCCCTCCGGCCATCACCACGCCATTGTCTGTGTCTGTGGGTCATGCTTGTATGTTCTTTTGCTAATCGCCTCACCTTCTTTCATCCAGTCACCCTCCCCGCTTCCTTCTGACAGTCTGTTCCATGAATCTATGCCTCTGTTTCTATTTTTTCATTTTATTTTGTTCATTAGATTCCACAAATAAATGAAATGACCTATTAGTCTTTCAGCAACTGGCTTATTTCACCAGAAATAAAAGCCTTTTGTATTTAAAGTAAGTTCTATTTGTCCTATTTGTTGTGATTTCTTCTTTACTAAACATTTCTTTTTGAGATAATATCAGACGAAGAAACGTTGCAAGAAAAGTACACAGAACTGTTATAAAACTTTCATAAAGATTCTCCAAGTGTTAATATTTTACCACATTTCCTTCCTCATTTTTTCTCTATACATACATGTATGTTATTATTTGATTAGCCGTTTCAGAGAAAGTTGATACACCTAGTCTCCAAAATAATTCAATTTACATTTACTAAAACCAAGTATATTTTCTTATATAACCACACTATAATGATGAAAATAAGGAACATTGATACAATACTATTATCTAGTCATTGTGACATTATTTATATGTCACATAGTGTTCCAATAGTGTCCTTTTTTGCAAAATGATTTTTATTTCTAGTCCAGGATTCAATCCAGTATAACACATCAAATTTAGTTGTCATATCTCTTTAGTTTTATCTAATCTGGGACAGTTTCTGAGATTTTCTTAGTCTTTCTAAACCCTGACATCTTTGAAAATTACAGGGCAGTTATTTTGCAGAATTTCAGCCCAGTTATTTTGTAAAATATCCCTTGATTTAGCTTTATCTTATGTACACTCATGATTAGACTCAGGTTATACAGTTTTGGCAGAAATATCACAAAAGTAATGTTCTGCTCTTCTCAGTGAATCAAAACAGGAAGTAAGTGATAACACGGCATATTTAAATATCCTGGCTTAATAATGATTTTGCTTTTGCTATTTGTTACAATCATTCTCAGTGTACAGAATATGTTACTAAGCCTTTATATTATTACTTATGGAGAATTCATGATTTTTATATTCTTAGATAGAATTTCCACCATATTTACTCTTTTTCTTTTTGGCATTTTTATCACCTTTTAAAATTGGTCCAGATATATATTTGATATTGATGTTTATTAGTTGTTATTTTTTTGTCTCTCAACATTTTTAGATTTATCATTGATCTTGGCCTGACCAAGTGCTCCTGTTTTGTCTTCTGTCACCTGTATGTAGAACATGAATGGAAATTTTAAAGAAAAAAACAAAAAAATCCCACACTGCTCACTTTAATGCCTTCCTCATGTATCTTCTAGGTATGATTTTACATCATAATGGTTAATAACCAAAACAAGGCTTCATCCTGGCTGGTGTGGCTCAGTTGGCTGGAACATCGTCCCATAAACTGAAAGGCTGCAAGTTTTATTCTGGGTTAGGGCACATGCCTAGGTTGTGGGTTCTATCCCTAGTTGAGGTAGGTACAAGAGGCAGTTGATTGATGTTTCTCACATTGATTTTTCTCTCCCTCTGTTTCCTCTCATTAGAATCAATCCCTGGGTGGGATAAAAAAAAATAGCTTCAATTTCTTACTCAGTAGATCAATTCTTAGGAAATAAATAAATTAGGATTCACATAACTTATGAAACATTAGGATAAATCTCAGGTAATCTAAATTCTCAAGAAAGGTATTATTCCATGAATCTAGATTTTTGTTGTTTTTATGGTTTTTGGTTTGTGATTCCAGGGCACATGTAATGACCTGTGTTTGTTGCTGTTGTTTAGTTATAGTTGCCCCAACCCCTGCCCCCACCATTGCTTTCCCCTGCCCCACCCATGCCCCACTCCCACAGTTAATCCCCAGCCCATTTTCCATGCCCATGGGTCCTTTACGCATGTTCCTAGACTTTGCTTCTTCCCCTTCTTTCCTACATTATCCTCCTCATTCCTTCCCTTTGGTCACTGTCAGTTTGCTTCTTATTTCCATGTCTCTGATTCTATTTTTCTCATTTGTTTTTTTTTATTGATTAGGTTCCACTTATAGGTGAGATTATATGGTATTTGTCTTTCACTGCCTGGCTTATTTTGCTTAGCATAATGTTCTCCAGTTCCATCCCTACTCTCATGAAAGGTAGGAGTTCCTTCTTTCTTTCTGCTGTGTAGCATTTCATTATGTAAATGTACCACCGTTTTTGGATCCATTCATTTACTAATCTATTCTTAATAAATGCACTTTCCCTTGAGTCCATAAGTAGTAAAATAATATATCTCACTGAATAATTTGTAGATTGGTAGTAATATATATTATTAAGTAAATCTACAAATCTCTGATTTGATTAAAGTAACTTGGATTTAAGAAAGCCAATTTCTTTTTTGATTACAATAAATCATATAACAGCCATGCTTTTTTAAAAAAAATCATGTTTATTTTATTACAATTATCTCAGGTTTTCCCCCTTTGCTCTCCTCCACCCATCCCACCCTGACCCCCAACAGTCAATTCCCACTCTGTTGTCTATGTCCATGGGCCATTCATATATGTTCTTTGTCTAGTCCCTTCCCCTTCTTTCCACCATTGTCTTCCTTCCCCATTCCCTCTTGTCACTTTCAGTCTGCTCCCTGTTTCCATGCCTGTGATTTATATTGTTCATTAGCTTATTTTGTTGAATGGGTTCCACTTATAGGTGAGATCAGATGGTATCTGTCTATCATAAACTGGCTTATTTCACTTAGCCTAATATTCTCCAGTTCTATCCATGTTGTCGCTAAAAGGAGGAGTTCCTTCTTTCTTTCTTTTTTTTAAATGTGGATTGATTTTATTTATTTATTTTTAAATGCCAAATGCATTATAAAATATTAAAAAATTTAAATCCATTATAAAGTCTCAGCAATTAAAACATGATACCAGCACAGAAATAATCAAGTAGATCAATGAAATAAAATAAGCATTCTAGAAACAAATGTCTATATCTGCCTAACAATGTAATATATGATTAAATTGATATTTTAATCAATGGGGACAATAAGGCTTATTCAACAAATAAGGTGCATGGACCACTATTACTTGAAATAAAACAAATATAAAGCCCTATTTCACACATTATACAAAAAATATTCGGGTGAGTTAAAAATCAACATGTAAAATCTAAGGAGTTTGAGGAGAAAACAAACTAATGTTTTCCTTTCCCTGAAGTAAAATATTAAAACCCAGAAGCAATAAAGTAAAATATTGACAATATGACTATATTAAACATTTAAGACTATGTAGTAATATACATATAAAAAAGTTTAAGGTCAAATAATAGAATAGTAAAGTATTTGCTTTAATGTAGTCCATGTTTGAAATTACCAGCACTACCATCCTTTTACTTAGTTCCTAATTGTGTGGCTGCAAACAACGTACATAGTACTGAAGATGGTGACAACCTTGTGGTATTTTAGACTTTAGAACAAAGTAATTGATCAGAAACTCTCTCTGTGTTAAGGATAGTTCCCATGGCTCTTCCAGTTCATCATTTAAATTCTCTAAGGTCAATGAACATTAATGAATATTTATCATTTTAGTTGTTTTCCATTAGTCATTAAATATAAAATACACAATTTTAGCTTAAGAATATATATGTTTTATGTTATCATGACACACTTTTTTCCCCTGTAGGACGTTTGTAATTCACCAAAAATATGTTGAGAATAAAGTGAAACTGTTATTATGATATACAATCCCCAAAAGTTGTCAAGCTCTTCTACTTATAAACACAGCTGTATTCTACACATCCATAGAAAATCTATCTTCATTAGGGAATCCACCTTTTTTTTTTTTTTGGCTTTCTTTTCTTTAATTAAAATTTACCTCCATATACAAGGTACAATATTGTTAATTGTGTCTTGGGCTTCCAATAATTGAAAGAGTTGTGTTCCTCACAAAAA
The DNA here is from genome assembly GCF_021234165.1 of Pteronotus mesoamericanus. NCBI lineage: Eukaryota > Metazoa > Chordata > Mammalia > Chiroptera > Mormoopidae > Pteronotus > Pteronotus mesoamericanus. The sequence goes on from NW_026555071.1 coordinate 384,030, forward strand.
TGAACTTAAAATTTGGTGATTCTCACTTTGGTAGATGATGCTGAATATGCCCCTCCAGATCCCCTTAACCAAATGATGCATTTCTCTCCCACCTATTTTGAGGCTTGTGCTCAACAGACAACAAGTTTTATCTACCCACTTCTCCAGAAAATTGCTCTCAGCCATATAGTACCCACCTCAGTGGGGGTTCTATCCCATCCCCCACCCCTATGTTTTAAAGGCAGACTTTGGCTAGTGACTCACTGTTGTAAGGGTTCTAGACAACTTTTTGCAATATAGCATTGACTGTTTGATGCATTTTGTGCTCTACAGATTCCACAGAGGGTCAGACAAACTAATCTCAAGCTGAGATGACATTATTGCTTAAAATTTGTCTCCGGACTTTTATTGCATCACTTTTTTTCTTCCTCCTAAGAGCTTTTCTCCAGTAAGTCATTTAAGGGGGGAAAAAAAAAGATAGACAGAAAAGAAGCCATCTAACATTATGCTTCTAGGGTACTTGACCTAAGACAGTGCATACCAGGAATCATTGTAGGAAGTAGTTCCTGAGTATTTAATTCCAGATGGCCATTAGGATCTCCTTGCTGGTTGCAAGCAGAGTATCGATGGTTCTTGGAAAGCACTAGTATTTGTAGTGCAAGATGTCATATGTGAAACACTGGAATAGAATATTGTAAAAAAATAAGATGTTTATCAATGCAATGAATTAGATATTTGAGAGTTATGAGAGAAAGGACAATTTAAGAACAGTAGAATTGGATGGCAGTTGCTAAGTGCCAATAATATAGTAATCTGAGAATGTGATGGTCTCAAATCCATTGATGAACTATTTAAGTCAATTTGTGAAAGTCAGAATGCATATTTGGCAGTTTTTAAAGAAACCTCATCTCTTTAAGCTAGAGGGTGAAGAGAGCTATACACTCAGGCACAGGGCATAGTTGTATAAATGCAATTCAGAGACAACTGAGTTCTCAGCCTAGAAGCATCGCCTACTTCAGAGTCAGTACCATGAGAGTCAACACCATGAGGAGGGAGTTAAGAGATCTGGGATGGATATAATAAACATAGATACAACAGGATCCTTGAATGCCTATGTACTCCTTGTTAGAAGATAATGGCAGTCCTTTGCTTACACATTATAAAGACATCTTAGCTGATGTAATTTATTGGCAGGACCATTCTTTCTTTTCTTAGGATGTGCCCCACCTTCTCTCCTTGCCAGCAGAACAATAACTGTGGTCAAGTCTTAGCATGATCAAACTGGGAGCAGATATTTACGGATGTTGAATGAGGTATGTGTATATATGTGTACTTTGAAACTGAATAATGACTTTGGTCAGTATCTGAGCACTCTCCTCTGACTTGGCATTTAATGCCCTAGAAAAAATCTTAGAGCCAAGGCCATCCCTTTGAAACTGAAAAAAAAAACAAAACCCAAAACAGTAATGGCCCGCATTAAAGAAAATGAAGCTTACAGAAGGGCAGAGGCAGAGAGTGAAAGAGAGAACATCTTATAGAAATAGGTATACTGAGATGTAAGATAAGAAACCACCTGTTTTGTTTTTGTTTTTGTTTTTTCCTAATCAAGTCTGGTATGAAATTGTATGTACATTGCATGACTATAATGACAATCTAATTGGCAGGACCACTGATGTCACAGTGGATGTTCAGCAGTGGATTTTCTCTGCAGAATGATGCTAACTGTAAGAGGTACTACTGTAGACCTGGGCTCCTGCTTATATTAAAGGTAGTATGATATCTGATTGAAGAAGCCAGCACTTCAACTGTAGATGAAGGGTAAACACCATTTCCTTTATGGGTGACAAAGCCAGAAGGATCTGACTTACAGGGCCCTGCATAGCATCATCTTAATTTATTAGAGTCATTTTATGGCAAAAGAGGTGAAGTGAGGTGCTGAGCATAAGACCACAATATCCACTGGTTCTACCACACACTGCATTATGCAGATGCTGCTTTCCTGGTACAGCACAGTTTACAGTGTTGCTGGGGCTCCAACATACAGATGATGTCCTGAGAAGGTGGTAAATTGTGAGGAAAAACATGGAGAAAGGTCTGTATTGCATGATTCAGTATTTTGGCATTTGAACTATACAGAGAAAATAATAATTATAAAGACTTTAAATTTTGTGTTTATTGTCAAGTGCTTTTGATATATTAAAGGGAGAAAAAGACCAGTTTAGATTAGTCAATTACTGATCTCTTCTTATTGTTCTGGACACAGCCCAGATGTGAATTCTCTAGGGAAGCCTTCCTTCACCTTCAAAACTGTCATGGACATTCATCTCTCAGATCTCACTTCAAGAGACCCTGGTATAGGGAACATAGCTAAATGCCACTCTCAGGCTTTGGCACATTCTATTTATTATGTGTTTATATGAGGACACCATTTCCCTGGACTATTTCTAACCAATGGCTGAGCACAATGAGTGAACTAGGAAGAATTCAATTATTCTTGCTTAATGCAAGATTCCCTTCATGAAACACATTAAAGTACTTGGCATGATACTATCAGGAACTCAAGGAAAAATGAGCAAGAAAAATGACTTTATGTATTTGTGACTTAAATTTGTTTCATTAGTGAAAAGGAGAACAATGCATTTTAGCTAAAATTTAATATTTATTTTAAACATTATCTGATTCACATGTAGAGCCTATCAGATAAATTTGAACAAACTAGTTAACCTCATGACCTGTTCAACATGACAAGTATAAGAGATGAGTTCTAGACTTTGTTATGCAAAGTCCTGATACATATCAGTGACTTCTGCGCATAAGTTGAAAATGACACAAGCAAAGAACTTGAGAGCCTGAGGAAAATAATTATGCTGTTGGCTACATTAGATTCTAACTGAGCAGAAAAAGACATTCTAAGGATCATATTTGTCTAGTTTAGATCAGTGGAACTGACAAGGATTTGAAATAGGCTTTCTAGTCTATTACAATATTTCTATATCTGCCAAAACAAAAAAGACAAAAACATTTTTAAGATTTTTTCATGAAAGCCAAAGCCATAATTTAACCAAAAATATTTTCTTTTAGAATTCACTAGAAGATAACTAAGTCTCAGAATAAAAAAACAAAAACGAAAAAACAAAAAACAGGTGAAATTAAAAAAAAACAAAAAGATTCAATAGCAGATTATACTGAGGTAAAAGAGAAATGATAACTGAAGGATCCAAAGACATTATCCTGAAGGTACCTTAAAAAGTTTTAAAAAAAAACACTATTAAAAAACATGGCAGATGGAATAAAAAGCCTGTGGCATGTTTAATTAAAGTTCCAGGAGTCAATAATGGAGTGATTGAAAATAGAAAAAAATTATATTCAATGAGAAAATGGCTCAATATTTACCAAATTCTTGTACTGTACCATATAATCAGGTCCAAGGACCCCAAAGTTACCCTCAATTATAAATAAAAATTATAGTAAAAGTAAAAAAACAATGTACTAAGGAGACAGAGGGAACAACATAGAACTTAAAAGGGAAGTGCTATTGTAATAACAGCTGATGGAGTAACCCAAACATGGAAGCCAGAAAAAAGTGAAATATCATCTATAATATGCTGTAGGAAATGAACTGTTCACTTAGATTTCTATATCCGGAGTCCCTGACCTTCAAGCATAAATGGAAAATTCTCTATCCAGAGACCCTAACTTTCAAGCATATATGTAAAATAAAGCTATGTCCAACCAAACAGAAAACTGAAAGTGTTTATTATCAATAGATCCTACAAGAGAAAATGCTGCAGTACAATATACTCAGGCATGGCTTCAGAAAAAAATTATTTCACATAGAAGGGATGATACTCCAAGACATCAACAGCAGAAAATATTAGAAAATAAATGTTAAAAAAAGATGAACCGGGATATCTAGTCAAGAGATATTTAAATTTTTGTGCTTTTTTATTTGCTTTGTTTTAAAATGAGATGTTAAAACATACATAAGTGCTGATGCAAAAGATTGTGTATTTAGGAAGAGGACAAAACGGATTGCAAAGAGCTCTCTAAGAAGGTTATGTGGTTGTAAACCAGGAAGTAAAGGAGGGGTTGTATCTTTTAGCAGGAGAATGAATATTTTTTTACTTAAAAGCGAGGTGAGCAGGTTATGAACTGATGACTTTTTTCCCTCCATCCCCTCTCTCCTCCTTCCCTTTTCTCCTTTTCTTCTTTCCAATGAATGAGTTAAGGTCAGGAGTTGAAAATAAGAGAAAGAGGGGGCCTGAGGTTTGAGAAGAGTGAAGAAATTATCTAAGTGGGGGAGGGAGAACATTCTTGAGAAGCAAGCAAGATTGGCAAATTGCTGATAATCTTCTTAGTTCTCTTCTGTCTTGTCTGTTACAAGTAATTTTTTGCATATTCTTCCAACTGCTCCTTTTAAAATTACTGGCAGTTATATCATGTTGCACTGGTCTTCTTTCCAAGTGTTTATCTCCATCCCAGATCTCAGTTGTGACTTTTTAGACTCAGGTTGATACTACTTTGTTATATCCCTCTTTAAAAGCATTTAGTGGTAGTACAAAATAACCTTCAGATAAGGTCCAGTTCCTTTCCATAGTGTGTACCTCAAATCCTTACAATGCTATTTTTCTTCCCCTCCTTCTGTTCAGGTTGTTTATTTTACCTAGAACCACCTCCTTCCTTCTCCTCACTAGTAACTATTGGGTTGGCCAAAAATCTGTTATATTTTTTTCCACAAAATAAAAGACATATTTTCATTTTCACCAATAACTTTATTGATTTGGATATTTTGAGTATGTTGGCTATCTCCCATTTTTGGCTTCCAGTGGGTAGAGGCCGAGGGTGTTGCTAAACATCTTCCAGTGCATAAGACAGCCCCACAGCAAACAATTATTTGCCCAAAATGTCAGTAGTACCAAGAAGCTTCACAAACCACTTTTGACACATTTAATCAGTCACAGCACTTTCTCCACATACTGCACAAGTATTTTTTGTGTGTATGTTTTAGTTGTGTTTTCACCTTTCTTGAAATAATAAAGCCTAGTATGCCAAAAATGTTGCATATTTTCTTCAATCTTCAATATTAAAATGTATACACAATTTTCACCAGTTTTCATAAGTTTTCTTTTAAATGCATGCTTATATGACAGTATAATTTGACAAAATTGTTTCAAATGAAGTTAAAGACAATTAAATACTACTAGAGTCATAATATAGAAAAAAACTAAATGAACTTTTCTGAACCCAATACCTAGTCAAGGGCCTTATGCTTAAATAAATATATTTCCATATTCAGGATTTTCCAGTAGAGACCAGGCGTTAATGGTAGTTAAGAAAAATTGTTTGGTATCACTTAATACTACGTATAAGACTATACTTAATCACCTAATTAGTTGATCTTGAAAAATATTTTGAAGTTTTAAGCCTAAATTTGTTATTAGTAAAATGTTGCTAACAGGAACATTTGCTAAAGATATAGTAAAGATTGCAATATATAAATGGTGTCTGGTCAATGGCTCAAAAAAGTTTTGCTACTTTTATAAAAGTTATGAAATATACTTGTCTTAGTGTATATTCTTAAGATTTTATTTATTTATTTTTAGAGAGAAGGGAAAGGGAGAAAGTGAGAAACAACAATGTGAGAGAGAAAAATTAGTAAATTGCTTCTGCTACATGCCTGTCTAGGGACCAAACCTACAAGCCAGGCATGTGACCTGACCAGGAATTGAACCTGGGACCTTTCCATTTGCAGAATGACACCCAAACAACTGAACCACACTGGTCAGGGCTAGTTTATATTGTTATAGTAACATATTTAGATACATTCCTCATCTGTTGCTTCACTTCCTATTACATTTTTTATTGAAATACACCCCTTTTTTAGGGGGGCATATTACAGTAACTGATTTTTTCTTATTTTTTATTTTTATTTTATTTTTTTAAAATTTATAAATCATTTATTCTATTACAGTTGTCTCAATTTTTACCCCTTTATCCCCCTCCACCCATCCCACCCCCACCCCCCATTTCCACAGTCAATTCCCACTCTGCTGTCCATGTCCATGGATCATTCATACATGTTCTTTGTCTAGTCCCTTCCCCTTCTTTCCACCATTGTCCTCTTTCCCCGTTCCCTCTGGTCACTTTCAGTCTGCTCCATGTTTCCGTGCCTGTGGTTTATTTTGTTTGTTAGTTTATTTTGTTGAATAAAGTCCACTTACAGGTGAGATAGTATGGTATTGTCTTTCATCAACTGGTTTATTTCACTTAGCTTAATATTCTCCAGTTTCATCTATGCTGTCATAAAAGGTAGGAGTTCCATCTCTCCCTTCCTTCCTTTCTTTCTTTCGTTCTTTCTTTCTTTCTTAAATTCAGATTGGTTTTATTTATTTATTTTTTAAATGTCGAAGTTAATTATAAAATATTAAAAAAATTTAAAACCATTATAAAGTCTCAGCAATTAAACCAACATGACACCAGCACTGAAATAATCAAGCAGATCAATGAAATATAATGAGCATTCCAGAGAGAAATGTATATGTCTGTCTAACAATATAATATATGATTAAGTTGATATTTCAAATCAATGGGGAAAATAAGGCTTATTCAACAAATAAGGCACATAGACCACTATGATTTGAAATAACACAAATATAGAGCCCTATTTCACACATTATACAAGAAATATTCAGGTGAGTTAAAAATCAGTATGTAGAATCTAAGGAGTTTTAGAAGAAAATAGAACTAATATTTTTCATGACCTGAAGTAAAATATTCAAACCCAAAAGCTATAAATATTGACAATATGAGTATATTAAACATTTAACTATATAGTAATACAAAAAAAGTTAAAGGACAAAGAATAAAATAGAAAAGTATTTGCAACACATCTAAAACATGGTTAATAGGTTTGTTTTGTTTGTATTTTTTAGGGAAAAAAGTTCTACAAAACTTTAATCAATAACTGGATAAAGAATACTAAAAAGTCATTTACAGCTTTTAAAAAAAATAGAAATAGGCAAGAATTATACTAAAACAGGTTTAGTTTCAACAAATAATGAAGGAACAATTAAAATAGCATCATTGTCACAATCAGATTAATAAGTATTAAAATATTGGTAATATCAAGTATTGGCAACTCTGAAAGGAAATGGGTATTCATGGAAACTTTTTCTTTATCTTAAAGCAGTCCTTTAGCATATTTTGCAGTGCTGGTTTGCTGGAAGTGTATTCTTTGAGCCTTCTTTTGTCTGGCTAAAAGAATACATTCTTTTTTCACCTTCCATTTTAATTGAGAGCCTTGCTGGGTAGAGCATTCTTGGTTACAGGCCTTTGTTTTTTAAAGTGAGTAACTGGCCTCCTTCTTATTCACCTCTGCCTAGGCAAATTCGTAGTAAGTTAAATTTGGGAAACTGTTTTGAATATTTTGAGTGACAAATGCATTGTTTGCAGAAATATTTACCAAAAACCAAAATTAAGGATTAAAACCTTTTATTCTTTGCTTCATCTAAAAATATTAATTGTGGAAGTATATAATTTAGAAGAAATGAGATGTAATTTTTTATTTGTATAAAGGTGTTTTAAAAATTGATAATACATAAATGTTTTATATTTAAAATGTATTCACTTCTTGAAAATCATAAAGAATATAGTAGTATACTTGCACCATTGATTTAATGATGATTTGTTGTTTTGTAAATAGGAAATTATATCATCAATGACCAAACTCATATTTGACATGTAAAATATAAAGTATATTAAGCTTAAAGTGTTTGTATTCACTAGAACATCTTACTATGTAGTATGGCTAAATTATTATTAAAAACCCCATCAAAATTAATGTTTTATTAAAACTATTATTATAATACATTCCATTATATCATACAATAGATATTAAGTCAAAGTGAGCAATTATCTGGAGAAAAAGTATTTTGCCATCTTGTTGCTTCTACCCATTATACTCCTCTATATTCAATGATTCCTTTTTCAAAAAATATTGGAATCATAATTTTCTTTGGAATTAATGGTAAATGTTTATATTTTTCCAAAATAAAAAAAATCATATTAAAGAATTCTTTTAAAAATACTCAGTGTACTTTTGAAATTAGGTAATGTTTCTGCATTAATGTTTTATAATTTAATAAAATATATATACTTAAGGTACATATTAACTTGATTTGATATATACAAATTAATAGTGTAATGATTGCTAGTCATGTTAATTTATATATTATCTTCTCACAGTTACTTTTTTGTTTGTGTGTGTGATGAGTGGATCTGAAATCTTAGCACATTTCCAGGGTTCAATATCATAATGATATTTTTAATCTCATCTCACTTTATTTTCACTGAACACTGAGATTTATTGTTCCCCTTAAAAATAATTATTTTGAATATATCTACTTTTTCTATAAGGAATTAAGAATATCTTTGGTATGTGGAATATAGCAATTGTTACAGGAAATACCATTAGTTATAATATGTTGTGTTGCCTATAATGTATACAATCTATTATATATAGCTCATTTGATCTTTATCTACTCCCGTTTCTTAGAACAATATTAAATCTCAAAAATGTTTTTAATTGAATGGGAAATTATATCTTGCAAATGCAACTAAGACCCATGGGAAAGGTAAATTTCTATCAACACAAACCTTAAAATCCAAATAGACTTATCATACTTTACATTAGACATTGTAGTTCACACACAACCAATCAAAATACAATGAATTTATTATACTTTAGTACAAGAGGAATGGGAGAATTTAAAATATCCATTCATTGTTAGATACATGCGTAAATAAAATCACTAATAAATAAAAATGTAAATTAAATTCTGACATTTTCTAGTTTCTTCTTACTAGAGAACTCATGATAAATATTAATCATGTCACTGAAAACTATTTCTTGACCAGTCAGAATAATTATTGTATTGTACAAATTCTTATCCTAGTGATTCAGTGTGTTTTCAAATATCTCTCTTTATTTATATATATATTCAAAATCTTTAAGTACTTAACACTTAAAGCTCAATTTCAGAAAAGTTTCTGCTTCCTCTCAACATGCTGCGCGATTTCTATTATTGGGCTTTATACACCTGCCTTGAACTCCCTTTGTATTGATTGGCATATTTGTTTGTGGGTTGTGTTGACACTCTGAGATCAGAGTGTATCAGGAAGCTGTAGGACAGGATATTCATTTAAAAATTCTTTAAGAAAGAAGAGTCAATATCTGCTTTGAGTGGGGCTAAAAACTTTTCTCTCATTTACCCTACACCATAGAAGAGTTCATATAACAATATTTGATAGCTTTTCGTGGTAATAGATGTGGTTTTAATGGTTGATGTTTAATTCAAGTAACCTTAAGTCAAGTAACATGTTATATGAAACTTTTTATTCATTTTTAAGACACTCAGAACCTACTGGACACTGTTTTATACCTCTTTGTACCAGAAGTTATGCCTTTAATAAAAGTAAGATGTTTTTCTTATTTTAAGAATTCAGCATTGCTATTACAGGAAAGATTAAAAGGCAAAATCAGAATCTATTTTCTCCTGCTATTCGTTTGCACTCTTTGTTGTCTATGGATCCCCTTTTAGTCTGTCAATTTAACCCACATGGCAAAAATTTCCATCGACACAACAGTAAATCCATAGCATGGTGTCTGAGTAACAATGAGTAAATTAACAAATAAATCTGTGGTGTAAAGTGCTATTCTGACCTTATGCTTTGAAATATACATTTTCAGTAATAACTACACTCTAAAGAAAGACTGCACTGTGAAGAAGAAAGACGATCAGAATTTTTCAAATGTCAGTTTTATTCTTGTGTAACAATTACTTTCAGTGACAGAAAAACTACTTTATAGAACTTTGAAATTTAGTCAACTGTTTTTAAAAACTCTTTTGTGAAAAAGCTTAATAGGTACCATATTTTGCATGATAAGCACTTCTTTGCCCAAATTTTTGAAGGAAAAATAACAATGCACATTATACATGGGTATAATGATTACATACCATGGGTATAATAATTCTATGTACAATACACACAAAAAAGTGGGTGTGCATTATGCATGGCAAAATTCAGTGTACAGAGCAGAGCACTTCTTTTAGGAAAAAGCCTACATATTTTAAAGAAATAATTTTCCCTAAAAGGACTTTTTATTTACAATATTACAGAGAGTTTAGGATGTTGCTCATTACTTTTTAAATCAGAAGCTCAAAATATTTTTTTTTGCAATTTTTTATTGTGGTAAAATATACATAACAACATTTACTATCTTAGGTGTTACATATATTTATTTTGCTGCTCAACCATCACCATCATTCTTCACCAGAATTCTTTTCATCTTGCAAAATTGAACTTCTGTACCCTTTAAACAATAACTCCTTTAATTCCTAGATTCCCCTCACACTATGGTGATCAACATCTTACTTTCTTTTTCCTTTTCATCTCTCCTTTTTCTCCATACCTCATCCTCTGGTAATTACCATCTACTATAAGTGCAGATTTTATTTTTTCCTATGTCCAGCTTATTTTACTTAGTGTAATGCCTCTAGATTCATCTATGTTGTCACAAACAGAAGAAGGAAATCCTACCATCTGCACTTATGTGCTACATTATCATTAGTATATAGATTTGCATTTGACCCCAATAGGCTAACTTTAGTGTTTAATTTTAAACAATTTATTTTATGGTTTGCCTTCATATATCAAATCATGTTCTCAATTGCAAAAAACAAAAAACAAAAAAAAACCCCAAAAAACTACACATAACTAGGGCAATATTAGGTTTAAGGAATGCTTAAAAAATAATTATTGGATGATATAGTAGTCCGTCAAAAGAATCTTTAAATAATTATGTCTTTCATTCTTTTGGTAATTGTACCATCAAATGTAAAAATTGGGATAAAAGCTGTTTCACATTCTCATATTGTCACTTTTTAAATGAATCTCTGGGGAAGTAAAAGTCAGAAGCTTTCATTGTAAGAGTAGGACACATTGCAAAACATAGAAGAAAAAAAGAATTTCCCTGTGATACTAGCAAATGTCTACCTAAAGATTACACAGTTGAACATTTAATTATTAATTAATTAGGCATGAGTCCCAAGGAAATATTTGTAATAATTCATACCTCACACATCAAAAATTTTAGTATTAACTAATCAATGGAAAATTCATGTGTTCTAGACAAAAACAATGAGAGAAAATGCAAAAAGAAATTTTATAATGATATAAAAATTGGCCTGCTATGAAAATAAAACATATTCATTTAGCAACAGAAGAGTGTGGTTTAAACATGCTTTTAAATGCATCTATACAATTCTAGTAACATTTATACACAATAATTGACTTGAAATGTGATGGGAAGAATTATTGCTTTGATTTGTGGCACTATGAGAAAACAGAAATCATATATGTGGTATTTATATTAAGAAAAATCAATTTTTATTTATTCATTGTTAATCAAAACCTGTTGAACATGGTAACTAATGGTCAGAGCAATAGGAATGTCAAGTTTGTAACACACAGATACTGTTTGTTATGTTTGTTCTTTTTTAGTAATTATCTGGAAACTTTTATTTATTCATTATTTATATTCATTCATTCATTTATTTATTTATTTTCTGTCAGAGTTACTCCTACCACAGGGATAACATAATCAAAGCTCTTTCTTTTTGACCACAGTGATTGGTTCAATGGAATCAAAGCTAATCAAACCAGAGTTACCTATGGGGAGTTGAGAGGCTTCAGGGAAGAAGAGCCCTGCATTACGGAGTTTGGGAAAAAAAAAAATTGAAGTTAGATTTCCAATGGCCATGGCGCTTACTACATGGAATGTGTTTATCTGAAGATGGAGAGAGAAGTCCCAGTTGACATTGTTTGAATCCCTGTATCCATCTGTGGATGACATTACTTTTGCCTTAGATGTTTCAATTATGTAAGAGAATAAATTTCAACTTTTGCTTAACATATGTTAAATTAATGTTCTGTTATGGCAACTGAAAGAAACATCAGTTCATAACTTATACATGTAGAATAAACTTAATTAGAAACACTCTCTGAAAAGGAAAGTAATACCTCACAGTACATTGCTTGTAATGTTTTGAGGGCTCTATATTCTCAGTAAAATTTATAAAACTCTTATTTAAATGTATTCATGGGACTCAGTTAGGCTCATTCTAGGCTGATTTTTCTTCTTGTCTTGACAAGAAGCTGGGTAATTTTGCCATATTATTTAATGCTAAGATGATGGTTTCCATGTTGCAGAATCAGTATGAAATCTGATTTCTCATTCTAATTTCTTAGACAAAATCAATTCCTTGGCAAAAAAGTCTTACATTTTTTTGTTTTTAAAATATCCAAATCTTATAATATGTGTTGTTTTTATACACACTGCCTACTAAATAGCTGTTATCTATTGTATGAAAAATGATACCTTTTTAAATGCTTAGAATTTTTGCTTTCTCACTAACAAAGATCATTTTTAAGCTTGCTGTCTACTGTTATAATATAATTTTGATATGAGTAATAACTTCAAGATTAACACCAGAGTAAAATATCCCCCACCAAACTGACTTTTAGACTACATGCTAATTTTTTAAACAGACAATAAAATTTTTCTATGGCTTTATAAAAATATATTTAATTATGATTTTATTCCATGTAAAATATCATTAGGCAACAAGTATTCAATAAATATGGCAAAGTTACTGTGGTGAATGGGTATTCATGTATATAATGTTAAAGAATTCTGTAGTATCATTATATACATGTCTTAAGAGTTTCAACCTATATATGTTAATAATTTTAGACAACCTCTAGGAAGTTGGTGAAATAGGAAATTAGATTATAAAATCTTCTAAATACTTTTTTAAAAAAGCAGATAAAATAATGAAAGAGAAATAATGTTATAAATATGAAGTCAGAATTGAAACCAATAAAGTCACTATGGATCCCCTTTTCAGCCCTTGTTTGTTGATTTATTGATGATAGTGATTCTGACACGTGTGAGATGATACATCATTGTGGTTTTAATTTGCATTTCGCTGATGAGTAGTGATGTTTAGTATCTTTTCATATGTCCATTGGCCATCTATATGTTACCTTTGGAGAAGTGTCTCTTCAGGTATTTTGCCCAGTTTTAATTGGATTTTTTTCTTTTTCTTTTTGGTGTTGAGTTTTGTAAATAATTCTTTATAAATTTTGGATATTAGTCTCTTATCAGGTGTATTAACAAATATGTTCTCCTATTCTGTGGATTGTCTTTATATTTTATTGGTGGTCTCCCTTGCTGTGTAAAAACTTCCTAGTTTAAGGTAGCCCCATTTGTTTACTTTTTCTTTTGTTTCCCTTGCCTGGGGAGATACATCAGATAAAATATTGCTATGAGCAATGTCTGAAACTTTACTGCTAAAGTTTTCTTCTAGGATTTTTGTGGGTTTGGGTCTAATATTTAAGTCTTAATGCACTTTAAATTTATTCTTGTGTGTGGTGTAAGAAAATGGTCTAGTTTCATTTTTCTGCACATAACTGTCCATTTTTCCCATTACCATTTACTCAATAAACTATCTTTAGTCTATATGTATATGTGCTTGTTTCCGCTGTCAAATATTGATTGTTTATAAAGGTGCGGGTATATTTCTGGAATCTCTGTTCTATTCCATTGATCTATGTGTCTGTTTTTATGCCAGTAGCATTCTGTTTAGATTACTATGGCCTTATAGTATAATTTGACATTAGGTAGCATGATTTCTCCAACTTTGTTCTTCTTTCTCAGGATTGCTGTTGCTATGCAGGGCCTTTTGTGGTTCCATATATATTTTTGAAATATTTGTTTTAGTTCTGGGAAATGCAGCATTGGAATCTTGATAGGAATTGTGGTGAATCTATATATTGCTTTGGGTAGTATGGACATTTTAAAGATGTTAATTCCTATCCATGAACATGGTATGTGCCTCCACTTATTTGTGTATTCTTCAGATTCTGTCTTCAGTGTCTTTAATTTTCTGAGTATAGTTCTTTTACATCCTTGGTTAAGTTTATTCATAGGTATTTTATTGTTTTGAACCAATTGTTAATGGTATTTGTTTTCTTAATTTCCCTGTTCATTATTTGTATATAAAAATGCAACTGATTTCCGGACATTAATTTTGTAACTTGCAATTTTGGATTCATTTATCAGTTCTGGTAGAATCAGTTCTTGGTGGAATCTCTGGGGTTCTATGTGCGGTATCATGTCACCTGCAAATAAAAACAGTTTTACTTCTTCATTTCCAATATAGATGCCTTTTTTCTCTTCTTGTCTGATTGCTGTGGCTAGGACTTCCAGTACTATGTCAAATAAGAGGTGAAAGGAGACATCCCTTCCTTGTTCCTTAATAGGCACACTTGTAGTTTTTGCCCATTGAGTATGATTCTGGCAATGGATTTGTCATATATGGCTTTTATTATGTTTAGGTATGTTCTCTCTATTTCCACTTTGCTGAGAGTTGTTGTTTGGTTTTTTTTTTTTAATCTTAAATGGGTGCTGGATTTTTACCAAATGCTTTTTATTCACCTATTGAAATGATCATGTGATTTTTATCCTACATTTTGTTTATGTGGTGAATCACATTTATAGATATGTGAATGTTGTACCAACATTGTGTTCCTGGGATAGATCCCACTTAATTATGGTACATGATATTTTTGATGTACTGCTGTATTCAGTTGGCTAATGTGTTGAGGATTTTAGCACCTATGTTCATCAGGAATACTGGCCTGTAATTTTCTTTTTCGTAGTGTGTTTATCAGGTTTTGGGATTAAGATAATGCTGGCCTTGTAAAATAAGCTTTGGAATATTCCCTCCTCTTGAAGTTTTTGAAATAGTCTGGGAAGGAGAGGTGTTATTTTTTCATGGAATGTTTGGTGAAATTCACTGGTGAAGACATCTGGTCCAGGGGTTTCATATGTTGGGAGTTTTTTTTACTAGGTTATTAGAACTGAATACTCTGTCTATTCAGCTTCTCTGATGCTACTTGTTCTAGTTCTGGAAAACTGTATGTTTCTAGAAATTCACCCATTTCATCCAGCTTGTCCAGTTTGTTGGCATAAAAGTGTTCCTAATATTTTATTACAATCCTCTGTATTTCTTTAGTGTCATATGTTATTTTTCATCTCTCACTTCTTATTTTATTTATTTGAGTCCTCTCTCTTTTTTTTCTTGGTGACTCTGTTAAAGTTTTTTCAATGTTGTTTATCTTTTCAAAGAACAAGCTCTTGGATTCACTGATTTCTGTATCATTTTTTAGATTCTATTTCATTTGTTTCTACACTGATTTTTCATTTCCTTCCTTCTACTCACTTTGGGCTTTATTTGTTGTTTTATTTTTTTCAAGTTTAAAGTTAGATTGTTTATTTGAGCTTTTTTTATTTTACTTCTTATTTTATTTTATTTTATTTTTTGAGATAAGCCTGTAATGCCACGAATTTCCCTCTTAAGATTGCTTTTCCAGTGTCCCACAGATTTTGGATTATTGTGTCCTCATGTTCATTTGTTTCAAGGTATCTTTTGATTTTTACCTTGATCTTGTCATTGACCCATTCATTGTTTAATAACATGTGATTTAGCTTCCATGTCTTTGTGTATTTTTCAGTGTTTTTCTTGTGATTTCTAGTTTCATAGCTGTGTTTAGAGAGAATGCTTGATATGGTTTTCAAACTTATTATATGTATTGAGACTCATTTTATGTCATAACTTTTGGTCTATCTTAGGAAACATTCCATGTGTACTTGAAAAATATATATATTCCATTGTTTTGGGGTGAAATGCTCTGAGGATACATATTAAATCCCTTTGATCTAGTGTGTTGTTCAAGGCTGCTGTCTCCTTTGTGATTTTCTGTCTGGAAGATCTATCCATTGATGTCAATAGGGTGTTAAAATCACCTACTATGACTGTATTACTGTCCAACTCCCCCTTCGTGTTCATCAAGATTTGCTTTATATAGTTAGTGCTCTTGTGCTGGGTGCATAAAAGTTTACTAGAGTTATATCCTTTTGTTGAATCATTCCCTTTATCATTGTTTCATGTGCTTCTGTGTCTTCTTCTAAAGCCTTGGTTAAAATATGTTTTCTCAGATAAAATTATTGTTACCCCAACTTTTTTTTCCTTTCCATTTGTATGAAATATCTTATTCCATCCCTTTACTTGCAGTCTGTGTGTCTTTCAATCTGAGGTGGCGCATATAAAGTGCCATATAAAGAACTCACAAAAATCAACACCAAAAAAAATACCCAATTAAAAAATGGGCAAAAGACCTGAATAGACACTTCTCCAAACAGGACATACAGATGGCCAATAGACATATATGAACAGATGCTCAATGTCACTAATCATCAGAGAAATGCAAATTAAAGCCACAACAAGGTATCTCTACCTGTCAGAATCACTATCACCAATAACTCAACAAACAACCAGTGCTGGCGAGGATGTGGAGAAAAGGGGACACTGTTTCGTTGTTTGTAGGAATGCAGACTGGTGCAGCCACTCTGGAAAGCAGCAGAGATACCTCAAAAAATTAAAAATGGGTCTGCCTTTTGATCAAGTGACCTCAATTCTGGGTATATATGCAAAGAAACCCAAAACATAATTCAAAAGAATATAAGCACCCTTATGTTCATTGCAGTGTCATTCACAATTGTCAAGAAATGGACGCAGCCCAATGTCCATCAGTAGATGAGTGGATGAAACAACTGCGGGACATTTACACAATGGAATAGCATTTGGCTATAAAAATGAAGAAAATTTTCCACTTGTGATAATATGGATGGACCAGGAGAATTTTATGCTAAGTAGAATAAGCCAGTCAGGTAAAGGCAAATACCATTTCACTTATATGTGGAACCTAATTTACAGACTGAACTAACAAGCAACAGAGAGGTAGGCTCATAGGGAGCTGGATGACAGATATGAAAGGATAGAGCAAAGAGGAAAAAGAATTCAAGGACATGGACAACAGTGTGGTGTTTACAGTGGGGAGAGGTATATAAGGAGGATAAATGGTAGTGAAAAAATACAATGAAGTTTTTTTAAAAAGAAGTCAATACAAAAAAAATAAATAAAAGAAATATAGATTCTGCTGTCATGAAAATTAAAATTTGTTAATACTACTTTACAACCATCCATTAAAAAATGACCATGAAACAATATATCTTTGATTTGTATCTGGGTATCTGTTTTGACTCTATTGTCCCAATATGTTTGTATCAGACATGTATGTTAAGATAATACAAAAATAGCCTTGCATTTTCTGAGCATCCAGCAATGGAGTCAGATAGTATCTGGTGAAAATATCTCATTCTGTATAGTCTGTGAAAACTTCAGATACTGATTTTAAAACATTTCTATGAACATTCCACACAATTGAAAATTCATATAATAGAAATTAATATAGAGTATCCAAGATTAATTATATGAACAAGACAGACATTGGTTAAAAAATTCCTGAGGTCCAGATAATTTGTTTAAATATTCTTTAGCATGTACTACTCTTGTCAGTATTTTTAGCATCTTTATACATCTTAGAAAGTAGGAAATTATTCCAACATTAAACAGGGTGATATTAATCAACATTAATCATTCTGGATTTAATTACTTAAAACTAATTCCTCCTTGTCCAGAAAAATCTTGTAACTTTACAACTCACCTAAGATATTTCTTACTAAATAAAATAAAGACACCGAGAAAACTAGAACGGAGGTAATATTCGACAAAGGAGGCAAGAGCATACAATAAAGACAGTCTTCTCAATAAATTGGACAGGTACATTAAAAAAAATAAAAGTAGAGTCTTGGAGGGAAAGATGGCGGAGGAGTGAAAGGGAGTCACGCTGACCTCCTCCCAAAATCAAACTGGAATTGCAACTAAATAATGGAGTAATCGCCTGGAAAGCAGTGGAGCGATAGTGGGAGAGGAGCCTTGGTGCCGCGGACAGTGGATTCTACTCTCACACATCCCAATGGGTGAGAATTGCGGTGGAGGCTCGAGAGGGTGGGCTGGGTGCGCACGGGCACTGGCACCAGAGGGACATTGAAACGGCCAGTTAGCATCCCCCTGAGAAGAACAGGATCGGAATCATAAACAGGAACCCCTAAACTACAGCAGCTAAAGCCGAGAAATACAGACAAAACGCAACCCCAAAGAGCTTAGGGGTGCTCTCTGCCAGAGACAGGTGGCTGGGGATGCAAAAAGACATTTAAAGGGCAAACGCAAAAGTTGCAGCAGCAGCCACCCTCCTTGATCGCTGGGTAGAGGCGGCAGCAGGGTGGGCTGGTGCCTGGGAAAAGACTGGTGAGGAAAACTTTGTGAAGAGAACTGACACGGCACCGGTGGAGCCCCTGTGACGGCACGCCTTCCACTCTGCAACTACCATCTCGCTCAGGCATAAGGGAATCAATTAACCTGCCTTTTGTGTGCTCCGCACACAGCTTGTACTCGTGTGAGCTACGGGGCTGAGTGCAGACTGGCTGGGAAAGCCTTGAGGACTGACTGGAAACGGAGGCGTTGGGGAAAGAACGGGAGGAGGAACCGGGGAGTCCCGACTCCCTCCCCGTTCGGTAGTCTTCATTTTGGGCTGGAAAGGCGCGACCCCAAAGAGGCAGAAGCGGGGTGCGCATGAACCAGACTGCCTGCGATTGAAACGCAGTCCGCACAGGGGTTGGATCCTCGGCCGAAGGGGTCACAGAACTGCCCAGAGGCCCCTGAGGGGAGACTAGAAACGGAGGCATTGGGGAAAGAACGGGAGGAGGAACCGGGAAGTCCCGACTCCTTCTCCTTGCCGAAGTCTCCATTGCGCGGGAAGAGGCCACACCCACAAAGAGCCAAAAGCTGAAAAGCAAACATAGATACCCCCAAAACACCCAGAGCAGGAGCCCACACTTGCGCCGAGGGACCGGCGAGGGTTGGCAAGCGCGTGTGTGACCCACGCGGGCTGGCGAACGCTTGCACCTGCCGGCAAGGCCTCACACAGACTGGCACCCATACGGCCTGCGAGGGATTGCACAGAGGGGCAAGGGCAGGCATAAATTGACCTACCCGCCGCGATTGCGGAGCGGCCCACAAAATAAGTAGAGCTGCCCAGAGTCCCTGGAGGAAAGACCAGAAACAGGATTAACCAGAGAGTCCTACAGCTGATTTCCTCCCATTTCCGTAGTCCCCATTTGGCGAGGGCAAGCAACGCACCCAAAGAGCCAAAAGCTGGGAAAACACACAATAGAAGACCCTAAACTGACCAGTGCCGCGAAGCTCGCGTGACAGGGAGGCCAGATGAGTACGGGAGGTCACGAATAAGCCCCCTGGTCTGGGGCAAGCACATGTGAGCCCAGTCAGGTGGGGGACCCTGCCGCGCTGGGAACGCGCTCAAGGAGCTCTCGTGAGAGCGCAGAGAGATCCCAAAAAATAGCCCAGCCCTGACCGAAGGGGTCACAGAGCTGCTCCAAGCAGGAGTCAGACACAGGCATTAGACTCCTGAAAGGCTCAAACAAACAACCCAAGGCCCTATAGGGTCAACAACTGACATCATCAGAGGCAAGCCCAGAAAGAAAAGTAAAGGACAAAAATACTTAACAGACTCTCACAAAAATGGGAAGAAAAAGAAGTTCCCCTCAAATGAGTGGAAAAGGGGACTCCCCACAGAGAGAGCTAAATGAAATAGAGGCAAGGGAACTATCAGATATGGAATTCAAAACAATGGTTCTAAGGAAGCTCAAAGAGCTCAGCCAGCTCAAAGAGAACTATGAGAAACTGCAGAGAAACTATCAGGATCTCACAGCAAACTATATCAGCCTAGAAAAGGACATAGAAACTATCAAGAAGACACAAGACGATATGAAGAATACCATTTCTGAATTGAAGAACACAGGAGAAGGAATCCAAAGTAGGCTGGATGAAGCCGAGGATCGAATCAGTGAGATGGAGGACAAGGTAGAAAAAAGCTCCCAGAAAGAACAAGAAATGGAAAAACGGCTCAAACAGAATGAAGAAGCATTTAGGGAAATGCAGGACAACCTGAAACGCAATAATATCCGTATAATAGGGATACCAGAAGGAGAAGAAGAGGAGCAAGGAATAGAGAACCTCCTCGAAAAAGTAATGATGGAAAATTTCCCTAATTTGAGGAGAGAAAGGCTCTCATGGATCCAGGAGGCACAGAGGACCCCACTCAAGAGGGACCCAAGGAGGTCCACTCCAAGACACATCATCATTAAAATGGCAAATGTCAAAGACAAAGAGAGAATCCTCAAGGCAGCAAGGGAGAAGGAGAAAGGAACATACAAGGGGGCCCCGATACGCCTAGGAGCTGACTTCTCAGCAGAAACACTACAAGCCAGAAGGGAATGGCAACAAATATTCCAAGCCATGAAAAGCAAGGGCCTACAGCCAAGGCTGCTCTACCCAGCTAGGCTCTCCATTAAAATAGAAGGAGAAATACGGAGTTTCCCAGACAAAAGAAAGCTAAAAGAATACATCTCTACCAAACCAGCACTCCAAGATATGCTAAGGGGACTGGTTTAAGCAGATGAAGGAAAAGAATGAGACAGAGAGGAACACAAGTACAAAGAGAAAAGATGAGTAAGTTTCTATCAGTAATATCTCTCAATGTGAATGGACTAAATGCCCCAATCAAAAGACACAGGGTAGCTGAATGGATAAGAAAACATGACCCACACATATGCTGCCTACAAGAGACCCACCTCAGAGCAAAAGACCTACACAGATTGAAAGTAAAGGGATGGAAAATAATATTCCAAGCAAATGGACATGAGAAAAAGGCTGGCGTTGCCATACTTGTATCAGACAAAGTAGATTTCAAAGCAAAGGCCATAAAGAGAAACCCAGAGGGGCACTTTATCATACTTAAAGGAAGAATCTAATCAAGAAGACATCAAGAAGACATCAACATTGTAAACCTATATGCTCCCAATATAGGAGCCCTCAAGTTTATAAGGAAATTGTTGGATGACTTCAAAAAATAAATAGACAGCAACACACTGATAGTAGGGGATTTCAACACCCCACTGTCAAAAATGGACAGATCTTCCAAACAAAACATTAATAAACATATCGTGGCGCTGAACGACACACTGAATCGAAGAGACTTAACTGACATATATAGAACCTTACATCCCAAAGAAGAAAAATACACATTCTTTTCAAATGCTCATGGCAGTTTTTCAAAGATAGACCACATGACAGGACACAAAGCAAGCCTCAGCAAATTCAGGAAAATTGAAATAATACCAAACTTTTTCTCAGACCACAAGGCCTTGAAACTCGAAATCAACCTCAAAGAGAAACTTCAAAAACTTGCAAACTCATGGAGACTGAACAGTACGCTATTAAACAGTGAATGGGTCAATAATGAGATAAGAGAAGAAATCAAAAAATTTCTGGAAACAAATGAAAATGAGCAGACAACTGTCCAAAACCTATGGGACACAGCAAAGGCGGTCCTGAGAGGGAAGTTCATAGCAATACAGGCTTACCTTAAAAAGATAGAAACATTTCAAATAAAAGACCTAACACTACAACTTCAAGAACTGGAGAAACAACAACAAATAAATCCCAGAGCAAGCAGAAGGAAGGAAATAGTCAAGATTAGAGCAGAACTGAATGACATAGAGACAAAAAGGACAATTCAGAGGATCAACCAATCCAGAAGCTGGTTCTTTGAAAAGATTCATAAAGTTGACAAGCCTTTAAGCAGACTCATCAAGAAAAAAAGGGAGAGGACCCAAATTAATAATATCAGAAATGAAAGAGGAGAAATAACAACTGATACCACAGAAATACAAATGATCATCAGAAACTATTATGAACAATTATATGCCAAGAAATTTGAAAATCTTGATGAAAGGGACAAATTTTTAGCAAAGTATAATCTTCCAACACTGAAGGAGGAAGAAACAGAAAGCTTGAACAGACCGATAACAGCTGGGAAATGGAAGCAGTAATCAAGAAACTCCTGGCATACAAAAGCCCAGGGCCTGACGGTATCACAGGAGAATTTTACAGAACATTTAAGGAAGAGCTAAGCCCCATCCTTCTCAGACTATTCCAAAAAATCCAAGAGGAGGGAAGACTCCCAGACTCTTTTATGAGGCCAGCATCACCCTGATCCCAAAACCAGATAAAGACCCTACAAAGAAAGAAAACTACAGGCCAATTTCGCTGATGATACATAGATGCTAAAATCCTCAACAAAATATTGGCAAACCACATCCAGCAATTATTTAAAAAGATTATCCACCACGATCAAATGGGATTCATCCCAGGCATGCAGGGATGGTTCAATATACCCAAATCAGTAAACGCGATACATCACATAAATAAAAGAAAAGACAAAAACCACATGATCATCTCGATGGATGCAGAAAAAGCATTTGACAAGGTACAGCACCCATTTATGATCAAAACACTCAGTAAAATAGGAATAAATGGGGCATTCCTCAACGTAATAAAGGCCATATATGAAAAACCTACAGCTAATATCATACTCAACGGGCAAAAACTGAAAGCTTTCCCACTAAGATCGGGAACACGCCAAGGATGTCCGCTCTCACCGCTTCTTTTCAACATCGTATTGGAAGTCCTAGCCACAGCGGTCAGACAAGAGAAAGAGATAAAAGGCATCCAAATAGGAAAGGAGGAAGTAAAGCTATCATTGTTTGCAGATGACATGATAGTGTACATAGAGAACCCTGTAAACT